>NC_047503.1:22893673-23200121 GCF_902827115.2 Pseudochaenichthys georgianus | reverse complement strand
CTCACTTCGATCCCATTGTGTCATGTTAGTTCAAATACAACTCCTGGCTAAAAACATGCAGACACTGGTGATCTCCTAAACACATTTTGCATTATAAAATATGTGCTCTATTGTTGTGTGTGTTGGGGTTTATAACCAAACACAACATGATCTGTTACATCTTATTAAATGTGAGGACCTTAACACATTGTAATGTGTTAAGGTCTAAGGAACTCTAAAGTAGTCACATATTAAATGTTCAAATTGTGCTAGAATAAAATTGAAGAGCTAAACTACTTTGCAAGAATAGTATCAGTAAGACTGAAAGATGCAGCCAAACCCCTGGAAAAGTGAAACAAATCTAAAACTCTGAAGCCTTTCTTTCACATCTGTTGTGTTTTTTACAGATGCCAAAACTAGATCATGTTCTGAGGCAACTCATCAAGATGAGTGACAAAGTACTGATGCCTCAACAGCTTTAGGGGATATGAGGGTTGAACCAGTTCTTCAAAGAATAAATGTTGCAGCTTTCAATGTTCAACCTGTATCTTGTTAAAGAAGACATCTGTTGAGGTGTTGAATTCAGAAGTCAAACTTTAGATTTATACAGTTTCTTTGCATCAAGTATGACCATCGTATTTTTTTGGGACGAATGGAAAAGGTTTGTCCATTTACTAAACATAATGCTTTTTTTCGAGTTATCAAAGCAATTTCCAGAGGCAAACAACAGTAGAAATGGCAGATGAAAGCATCAGAACAGGGCCATTATAGACAGATGAGAAAAGAGTCTGAGAAAACTTAGTAATGTTCCCCGCTGGTAATGGAAAGGTTATTGTGAGCCCTCGCAGCTTCGCTGGGCTGTTATCACTGCAGCCTCTCTCTCTGTGTTCGTGCAGGTATAGGCTGGAGCTACATTTTCTGAGCAATAGTTGCCACATATTCCTATTTTAAATTAATAGTATGAAACTGCTAGGTAGTTATGCACAAATTGCATTGCAGCTAGTGAGTATATTTTCAAGTTGTATAAGAGGGTTTTTGATATCATAATCATACATACAGGAAACACCAATACTTTTTTAACATTTACAAATGAAGGATTATCTATCACAGTCAACCCACAGTTGCATACCTCCTTCATCCAGTTAAGTTTATAGCCATGTCTTTGCAAAATGTCAACACTTCAAGCTTTTATTCTATGAGATATTTGTGGGAATTTTTTATAATAATATATAATTAGCAAATTCATTCTTAATGGTTTTTTTCTGACGTCACAGTGACCTGTTCATTTCCAATTGCAAGAGCAAGGACTGTCTTATGTAAGACAGCTTTTATGTGCGCAGCTCCACTTGCTTGGAACAATCTTCAGCAAGAATTGAAACTGAGCAATCTCATTCCTCTGCATGTTTTTAAAGATAGGCTAAATGAAATGCTCGTTGATACTATGGGCACTTGTAAATGTCTATAACTATGTAAATGTATCCTGTAAATATAATGTATGATGTCCTTTATTGTTTTATGTTTCATGTGGAACCTATATGCTGCAGGTCTCTCTTGAAAAAGAGATCTATGATCTCAATGGGACCAATCTCGTTAAATAAAGGTTTGAAATGAAATTGGACTTTTGTGCAAAATGTTAAGAAATGTCACCCTAGAGATTCCTGCTATATCACGTGCATGAACATTGGAGGTACAGACATAAAAGGCATCATGTTCATAATAAGCTGTATGCAGTGAGGTTGGACGGGTCTTAATGCTGGAACATAGAAGTAGCCCCAGAAGAAGAATGCGTTGATGAGAAAAGTGCCTCCTCTCACTTCAGTGCAGAGAGCAGAGAGCTGGCACAAGCAACTGGTAAACTACCAGACATGCACTTAGTGTTGATCGCTGTTTTCCAAACGTGTATATCGTGTCACACAAGTGACACCACATAGGATATAAACAGATGGAGGGATAGCTAAATTGTCTGGTAGACAAAAAAGGAATCAACATACAGACAAGAATGTACCAAAGGAAACCATGATCTTTATCAAGTGGAATTGTTGAGAATAAGTATGAATTTATGAGAGGAAAGTCCAAATATTTAGAATAAAATGGAAATACAAAAGTGACATTTTTGGGAATAAAGTAGAAAGACTTTGAGAAAGCGTTTGACCTATTAGTTTTGATGCCTGGCATGTCAACAATAACGGCCCCTACACACGGCGGCGTGCGTTGCCGCTTGGCGGTGGGCGTGTCTTGAGCTTGGGGAGTCAACGCGAGCAGCCCGACCAACAACCAACCACATGAATGTCCCGCCCCGGACATACAAAGCAAAGCATTCATGCTACATCCATGTTGGCTAAATATACTGTCTATGCTTGCTAGCTGTCCATTCAAACAAAATACACTGGATATAAACTCCCCAAACAAGCAAAAACCTACCAATTTCCCCCACTGTCTTTGCCACCTCCCCCCATGCCTGGCTCCTCCGGTTTGTATCCCTGTATGTTCCCTACCGCCACGATCATTTTCTCCTCCTTTTGTTGACAGATGGGAAATAACTGCGGTCTGGCTCTCCCAACATACACCCGGTTTGATTGGCTACTGCTTGTACTGTCAGATTTACATACGACGACAAGACCAAAACATATGAGTCATGTTTGCTGGTGACATGTGGCATCTGTTACAGGTGTCCGTAACATTTGGATATATTTTGGAGAGTTTAGAGTTGGTGTAATAGATACGGTGGACAACTTTTAGTTGTATAAGATTGAGCCTGGCACAGGACGTACTATTGTTCACTCTCGCTAATGCGCCATCCCAGACCTCATCATCTATGGCTTGGACTAGTTCCTCTTCCCAATGTTGTTTGATTTTACCAAGCGATGTTTCTGTGAGACGGGAGACGGAATTGTAAATTCTTGAAATCAGACCTTTTTCGATTGTTAAAGTGTCCAGAATTGAGTCAATTATTGAATCCGGAGGGATATTGGGGAAGGAAGGGTTGTTTATCGCCTACAAGGATACTGGACAAGCATTTGCAATCACCTTACTGAGGCCTTGGACGTGGTATTGACACCATGTGCAGAAACTGCCATTTTTGGAGTAATACCTGGCCACCGAATGTTGAAGAGGAAAACTAAGGACAGTATAGCCTTTGCATCTCTTTTAGCACGAAGAAGAATACTCCTAGAATGGAAATCTTCTATACCACCTAAAGCATCTCAATGGCTTAAAGATCTAATGTTGTACCTGAACTTGGAGAAGATTAAATATAACCTGAGGGGCTCCTCAAAACTATTTGAATCTGTCTGGGGCTCTATGATAGCCTACATAGCTGAACTTAAGACACTACATTAAGGAGAAAGAGGGGGAACCACGAAAGTATGTTTTTTTTTTTCCTTTTTTTCCTTTTTTCTTCTTGTGTCTCTTTTTATATTAATTTGTTTATTTATTTATTTTTATTTATTTGTTCTGTCTTTGTATACATGTATGTATGTATGTATGTATGTATGTATGTGCATGTGTACATGTGGGTATACATATGAGTATATGGGTATAAGTATTACTGTTACTATTCTTTATTCCCTTATCTATACATTTTCTTTTAATATTATCTTCTATATTACTTTACTTTTACCTATACAGGTATCTATCTTATTTATTTAGTTAGTTATTTATTTATTTTACTAGCTAGGACCGGGAGGGAAGGAAAGGGGAAAAATAAATAAAAATATTGACTGTATAAATGTAAACTCATTGTGCCTGATTCAAGTAAAAAAAAAAAAAGATTTACATACGAGGGATTTGATTGGCAGACACCTCCGTCGAGGCGGCAAAAATAGAACATTGCTCTACTTTTGCAGCGAGCACCTCGAGAGAAGCTACGCTTTGCTCCCACAATGCAGTTCGGCGAATCGTGACGTCACCCCATTTAAAGTGAATGGGCAGAAGCGTTGAAGGGGCAACGCACGCCGCCGTGTGTAGGGGCCGTTAGTAAATGAGGAAGAAGATTATTTTTTGCATTTGAAGAAAAACTTTCAAATGCTGAGAATGTTAATGAAACAAAGAGAATAGACATGGGAGCTTTGAGAATAAAACCAACTGGTAGGTTTAGCACATGTTGAAACTGTTCGACTTTGTTCTCAAGATGCAAAATAAAATAAAAATGACTTTTTATCATGTATTCACTCATGCCTGGCCCTAATACTCTTCCATAGTTTATAAATATGTATAGATGTATTCATCCTTGATTGAATGCACTTGTTGTGAAACTCAAAATCTATTTTTGAAAATATCCACAAGCTACTCCACACCCACTGATGCTTTAAAGGAGCCACGGGTAATTAGCTGTTGGGTAGCCAACTGCGTTTTTTTTTTAAGATCAACCAGAAAATAAGGAAACAAGTATTTCATAGTTGCTTATTGCTTATAAATCCCAAAAACCTGCAGCGAATAGTGTACTTTGACTGATTGTGATGAGATGTGTTATGCGCATCAAGCTGTGTTTTAAATCCCAGCATGTTAACTTTGCTTATAAAATGATGCCCTCAGGCTACATGTCCCACTTTGAATCCGTTATATTTTCAAGGCTGTGATGAAAAGGAAAATAATGACAGTATGCAAGTGGAGGACTACAACACACAATCCCTGATTTGCAAACTGGTTTCTGGAGCAATCAGGAAGCACTTGCTAGTTTTGCAGCCTTGACATGTGGCTCTAATCTCCAAGCAGGAGTGGATGCACAAAGCAAACCCCCAATGTGCTTTGTGCATCCACTAGAATTTGTAAGACTAGAGCATACCTGTGTGGTGTCAATCATGTAGACATCGCGCATTAGATTAAATCTTGCCAGATATCAATCACAGGATTGCAACTGGAAGCAGCAACCGTATTCTCTCCAGGATTAAGCTGCTTTTAAATTGGCTGCAGAGAACAAAATGAGCTGTCGAGCAGAAAAGCAAAGTAAGCCAGAGGATGGAGGAGCAGAAACAGTGGATAATGAGCTTTGTAAGGGAAAAACCTATGCTGCTATGTTTAACTTTGAGAATTACGTTCCTGGTTGTGTGAAATGAGAAAAACTTGAGGAAATTATTCACTGAGTGTTAATTAAATTCAGTTTGAAACTTTAAATCGGCTAAATAAATTGCTTTTCTCAATTAGCTTCCCTTGATTCCTCCTTAGCGCAGCTTTCAGGATCTTGTTATTTGTTTGCTTTACCTTAATTCTTGTCAAATAGAATGTTTAATACCACTTTATGAAAGTGTTTTATCAGCCATTTAATTTTTTTAGCAGAGTGATCTGCCACAAAGTATTAGATAATAAAACATAATTGGATGTCAGAATCTAAATCCATGCTTGCTTGTGTTTAATTCATCATAATCTATATAGACAACATTGATGTGATTATTAAGATCAAATATGCATTAATTATAATAAACAGCAAAAGAACAAAGAACATTTTCTACACATGAGTTACAAATTAATATTCCATTTGTAAAAAGCAAGTTTTTGTTAATCAGGTTCAGTGACCAATGTTTTGTATGTGGTATGTAAAATAAGTGAAAAATATGTTAATTAAATGTATTTACTTCATCTTTTTTAACATATCTGCTGCAGTATTGGAAGTTTTAATCTCTGTGATTATGTTTGCATGTACAGTATTAATGTGAGGCGAAACATCAATTACTTAAACTGTAAACAACTTTACCTAATTATCTACTTTATTAGAGTGTGGACATTATCAACATTTCTGCTCAACCTACTAATATGCAGTCACACTCACATTCATATTTACTAAATGCACACATTTCTCAACGATTTATGGGATAAAACTGCCTTGTTTAACTGTGACCTTCTCTGTTTGGTTTCTATTTTTTAAATGTGGTATTTGGAGAAAAAACATACCAATTAACATTGTGCAGGGTTAACTAATTAATAATGAAAGGATGAAATTATTAAGATAAGCGCGTTATTTATAGTCACAATAAGTATCTTGCCCTGAAGAGCAACTGTTGAGTTATATATTACACAGGCTCCGCCCTCTACTGGAATCTATGGGTACTACCCTCAACCATGCTATGCGAGCATTCACATACTGAGATACATAAACGTAGCCGGCCAATCGGGGTGGGCATACCTGAATGCGTGTGTAAGCCCACAGTATATAACGTGGCCACGCCTCCTGCCTGTCATCCTTTTCTCTTCAGCGAGCGAGCAACCACTGACAGAGAAAGTAAAACGTTTGAAAGAAGACGGAAGAGTTATCATACCTTCATGGAGTCGCCACTTCTAGAGACCCGGGGGCCGGGCCTGTTCTTCGTGCCCTGGCTCAATGGCGGGCGCCGATCCCCACCATCTCTGCTTCGAGTGTTTGGGGGACCAGGATACGGCAGAGGCGGTGCCATTCACGTTCGCCATTCCAGCTCGCCAATCCAGCTCGCCATTCCAGCAGGGCGGATGGCTCTGTTTGCCGGGAGGAGGATGACGAGGACTTCTCGTTATCGGGCATTTCCGGGTCCGTCGTCCATGGAAGTCCACCGCCCAGGTCTGTACTTCCCCCTAGGACTCAGTGATTCTCGAAGTGTGGTCCGCGGACCTGAGCGCCCTCTAGTGGTCCGTGAGTATATTGGTAACATTTCACAGTTGAAATAAATTAATTAATTTGAGTTTTCCGCACTCTCGTGCGAATATTTCCGCGATGGAGCGAGCTTAAGTTTCACTTTTGATTGCATCATATAGCCCAGCCAACACCTTCATCACACATGTAGTCACTTGTTTGCACCATTTTCAGGAGATTTGTAATCTGTTCTAGAAAAACAATGTTTTGGGATATTTGTGGAGTTAGGTGATCCGCGAGTGTTTTTTTATTGTTTAAGTGGTCCTTGGTATGAAAAAGTTTGAGAAACACTGCCTGATGACCATGGCGGCGGAGAGTGGCAGCCCATCAGTAGTATTAACCATGTTCCTTTCGTCAAAAAAGTGACAGGTGGTGTGACAGGTCACACCTCTCCCTACTTATGCAAATGAGCTAAGTCCCTTTGATGTCAGATTGGCATGAAAGACCCCCCGGCGTGATTCTTTTATTGTATCAATTAAGATAGTTAAGGTATTTGACCCCTGACCCCAAGAGTGGAGTAATTGCCCCGCAATTAGATTAGCCCCAGGCACCCCCTTTGTGTATAGGTCTTTTATTGTATCAATTAAGATAGTTAAGGTATTTGACCCCTGACCCCAAGAGTGGAGTAATTGCCCCGCAATTAGATTAGCCCCAGGCACCCCCTTTGTGTATAGGTATTTTATTGTATCAAATAAGATAGTTAAGGTAGTTGACCCCTGACCCCAAGAGTGGAGTAATTCCCCCGCAATTAGATTAGCCCCAGGCAGCCCCTTTGTGTATAGGTCTTTTATTGTATCAATTAAGATAGTTAAGGTATTTGACCCCTGACCCCAAGAGTGGAGTAATTACCCCGCAATTAGATTAGCCCCAGGCAGCCCCTTTGTGTATAGGTCTTTTATTGTATCAATTAAGATAGTTAAGGTATTTGACCCCTGACCCCAAGATTGGAGTAATTGCCCCGCAATTAGATTAGCCCCAGGCACCCCCTTTGTGTATAGGTCTTTTATTGTATCAATTAAGATAGTTAAGGTATTTGACCCCTGACCCCGAGAGTGGAGTAATTGCCCCGCAATTAGATTAGCCCCAGGCACCCCTTTGTGTATAGGTCTTTTGTTGTATCAATTAAGATAGTTAAGGTATCTGACCCCTGACCCCGTGAGTGGAGTAATTGCCCCACAATTAGATTAGCCCCAGGCACCCCCTCTGTTGTATAGGTCTTTTTGATGTATTGAATAAGATAGTCTCTTTGACCCCTCCCCCTCAGAGCCCTTTGTTGTCTAATCTAATTAGCCTTTGATGCCTGCCCCTTTGATGTGTAATTTCACACTGATGAAAGCCTCTGTATAAATGACTAGGCTACGACCATATAGAGATATGCTCAAAAATAAATTAAAAAAAGACAGACAATTCAGCTTACCAAGTCAACCGTCTGAAGCGCCAGTCAAGAAACGAATGCGGCATCGGGGGGTGGGTTCAGAGTACAGCCTCTTTCTGGTCATGTGTGGTGGAGGAGGGGCTCTGTAAGGAAGGTTGAAGGAACGAGCAGGATTTCTCCCCCGGTTTGACTGCAAAAGACTCTGACTTTTCTCCAAGGGGCTCAGCCTACCCCTCAACATAACAAACCCCACCTTTCCTCACCAGATCATTTAAAAATGAGAACCCTTCAAGGACATTATAGTTTTCAGCATAATCTTTAGTTGTAGGTTTGTGAACTAATGTATAATTACTTTTATTAACTATAGGTTTTCATCCATTAAAGTGTATCATACAGTTCCTTTAGTTGTAGGATTGTGAACTAATGTATAATTACTTTTATTAACTATAGGTTTGCATCCATTACAGTGTATCTTACAGTTCCTTTGTGAGTGAATTACACACAAATCTGCAGAGTGTCACTAATATATATATATATTCTTTATTTAACCAGGTAAAAAAACTCATTGAGATTAAAATCTCTTTTCCAAGAGTGACCTGGCCAAGAAGGGCAGCATGTACAAAGTTACAACATATAAAACACAGACATGAAAGGCAGACAAATACAGCTGTAAAACACAAATAAAATGGCACATTAGCCAGTCAATATGCGAAGTAAAACAAACTATTAAAATCATTCAAAAACTGGCAACATTTTAAAACGATTTCAGGATATACGAGCACTCACATCGACCAAAACTAAAAAGGTTTTACGCAGTGACTGACATTCTGTATGGGAGTTCACAACCTAGCTGCTGTAGGGAGTTGAGTATGTTATGGCTCTCGGGGGATGGTGGGTTAAGAGACAGATTCTTAGTTTTTAGGACTGCCTCAGGGGGTTAACGAAATCTACTAAAAACAAAGTACTTCATTATCTACTTTGTTCAGCTTTTATACACAAAAGTGCAGGGAAGGTAGGCAGATTTAGAACACTATCTATGCAATGAGAAGGAAGAGGGACGGGGGAGGAAAATTCAGAGGATGAAGAAGCAGAAAACAGCCATTACTCTTCACTCTTCTGTAAAACGGACAGTTTCAAGAAAGATGACACCGTGTTTATGCATGACATGCAAAATATATTGAAGCCCTATTAAAAAAAACAAGTTACAAGTATATTGCGTGAAAATATCTCAGAAAGTCGTAATATTGTTTATTAGTGATACCTGAGGATATTCTCTTTTTTATTTGTAGCGACTGTGAACTAATGTGTAATTACTTTTTTACTAACTATATAAGAAAAGTCTCTCTGAAGAGAGGAAATAATAAAACAATTTAAAAAACATAATCTTTGTTTTTTATAATTACTTTACACCACTATAAGGAAACCCAATATGAGGCTGTATGGTGTACTATTAGATTTTGTTGTAGGCAACAAAGAGAGGTTTTCTTAAAATGTGTTCCTGCCCCCAAGCACTCCATGCGGCTCCAGGAGGGCTGATCAGAACAAAGGGTCCAAAGCAGACGCAGAGTCTCCCTCGATGGGGGGGGGGGCATCTTTACACATAAATCTGCCGAATGTCTGTAAAAAAAAGTCTTTAAATAAAAAAACTTGCTTTTTTAGAGTCAGAATCCTAACGAAATCTCATCAAACAGAGTACTTTATGTTAGTGGTCCTCTTTTATACACAAAAGTGTATCTTTTCAGTAACTTTACCAGAGAATTTAAGCATAAATCTGGCAAATGTTCAAAACAGCCTTGTTTTTCACTGAAATAGCCTCAAAATCACAAACTGCCATTAAGAGTCAGGGGATTAACGAAATCTACTAAAACAAAGTACTTCATTATCTACTTTTTTCAGCTTTTATACACAAAAGTGCAGGGAAGGTAGGCATATTTAGAACACTATCTGTGCGATGAGAAGGAAGAGGGACGGGGGAGGAAAATTCAGAGGATGAAGAAGCAGAAAACAGCCATTATTCTTCACTCTTTTGTAAAACGGACAGTTTCAAGAAAGATGAAACCGTGTTTATACAGACATGCAAAATATCTGAAGCCCTATAAAAAAGTTACAAGTATATTGTGTGAAAATATCATGTCCCGCCCTCCTCACCAGATCATTTAAAAGTAAGGGGATGGAAATAGACGAAAATAAATACGCTCAAACTAAATAACAGGCCAGTCATTTCCAATCACCAAGGCACTTTTCAAAAAAGAAAAATGGCCAAGAGAAGCATAGATATGGGTTTAATCAGCGAGGAATTTTGTGAAAAATACCAACTGTGTGAGAGACGTCATAAAGACACTCATTTTAACCACAGTGTTTTGTTCTCTACAAATGTCTTAAGATTGCTACAAAATGTAAAAAATAAAAATCAACGTCAACGCTTTCTTCTTTTTTCTTGTGTTACTAAGATACTTTTAGACACACTTTGGTGTATGCAACACTTGTTCAGATAAACAAGGTTTTTTCTTTTCTGATAAACTTACATATTTCAGTTATTTCTGCTACCAAGATACTTTAAGATACACCTTGATGTACGCAACACTTAATAAAGGGTATAATATGAAGTACTTGGTAAGGAAGGGGTTTTTCTTTAAGGGGTGCAAAACTTTAGAACAGGGTAAAATATTCATTAAATTGTATTGAATTGAGTTTTCTTTTTTTGATTTTCAACATACTATTTGTACACAATGACTTTTCCATATTTCTGACATTCTATACTTTTCTGACTTTTTTCTGTAGAATCTTGACAAAACTATTACTTGTTCTTAAATGATGACCTATTGCTGGAGATGAGATGAAAAAGCTACAACGCTTAAAGAACTTTTTTCTAAAAACTCTCAATTCTATAATTGACTACCCCCATTCAACGCAATAAGCCCTACCCTCCACTCAGCAAATCATCTAAAACGAAGGACCTCGCTAAGACGACCGTTGTAAACTAGCCATGGAGCAGAGAAAAGCCAAGACTCCCCCCGCGAGTTGCAGCCAGGAACAGAGTCCACCAGCAACACCACCATGTGGGAAACCCGAATCTTGCAGTACTACTGCTGCTGATGCTACTCCTCGGGTCAAGAAGTCTCGGTTTAGGGACACAGTGAAATCGGAGTTGTTTTATATTCTAGAGAGGGTGATGTATCGGTACAGAAAAGAAATCTGCAAAGAATGCCAACGCAGTAACCCCGACCAGAGGCAACACGATTGTCGGAATGACATGCCCGATTTCTTCTTCAGAAACAATTACAAAGCGTTAATGAAAAGACTTTGGCTCGCCGACTTCGTTGCAGTGATTGACCAGAGTCTTATTGAAAAAGGCATTTGCGAGGATAAACTGAGGATAGGACGCGCTTCGGAAGCTTTTCTGCACAAGCTTGTAAAATGCAGATGCCTCAAGGAGAGACTTGAAATATCCATACAGAGTTGGATGGAGAAGAAGAAGACTAACAAACAGCAGTCGGATGGAGAAGAAGCCAGGGACTTGTTCAATGCAGTGACTTTTTTCTTTAAGTAAAATAAAAATGGGAAACTACTATGCAAAACGCTCTGTATATATTGATCATAATGTAGTCATTACCCGTTTAATAAGTGTGATGATGGGGACGATTGAAAACAGAACGAGTAGTGACCCCTGTGTAAAAAGAATGGCTGAAGTTTGTAAACTAGAAGACATTTTGGATATCGTTCGTTCTGGCAGTACTATTCCGGGTCATTGGGAAACGATTGTAAACGAAACATTTAAAGTGGTCCTGGAATCTTCATTTTCCGAAACATTCTGTAACATTATCTCAGAAATGAAACAAACATCAAAAGTGTATCATGTGCTCTCATTGTATGCTCTGTTTGTAGATGTAATGCATCTGTGTGTTGAAAACAGCATACACGTGAATATTTTGACTGAAGTGAAAAAACTCCATCACGATATCTCCAGTAATATGGGAAATTCTAAGCTGGAGACTGTCCTGGGGATGCTACAATCAGTATAACTATTGATTTTGTGTGTGAAAAAAATAAAAAAAGTGTTTTTTTACATCTAAAAACTGTTGTCATCATTATAGCAAGGGGGGCGTGTCTGATACATGTGTATTACAGTCCTTCTTGTTGTGTTTTTCAGTGTTTTCTGTGTGTCTGTACACACAAAGCACACTTCATTATCTACTTTTCAGCTTTTTAAAAAGAAAAGTGTATCTTTCGGTAACTTTCTCAGAGAATTTAAGCATACATCTGTCAAATGTTCAAAACAGCCTTGTTTCACTGAAATACCCTCAAAATGACAAACTGCCATTAAGAGTCAGATTCTTAACCAAATCTACTGACACAAAGTACTTCATTATCTACTTTTCAGCTTTTAATACAAAAGTGTATCTTTCGGTAACCTTCTTGAGAGAATTAAGCATACATCTGTCAAAGATTCTTAATGAAATCTACTGACACAAAGTACTTCATTATCTACTTTTCAGCTTTTATACACAAAGTGTATCTTTCAGTAACTTTACCAGAGAATTTAGGCATAAATCTGTCAAATGTTCAAAACAGCCCGGTTTCACTGAAATACCCTCAAAATGACAAACTGCCATTAAGAGTGAGAATCCTAACGAAATCTCCTCAAACAGAGTACTTTCTACAGATGAAGCCTCCCACTCAACACAATATGTCCCACCCACTCAGCAAATCATATAAAACTAAGGACGACCGTTAAAAACTAGCCATGGATCTGAGAAAAACCAAGTCTGATGTAGCCTGCCCTTATTATCACCAGGATAATGGATATGGGCTTAATGACTGGATGTTACAAAGTAGGGGAGAGGATGTTCCTGAAGAAGAGCTCTCCTCTATATCATATCCATGTAAGGTCTTTAGGACAAAAGAGGACCATGATAACATGACATATGAAGAATATCTTTCTTTAAAAGATGGTATTATAGATAACCTTTATAGAAACAGTATATCTCATGCCACTCTCCAAGATCGCAAACGACAATTAGCAGAAAAGAATAGAAAAAGTAAAGAAAAACGAAGAAAAAGAAAAAGCAACATGAAAAGGAGAAGAAAAATTAAAAGCAAACGCAGAATGCGAATGAAAAGAAAAGGGACCATAGGACGGAAAACTAAAAAGACAAAAAGAAGGAAGGTGAAAAGAAAAAGAAACAAAGTGAACAAATTTAAACCAGAGGATGGTGTTGTAGAGCCATTACCGGATCATAATAATCTTATAGATCATCTCCCGCTAACCGACTGCTGCGAATGTGTTGAAAAAATACCAAAAGCAATGTAAAAAACAGAGCATACAATGAAAGCACATGATACACTATAAATGTTTAGTTTACAATACTATTACTATATATGAAAGCAAAAGAATAAAACACATTTTCATTTTGTAATGGTTGTTTAATTGAAAAAACACAACATTCAACACATTTTCATAGAAAACATATTACATTTTACCAAGTTAATGTCGTAGTGCATACAAGGTAATAGACTTAACGATTTGCACTGCTGCTTCTCTCCGCGTTTCATTTACAGTGATCGGTTTATCGTTCAATTCACACAGCCCAAGTATATGTTTAGGGGTCTCTTGGAAGTATACGAATGCATTTTTTATATCAGATAAATGCATTAACATCTTCATCCTCTGAATTTTCCTCCCCCATCCCTCTTCCTTCTCATCGCACAGATAGTGTTCTAAATATGCCTACCTTCCCTGCACTTTTGTGTATAAATGCTGAAAAAGTAGATAATGAAGTACTTTGTTTTAGTAGATGTCGTTAACCCCCTGACTCTTAATGGCAGTTTGTGATTTTGAGGCTATTTCAGTGAAAAACAAGGCTGTTTTGAACATTTGCCAGATTTATGCTTAAATTCTCTGGTAAAGTTACTGAAAAGATACACTTTTGTGTATCTAATAGTACACCATACAGCCTCATATTGGGTTTCCTTATAGTGGTGTAAAGTAATTCTAAAAGACAAAGATTATGTTTTTTAAATTGTTTTATTATTTCCTCTCTTCAGAGAGACTTTTCTTATATAGTTAGTAAAAAAGTAATTACACATTAGTTCACAGTCGCTACAAATAAAAAAGAGAATATCCTCAGGTATTACTAATAAACAATATTATGACTTTCTGAGATATTTTCACGCAATATACTTGTAACTTTTTTTTTTTAATAGGGCTTCAATATATTTTGCATGTCATGCATAAACACGGTGTCATCTTTCTTGAAACTGTCCGTTTTACAGAAGAGTGAAGAATAATGGCTGTTTTCTGCTTCTTCATCCTCTGAATTTTCCTCCCCCGTCCCTCTTCCTTCTCATCACACAGATAGTGTTCTAAATCTGCCTACCTTCCCTGCACTTTTGTGTATAAAAGCTGAAAAAAGTAGATAATGAAGTACTTTGTTTTTAGTAGATTTCGTTAACCCCCTGAGGCAGTCCAAAAACTAAGAATCTGTCTCTTAACCCACCATCCCCCGAGAGCCATAACATACTCAACTCCCTACAGCAGCTCGGTTGTGAACTCCCATACAGAATGTCAGTCACTGCGTAAAACTTTTTTAGTTTTGGTCGATGTGAGTGCTCGTATATCCTGAAATCGTTTTAAAATGTTGCCAGTTTTTGAATGATTTTAATAGTTTGTTTTACTTCGCATATTGACTGGCTAATGTGCCATTTTATTTGTGTTTTACAGCTGTATTTGTCTGCCTTTCATGTCTGTGTTTTATATGTTGTAACTTTGTACATGTTGCCCTTCTTGGCCAGGTCACTCTTGGAAAAGAGATTTTAATCTCAATGAGTTTTTTTACCTGGTTAAATAAAGAATATATATATATATTAGTGACACTCTGCAGATTTGTGTGTAATTCACTCACAAAGGAACTGTAAGATACACTGTAATGGATGCAAACCTATAGTTAATAAAAGTAATTATACATTAGTTCACAATCCTACAACTAAAGGAACTGTAAGATACACTTTAATGGATGCAAACCTTTAGTTAATAAAAGTAATTATACATTAGTTCACAAACCTACAACTAAAGAGTACGCTGAAAACTATAATGTCCTTGAAGGGTTCTCATTTTTAAATGATCTGGTGAGGAAAGGTGGGGTTTGTTATGTTGAGGGGTAGGCTGAGCCCCTTGGAGAAAAGTCAGAGTCTTTTGCAGTCAAACCGGGGGAGAAATCCTGCTCGTTCTTTCAACCTTCCTTACAGAGCCCCTCCTCCACCACACATGACCAGAAAGAGGCTGTACTCTGAACCCACCCCCCGATGCCGCATTCGTTTCTTGACTGGCGCTTCAGACGGTTGACTTGGTAAGCTGAATTGTCTGTCTTTTTTTAATTTATTTTTGAGCATATCTCTATATGGTCGTAGCCTAGTCATTTATACAGAGGCTTTCATCAGTGTGAAATTACACATCAAAGGGGCAGGCATCAAAGGCTAATTAGATTAGACAACAAAGGGCTCTGAGGGGGAGGGGTCAAAGAGACTATCTTATTCAATACATCAAAAAGACCTATACAACAGAGGGGGGGCCTGGGGCTAATCTAATTGCGGGGCAATTACTCCACTCACGGGGTCAGGGGTCAGATACCTTAACTATCTTAATTGATACAACAAAAGACCTATAAACAAAGGGGTGCCTGGGGCTAATCTAATTGCGGGGCAATTACTCCACTCTCGGGGTCAGGGGTCAAATACCTTAACTATCTTAATTGATAAAATAAAAGACCTATACACAAAGGGGGTGCCTGGGGCTAATCTAATTGCGGGGCAATTACTCCACTCTTGGGGTCAGGGGTCAAATACCTTAACTATCTTAATTGATACAATAAAATACCTATACACAAAGGGGGTGCCTGGGGCTAATCTAATTGCGGGGCAATTACCTTAACTATCTTAATTGATACAATAAAAGAATCACGCCGGGGGGTCTTTCACGCCAATCTGACATCAAAGGGACTTAGCTCATTTGCATAAGTAGGGAGAGGTGTGACCTGTCACACCACCTGTCACTTTTTTGACGAAAGGAACATGGTTAATACTACTCCCATCTGCTCCCAGCAGGCAGCAGGCTGGGCAGAGAGTCTCTGCCCTGTTGCCGCGTGACAGGGCGGTTGCAAATAAACACGGGTGTGTTGGGCGTCTCGCTCATTGCTCTTCCGCAAGATGCACCCACCTCACCGGATCAGAGCGATTATTTGGCCGCAGCATCGGACAAATTAATAGCTTGGTCTGCGGTGTGGCCGCCGCTGCTTGCCGTGTGATGTCCCTGGGAGCATGGCACTTTCCAAAAAGACTGATGATCTCCTGGGAGCCCCCAGGTCTACGGAAGGGCTCTTTGGATAGATTTCCTTGGTCACGTGGATGAGGAGTAGTCGCAGCTTGGCGTATGCTGCTTCTTGCTCATCCTCAGAGGACAGAACACTGTCCCACACTCGCCACCCCGCTGTAAACTCCAGTAAAGGAAGCAGCAGGTGGGTGCGTTAGTGAGTGGAATAAACCGCAGAAAGTGCTGTCAAAGCACTGTGCGGATTCAAGAGAAGCTATTGCCGGCGTGCTGTTGTCATAAAACTATAGGTTACTTACGTAACCCCAGTTCTCAGAGTAACATGAAGTCTCACTATGGGATGCGCCTCATCGCGGAGCAAACAGAAGCATCAATCTCATTACGCCAATCCTGATTGGCTGGTGATCTTGACGTCAACGTCAGGGGAAATCACCCCCTATAAGTAGCCTGCGCCACGACGCATGCGTCATTCAAAATAAGCACTCTTATCGCTTCACCATAGCAAGGAAGGCCGTCTGGTGAGACATCTCACTTCATGTTACTCGGAGCACTGGGGTTACGTAAGTAACCTATAGTTCTCATTCATAACACTCCGTTCGATGTCTCACTATGGGAAATTGTAGCTCCCGTATTGCCAGATGAGCTTATCTCGAAGATCACCGATCAACCAGAATTTAACAGGTGGAGTCCCGACTCAACAAGGTGCCCAGCATTGCTCGGGCCACGCTTGGAGCGGAGACGTCTAGCCTGTAAAAGCGGACAAAAGTGAGCGGCGAAGACCAGCTTGCCGCTGCACAGATGTCTTGGATGGAAACACCCTTGAACAAAGCCCAGGATGTAGCCAGGCCCTGAGTCGAGTGAGCCCGCAGACCCGAAGGTGCTTGCAGATTCTGACTCGTATAGGCCAAAGCAATCGCCTCCACGATCCAGTGGGAGAGCCGTTGCTTAGTAACAGGCTTACCCTTGTGAGGTTTAGCCCAGGACACGAAGAGTTGGTCATTAAGACAAAGCTCTTTTGATCTGTCCATATATGTGTGTAAAGCCCGGACTGGACACAACAGATCCTGCTGCTGCTCCCCGGAGGAAACCAGCTGTGGAGGAAATGCCTCAATGTCAATTGGGGTACACGAACCAACCACCTTTGGTGTAAAGGCAGGGTTGGGTTTCAACAACACTCTCGTTTGCCCTGGGGCGAACTGAGTGCATGAGGGATGTACAGACAGTGCATGGATATCGCTGACCCGCTTGGCGGATGCCAGGGCCAGTAACAGCACTGTCTTGAGTGACAGATGTTTCATGTCAGCTCCTTCCAGGGGTTCAAATGGGGTCATTTTGAGCCCATTTAAAACCACTGCCAGGTCCCATAAGGGCACCAGCGACCTGGAGACAGGGAGGAGCCTGCGAGTTCCCTTCATAAAACGGCAAACCAAAGGATGTTGGCTATCCGTCTTACCCTCAAAGCCCACATGGCATGCAGCAATAGCAGCCAGGTACACCTTGATCGTGGAGAAAGCTCTGTGTTTTTCGATCAAGTCCTGTAGAAATGATAAAATCACCCCGACAGGACATTGAAAAGAGCTGTGTCCTTCTTGAAGGCACCACTCCTCAAACACCCTCCACTTACAGTCGTAAAGAGACCTGGTGGAGGAAGCTCTCGCACTCTGAATAGTGTTTATCACCTTCTGAGGGAGTCCCACTGTATTCAGATTGTACCACTCACGGGTCAGGCCCATAGTGCCTCGCGCTCTGGGCGTGGGTAAAGGATCGCCCCCCCTCCGCCTGAGACAATCTGTCCCTGCGTGGTGGGGGCTGCCATGGCTGCCCGCACAACAGCTGATATATCTCCGCCAGCCCGTACACTACGGGCTAGGGCAGAAACATCAGAGTAAGTGTGTGGCATTGCTCCTTCACTCTGGCCAGAGTTGGGGGTAACAGAGCCAGGGGTGGGAACACGCACAGAGGACCCGGAGGTCAATCGTGTACGAGTGTGTCCCCGCCTAACAGTGCGTTTAAATCGTGCATTAAAGAGAACAGCTGTCATTGAGCATTTTCTCTTTTTGCGAACAGACTTAACGCGGCTCCGCCGTAACGCACCCACAGCGGATTCCCGATCCTTGGATGAGGAGTCCAGTCCGCATAGAGTGGTGCACCTCTGGACAGTAATTCTGTCCCGAGGTGCATAACTCCCGGTACCTGTGTCGCTCTCAGAGAGAGGAGACATCTGCCGCTCCAAGGGATCCGTTTGTGTGCCAGTGTGTGTGACTGGAGACAACGCAACCTCCCCTGGCGGTTCATACACGATATCGTGTTGTCTGTTCTCACGTGGACATGGTGTCCTCTGAGAGAAGGCAGGAAGCGTTTTAGGGTGGGGAACACTGCTAAAAGCTCCAGGTAGTTTACGTGTGCCCGCTGGAGGTCTCTGCTCTAGGGACCTCTCACTCTCAATAACCAAAACTCTCCGCACGCCGTGGCGCGCGGGGTTTAGTTTTATTATGAGGCCCATGTTGAGTGGGTGCCTTACGAGGATATTTTTCCCCGTAATCTGACTCCGCTCGGTGGGCATTATAGATAAAACCCTTCTTTCTAGGAGAGAGAGAACCTCTCTCTCCAGAATATGGGTTGACTCTCTCTGGGTTTGTGAAAAAACCCAGAGAGAGTCAGAACAACATATCTATCCACATGTACAGGTACCAACAGCATCTGATTGTGTAGCATCCAACCAAGCTTTAAAAACATGTAGTGGTACTAGCTTGGTAATTTTCCATTCTTTTTGCAGACTGTTCCATGTTAGTGGAGCTGCACATCTAAAAGCTTTCTTCCATAAGACAGTCCTAGCACTTGGCACATTTAATAAAACCACAGCATGTGATCTCCGGCAATAAGTACTTTCAATTCGCAGAGAGGTCAGGGAGCAGATGATCAGTGGGGCCTTGTTTTTACTGAATGATGTGTTTTTTTATGGGGAATTCAAATATGAGCTTATTTTTAGGATTTTCGGAGACTTTGCACACGTTTTCACAAACATGTTCACGCTAGGAGTACTTCCATTCGCTTCGTCTTGATCTGTAGATGTGATTTGATGCATCGTGTGTCTCCCAACTCCTCTCCAAAGTTCAGATACCATATAAAAATACTAAAAGGTAAATAAAACATTAAACAATGACAAAATAACAACCTGAAAGATATGTATTCTATCTTCACATTTCGTAATTATCTAATCTCGTGGCCTTATAAAAGTGGACGCTAAAGGAACGCAGAATATATATATTTTTTAATTGTAAATAATTAGAAACATTATTTATGTGCACAAGTGCACACACATAACAAGCTGTACCGAGTTCCTCCGGCTGCAGTTCCGCAGACGGCCGGTGTGTGGCAGCAGAGCGCTGGGAGCAGAGGGAGGTGAGTAGACGGATATATGCGACGGAAATACACCCGAACATATCTGGTACCCCGAACACATCTGGTACCTACACCGGCACTGCGCATGTGCGTGGCGGTGGTGCCCTTAAAGCCCCAGCCGGCACTGCGCATGCGCGTGGTGCCTTCACAGACCCGTTTATTATCCGCCTTTTGAGAGAGGCCGTAGCTGCTCTCAGAAGGGGATTTATAGTTAACGGACTGTTTATTGTTTTTCTTTTCATTTTTTTGAGCTGCGCCCTTGGCCGAAGCCTGAATGCGTCAGCGGAAAATGGTTTATTTAAACAACAAAGATGTGACATGTGTTTTATGCGGACTTGAGGATGACGTTGAGGCATCTCTCGAGGCAGCGGGGACACGTTTAGAGCCGGGGAAAGAACTTACAGCTCTGTCACAGAGGGGAGAAGGAGGGGCTGTCAGGCCGCTCGCTTCTTCTTCCTCGACTGCTGGCCGAAATTCTGGGTTGGCTGAGCCTGAGCTGCAGCCGGAACCGGAGATTTTCTCGGCCAACTTGCCCTTGTCTCCAGCCTGGGCTGGGGACTCAGGATGGGCTGCGACCTCTGCGTCTTCGGTGTTTTAAACCGAGCAGAGTTCGAGGCAGCTTGGGTGTCGTGAGTATCTCCTGCTGTATGCTCCTTAGAGCCAGCTGAGATGTCACGCTTACGGCTCCAGCCGGCACTGCGCATGCGTGTGACGGTGGTGCCTTCACAGACCCGTTTATTATCCGCCTTTTGAGAGAGGTCGTAGCTGCTCTCAGAAGGGGATTTATAGTTAACGGACTGTTTATTGTTTTTCTTTTCATTTTTTTTAGCTGCGCCCTTGGCCGAAGCCTGGATGCGTCAGCAGAAATGTTTTATTTAAACAACAAAGATGTGACATGTGTTTTATGCGGACTTGAGGATCACGTTGAGGCATCTCTCGAGGCAGCGGGGACACGTTTAGAGCCGGGGAAAGAACTTCCAGCTCTGTCACAGAGGGGAGAAGGAGGGGCTGTCAGGCCGCTCGCTTCTTCTTCCTCGACTGCTGGCCGAAATTCTGGGTTGGCTGAGCCTGAGCTGCAGCCGGAACCGGAGATTTTCTCGGCCAACTTGCCCTTGTCTCCAGCCTGGGCTGGGGACTCGGGGTGGGCTGCGACCTCTGCGTCTTCGGTGTTTTAAACCGAGCAGAGTTCGAGGCAGCTTGGGCAGAGGACTGTTCATCCGAGTCAGACAGGAGGAACTCAGAGGTATCCTCTTCGTCCTCCATGTAGTCTAACTCTAGGACATCTTCCGCGGGTGAAACCATGGTGAGGTCCAGCCGGGAGCCACAGCTTGGTAAAGCGTGGGGCCCCGTTCCCGCGTCTCTTGCCGCCACCGGGTCTCGGCCTGATATGGCGCGGGATTCCGGTTCTGCGGCTGCCGCTGTCGATGAGCCCCAGACCGACCCAGTGAGGGGCTCCATCTCTGCGGCGGACGCCCACGTGTCTTGATTGCCAGACGGCAAACCAGTGGACATGAGGGGGTCCTGTTCCAACAGGCTAGCTTGTTGTGCTAACCTTCGGCGGAGGCTCTTCATAGTGAAGCGGGCACAATGCCCGGGGTTGTCAATGGCCTCCTGGGCGTGTTCCAGCCCGAGGCAGGACGAACAGATCTGGTGTGAGTCTGTGCCTGACACTTTCAACCCGCAGCCGCAGAGCCGAGCCTCCGAGTTCCTGACTCCTCTGGTGTGAGGGAGAGAGGCGTCCATCTCGTTAGCCGCGAGGCGTGGAGAGGACCCGCTCTTAACAGGTACGTCGAGAAAAAAGGTGTTACCAATCTGTCTTTAATCTGGAGAAAAAAGGACAGTATGGGTCTTTTTTCTCAAAGAATATTACCTGGTGTGGTAATATTCTTTTAATCCTTTTCTCCTCCGTGAGAAGAGAAAAGAAAAAACGTCCTCGCTACCGTGGTGTCAGCAGTGAGGGAACAAATACAAGCTGGCAACGGGTGTGTTGCTAGCTTGAGAATCAAAACCTTACCTTAATTCCAGAGGAAGAACGGCGAGGTTGATTATAATACTAACTGGTGTGTTAGTACTATACTCTTCTGCGAGGCAGAATAGGGTAGATGGCTAACGCCCGTCGACCAAAATTAGCTTTTGGTTCAGTCTGTGGACTGTTAAGCTAGCCCGGCTACCATTAGAGATGTGCTCTGAAGTGAGAAGAGGTGTTTGAATGACGCATGCGTCGTGGCGCAGGCTACTTATAGGGGGTGATTTCCCCTGACGTCAAGATCACCAGCCAATCAGGATTGGCGTAATGAGATTGATGCTTCTGTTTGCTCCGCGATGAGGCGCATCCCATAGTGAGACATCGAACGGAGTGTTATGAATGAGAACGCATTGCTCAGATTGATGCATTTCATCGTCTGTGTGATACGCCGTGTTACGCAGAGGTGACACAGATGATGGTGGGCCAGCCCTGGATGGTTCCTCAGGTCTGGGGAGCATTGTCTCAGGAAGTGGGTGCAATAGGGGCGTTACCCACTCTGGGCCAACCTCTCCAGGCAGGACATGCTGAGACGGGAGGTACTGTCTGACAAAGTTATTCAGACTATCCAGGCAGCAAGAGCAGGATCCACCACAACCTGTTACAGGACGAAGTGGTTGGGATTCCAGCGGTGGTGTGAAGAAAGGAGTCTTGAGCCTCTATCATGTACATTGGGCTCTATGCTGTCCTATTTACAGATACTGGTGGACAGGGGGCTTGCTCATGCCACAATTAAAGTGTATGCAGCAGCCATTTCGTCCTGCCATGAGAGATTTGACGGCAGGTCAGCCTTCAGTCAGCCGCTTATGACGAGGTTTTTGCAGGGGGTCAGGAGACAGCGCCCAGTGGTTCATGCTTCCTCCCCGCAATGGGATCTGCCGTTGATGCTGGAGGCTCTGGTCACAGAACCATTTGAGTCTCTGGAGCACTGTCATGGAAAACAGCTTTGCTGCTTGCCCTGACTTCGGCCAAGGGAGTGTCCGAGCTGGCCGCTCTGTCGGTGCACCCGAGTTGCCTTTTGATCTGGGGTTACCGTAGCGAGCAGACACAGACCGAACCCCTCCTTGTTCGTTCAGGTCGATGGCTATACAGTTAAACAGCTTTATTCTTCCACCCCATATTGTGGACAGGGAGGCTAAATTCCACCTCCTCTGCCCGGTGCGTGCGCTGGCATGTTATGTAGGGCGCACGACTTCCATTAGGCGCGCTGAACAGCTGTTTGTGTGCTTTTGGGATGGTGTGGCCAGTAAAGCTCTGTCCAAGAAACGCCTGACAGGATGGCTCTGCGAGTGCATTTCACATGCCTATGGACAGGCGGGGAGAGCCTTCCCCACTGGGGTCCATGCACACTCTACACGTGCACGGCTGTATCAACAGCCTTGTTCAACGGCGTGAGTGTGGAGGGCATATGCACGGCGGCGTCTTGGTCATGCCCCTTCATGGGTATACCTCAGTGGGTATCTGACCCCCCCCTGGACATAATGCACTTATGTTTTCCCATGCTCCTTAGGGACCTGGGAAACATGGTGTGCAGTAAGCCCCATACAGGGCTGGAGGGCTGCCTGTGGGTCGGGCGGGGAGAGCCTTCCTCACTATTTTCCATGCACACTCTACACGAGGTAAGCGTCTGTGAGTGTGCTCTATCCAAGCTGCGGCCCCGACTTCTCCACGGTCACAACCAGCTGAGAGGAAGTTGGGGTGCGGTGGCTGTTAACCAAAAGCCAGTCAGGGGAAGTGTGATGTGTCAATGTTGTTGAACGACAGGGCGTTTCTCCATCAGGGCTCCACCCACTGTACCCATAGAGTCCAGTAGAGGGCACCTCATTTCAGACAGTTTGAAACGCGAGGGACGTGGCCGGCACGGGTTCTGACCTCGCTCAAAGGAAAACCTCCAGCATGACTTGAGACCGCCCCCTTGATAAATAAATGTAATTATAATGAAGCCAGCTGCAATGGATCATTGATCCACCAGGGGGTGCAGTGGGGTTCCACACTGGAGCTCATGTGAAATAAACTCTGATACAGTAGATTTATGTCTGGTACTAGCGGATCTTTGTTAAGATCCATATGTCACGGATAGGATCATACTCTGGGCTAAATAAGAGACATGTAATAATTTATAAAACATCACCATGTTTTTATTTAACAAAATAATGTCGTTTAGTCCACAACTACTGTACAAAAAACATCAGGAAGCCCGCCGGCTCCAAAAACGAACGGGAGGAAATGCAGCCCGGCTCTCGATTTGTAATCCTAATTTAATCATCATCTTCACCACGATCATTTATGTTTATGTTCGCCGAATTGAAATGAAAGGATAAATATGAATATACTGTATTCAACTTCATTAAAACGTTATTAACGTGCCTAAACTCAGTAATTCATTAAAAATATTTATATTTTAATGGAGCCTCGTCAAGCAGATCAGGATCCCGACGCGTAGCAGAGGGATCTTGATCAGCATGAAGGGTGTTATTTTCCCCATAATGACCAAGTCGCTGCACATTATCCCGCTTATTACATGGCCACATTCTCAACAACGTAACAACAGGGATCCCAATATTAATTGAAATGCTTTTATGGATTTAGAAAATGTTTTATTGATTTAAAAAATTGTTGTATCATGTATTGATTTGAATTGACATGCATCCGCTAAGAAAAATAGTTTGTTGTTACCGTTTTTTAAACAGTCTGAATGAAACGGCAGCTCTCAGCCTAATGGCCCATCAGCCACAGCTCCCCCCCCCCCCTTCTCCAGCAGTTAAGTTAACTGTAGGTTACTCTGAGTGACAAGCTTACAGTTAGTGAAGTAACACTTTTTTTTTGTGAGTCAGGACCTGGCTGTTTCATTCTAACATAACTCTCCAAATGTTACTGTTTCCACTCGGACTTCAATACAGCTACACCATTGTTTGGTTTCCATGGTAGCGCGTCTCTTTAGTAGCGCGCGCAACTGAAAGTCTGAGAGGGTGAGGATTGTTCACAGAAAACAGAACACGAATCGACAACTCCACCCTCTGCTCACTCCTTTCTTGTAAAATACAGGTCCAGCCAGGCAAAACAGTGCACTTCTCTTTCCCGCACTACTGTGACAGACCACTAACATAACATATGAATGTTAGTTTTTAACTGAAATTATCAAATAAAGTCAACATTTCACAGTGTTTACAAACATTGACCATACCATTCACCAGCCCCTATGCCTATGTATGTTGCGAACTCTTTGTTTAAAACTAATTGGCCATCGGAATGTGTATGTCCCAACCCCCAAAATAACAAATAAAGAAGTGTAAACATTTACATTATTATTATGATTATTTAATATATAAAGACTATATATTATTGAATTACAAGATTAGATATACTTTATTTGATCTAAAATATTGATGTTTTTTCGTTATACTGTAGTAGCCTGTGAAAACCATAACAAATATGTGTTCAAATGCTCTTCACTAAAACATAACTGAAGTACTGAAAGTCCATGAAACTTGTCTTTCCGTATTTGTGAATGAAGCGCCATCTCATGGTTAAATCCTGAAATTGAAAATCTGGTTTCCAATATTGGAAACATATTTAAATGCCTTAAATACATGTGCACTTGCTGGACATCTTTTCCCTTAACACTTTTTTAATGCATTTCTAAAGCTGTTTTCTCACAAGAAGTCTGAACCACACTGGAGAATTAAGCATGCACATTGTGTGGAGTTTCCCTGTCCCACATCTTGTTTAAAACACAAGATTGTCAGTTTGTGTCTTACTGGACGTTATTCATTTAGAAAGGGTGAGGGGTGGCGCTAGGGTATAACATGCAGGAGGCATGACCAGACACGTCGGCCCTTACTGACAGAATCTATATGTATCTTGTCGTAATATGGACATCTGCCATTTTTGAGTAAATTACCCTTTTTGTTCACTCTCAGAGGTTTGTTTTTACTCATCTTTGTACAAGGGGGCTGGCAGGGTAAAGTAACAATGTCAGGGTTGCAGTGAAGGTGTGAAACTGTCTTGTGTTTCTTCACACTTTTGCTTGCTTCTGCAATGTAAATATGTACTCTAGTCTAGAGCATGCCAGTATATTACTACATCATCCTGATGTTAAATTACTCTTCAAGCTCACTGCTCATGGTAACCAGGATCTATTATATGGGAAGAAGGGTACTGACTAAACTGCATCAATGACTATAATATCATAATGTCATTACAGTAGTCATGTTACTTTTGTTTCACATGAAATTATTGTGTGAGTCATGATACAAGGGTACTACTTTTTTAAATCAGAGTACTGAACATCAAAGATATAACTGTGATATGTCTCAAAGGGTGCAAACAGTGTTTATTGTAAGCTTTAAATGCATCTGCAGAAGTTGTGTTTGATTGAAATCAACCTCCATGGTAAACGGGGGTTTTATGTTCACCCTGCATCGTCTTTGAGATGTAGCCACATGTTCTTCATGTTTTTCGTTAGTTTCTTTTCATGATTATTTCCAAAGACACCAACAACTTCAAAGGCCCCTGTTGTCGGAAGACATTGTCTCTCCTTACCGTTGTGTCTCCAGTCTCCTGCCGAAACACAAATGGAATCAGATTAATTACTAAGGCGACAGGCAGCTGGCAGGAAGTGTCTCCAACAAGAAAAGACTCCCATTAATATGGAACAGTTTATTTACACAAGAGAGTTCACTAGAGAGAGGTGAACAGCTTTACTCTACAATTCCAATAGCCTACGTTTTCTTCTTTCTCCATACCATTGTAACTGAATACATGGACTTTAAGTCTTCTCTAAACACCAGCTTTTCAGTATTTCACATGTGAGTCTTGATTGTGAAATGTCCTCTGAGACAAATGTAAAATGTGTGATATTGTGCTGTATAGATAAACTTTAATTGATTGATTGCTTGATTGATTGATTGCTTGATTGATTGATTGATTGATTGATTGATTGATTGATTGATTGATTGATTGATCGAAACAAGAGCTATGGCTTGAGAACATTTCAAACATTCACATAATGAGGGTCTCACATGTGTTATATTTCTGTTTCTTCTATGATTATTATTCCTAGATGCAATTATTGCAAGTACAAGGTCTTAATGAGTCATAGTTGCATGGACTTCTCTTCAATTTGGCAACATTGAACTTTTTATACGAGATGCGGTTGCTTTAATGAATGGCAAAACACAATAAGTGCCAGCAATGTGTATTTAGGGTTCTGTTAGCATCTTAGTTTTGATTCACTTAATAAATCCTATCAAATGCTCTACCCTGGAAATATAAATCATACAGTGCATCTCTGATTTGTTAGTCATGTGTAAGGTGTTCTCTGCTTGCTTGGACGATTTCTCATAACATATTCTGTTATCTTGCTATTAGGAGGGGCATTAGTTGCATACAGATCATCAGATGGGAAAGGTATTTACATAAAATAACACAAATTAACATTACTACTTTTGAATAAAAGCATTTATAATCTTTGAAAGATATAGCAGAGCACACCACTTGTTCAGGCATCACACTCTGCAGATTTGCTTTAATTTATGCAGCATAGTTTCTACTTGATATGAAAACCTTGAATGCCCCGCACACACACCTAATTTCACACACTTTCACACACTTTCACACACACACACACTTTCTCACACACACACACACACACACACACACACACACACACACACACACACACACACACACACACACACACACACTATAGAGAACCCTCTTTATATGTGCCTCGCTTCTTGGAATTTAATGAGAAGGTAATGTCTCTCACATTGCTCAGTGCAGCTCTGTTTGGCAACCACAACAAAATTATCGTTGAGCATGAAAGAATAAATAAATCGCTAAAGAGGAAGCAGAAACAACATTGCAGTGCAGTGGGAGATATTGCCACCTGTGCACTTTCCTATGCTCCAACCCTGATGCTCTACGACTTGTGAGCTATTTCCCGGCGGTGTTATGTAATGTCTGGGCAAATGTTACAGGACATCATGTCTCACCTGCTATTTGAACACAGAAAAGGTGTTTCAATGACCTCTGCCTCTATTATTCTCCTTCTGTCCAAAAATACTATATGTTTGTACTATTGTCTATTATTATATATGTTTGGTCAAAGTCAGAGTCAAGGGCAAAGTTAAAAAGTATTTTTCAATTATGAAAAGTACCACGCTCATAATCAGTTCTACACATTATTCATTATCTAAAGCCGTTGTTATTTTGGCACTATCACATTGGCCATGGCAGAGCTATGACTTAGTGATTAATTATTCTTTACCCCTTTGCAAATTGTTAACACATTTCCACCACTCTTTACTCATTTTACTGTCCCAACATGTCACGCAGATAATCCTTATATCAGCTGTCCACCCACTACCGCCACAGATAAATCCTTTCTTTCATTTATAAAATGTTGTTTATCTCTAATTCTGTGGTTTCCACTGATAGGGAAGAACTAAGACAAATGTGCTTGTCAGTTTGGACCTTTGCTCCACAAATGCCTGCATTTTTAAGTTTTCAGACAGAAATATTTATTATTAGCATATTAGCTTACTAGCAAAATGGCTTGCTGACGCCTGTTGGGGAATATTTTCCAAGGCCCATAACTTTGACCCAGTTTAGCAGTTCAAACTGTCCTGACTGAGCACACGCACCTCGTAACCTTGGCTGCTGTGCTCTCAGTGTTCTGTCTCCCTGTTCCTGCCTGTTGGCGTCAGCTGATAGAGGTGTTATGATTCTATGTTCCTGCCTGTTGACGTCAGCTGATAGAGGTGTTATGATTTTATCTTGTTATGCAGCATGTTGATGATGCTCTCTGAACTAGCTAAATACATGGGTCTGGGGTAGAGTTCTGGAGAATTGACGTGGCAACTCTACCGTGCAGTCAGATCGTGGCTGCTGTGACTTGTGATGTGAATTCTCCGACCGAAGCTCCAAATAAACCATCAGTGTTTGACATCAAAGCTCCTGCTCTTCCCGTGTCTCTTTCCTGAGTCGGTGACTCCCACTGCATTGCTACACAGAAGTTTCCCTTACAAATTGGCGTTGTCGGCAGGATACCAACAAATCTTCAGAACTGGTAAGTGTAATTTCAAATTTACATTTGGACATTGACTTACCAGAATCTGTGATTGACGGTATCCTACAATTACCTGTGAAAGCGGTTGTGTTTCGTTTTTGGTTAATGAACATTTGGGGATAATAAACCCAGGGGATCAGTGTCTGGGGACTCAGTCCTGGCTGATTTCCTCTGTGTAGCGTCTTTGGGTACTATAAAAGCGCTATATAAATCCAATATATTATTATTATTATTGAAAGTGCCATACAAGCATGCACAGCTCATGTTTAGAGAGACCTTAAAGAAAGGCATCAGTAAAGTGGAGCTTCTGTATGAAAGCAATGTAAAGATTTGTATTGAACGAATCGCCGAATTCTGGGGGTTTCAGCGGCCAACACAGCAGTTGAAAATAAGCAGCCGGAGATATTACTCCTATCGCCTCTCTGTAAATACGGCTCCAGCTGCAGACCCGGGTGTGTGTGTAAAACCTCCCCGTGTTTGTGGGGCTGGAGAAGTGCAGCTGAGAGGGAGAATGTCACAGCTTTGTGTCTACAGCTTTAACTCACACCACCGCCGTCTCTATTAAAAACGAGATGGTCTAAAAGCACTCGTTGTTTGTGACCGTTTTCTACGTGCATGGTAAGACGGGGCAGCGCGAGGTGCGTGCATCACCCGATGCGCCATAGTTCCCTACACATTGCTAGAGGAGCTGGTGGCGGTCCGGGGTGCATACATAAAATTATAGGCTAATTGATCACGGGTGGGCAGTGGCAAGCAAGTGTAGAACAAAACTGTGTTTCATCTTTGTGATGAACTCGATAGCAAGTGAATAGGCTGGTCGTGTCGGACAACAGTCAACTGGGCTGTTGTTGGAGAGAAAGGGAAGAGGGAAAAGTCTGTGAGCTCCTGATCGGGGGGGCACAGCACCACTAGAATAGAGTAGTGGTGTCGCAAGAGGATAAGCTAGTTATCGCTCTTGGACGGCTTTCAGGCACCGATCTAGGACTTGTATACAAGGGTGGACGCGTGAGTCAAGGCGCCCCATCTACAATTCCACACCCCCTCTGAAACCTCTTAATTCGGACTAAATTGAGCTGGATGAGCTTTGCTGTCACGCTGGTGTTTATTACGAGTTCATGTCTGTTTGTCTGATTGTTTGTATGGGGGGTCTATATTGGTTTGTCTACCCGCCGTCTTGTGAATGTTTTGTAACAACTAATAATGAATCAGTCCATAGCCAGGGTAAAATGAACTAAACTTTAGTTATCTCACCAAAAGTAAATGACTTGAGAAAAATAAATAATATAAAGATGTAAAGCAAAATGCTGGTAGTATAAATGTGCTGCAAATGAAAATAAATAGCAAAAGAGTGTTTTTATGTCTTGCCTCTCAGTGTGCAGAGGAAAATGTAAACAAGAAGCACACTGTTCAGAGTGTGCGCTGTAGGTGTAAGAACAAAAGAAGATTATATTTCTTTAAGAATCCATTCTTAAATGGTATTGCTGGTATGTTAAGATATGTTTGTGACCTTGCATAAACCCTATGCCCCGTCCTGCGCCCCGAGACCCTCAGAGACTTGCCTGAGGAGGTCAGGGTTGCAAAATCTGGTTTTTTAGGTCAATGTTGTATTATTTGTTTAATTTATTCTTAATGTATTGTATGGTAATAATGAATACAAACGTAATGTATTGAACACATTCTGAAACAAAGCAGATAAGACAGAACTAGACTCAGACATAATACTAATTGTTGTTGAAACCTTTTGCGCTGTTGCTGCAAAATGGAAACTTTGTTGATTATCTATTCCAACTGGCCACTGGAATCAGATAATTAATATAAGTTGAAGTTCAATTACAGTTTTAAAAATAGTTTAACATTCTTTATTAAACTGCTTCAAATTATTTCTCGTATCAACCAATTGGTCTCCATAGACATTACTAAAATTAAAATAGTTGTTAAACTACTGACAAGTTTTCTGAAAACGAGCTTATGAACAACAGAGTAAAGGTCGCTGGTTAAGCCAGGATCAATATATTTGTTGAAGTTTTTATTGTGTGCATAATAAATGTGTTAAATTAATTGAGCAATTCTTTAAAAAGTATAATGTTGCCATCTCTTTAAAATAAGTAATTACTAGGGAGGCACGATATTGGTTTTTTGAAACCGATACCGATAACTTCCTGCTTCTCAAGACCGATACCGATACCGATAACCGATAATGATATAATATATATAAATGTACCTGTAGTTTTTGCACACCTGCTGTTAAAAAAAGACTAGTAGTGAGCAAATGACATGAGCATTACTACTATGAACAAAACAAAGCCAAGAACAGTTTTGACTCTTCAAAGTGACCATATTTATTTTCCCAAATAAAGTTCTTGCCTTTTTCAAAAGCCTCGTCGATAGGTAAAAGCCCCGGTGCCTTTGCAGCTGGCTTTGGATTTGCCGCTAGTTTAGCAGCGCAGGCGTCTTCGTACGCTTTTAACACACCAGCTGTCGAGGGACTTTTTCCACGGAGAGGACGCTGGCGTTGACTGTTCGCCGCTTCTCCGCCTCTGTTACCCTCTATCCAGGGGTGAAAGTGGTTTGAATTTCTTGCAGGTACTATAATGCTACCCCGACCTTCATTGGTTCATATTGTTCTCCTCCCGCCCCCAGCTTCATGCATCCCTGAACACAAACTGGCTATATAGTGAATATAGGCTGTCCATGAATGCCTGGAAGTCCTTTGTTCCCCCTGTCACATCCAGTGCCTGGTCAACAGCAAGCTCCAGTCTGTGATTAAGGCAGTGCCATAGTATGATGCCTGGGAAGTCATCCTGGAGCAACTTCCCAACACCTGACTTCACTCCCAGCATGACACTGGCCCCATCACTGCAAAATCCAATGAGGATTTCTCTCAGCAACTCAACAGTGAAGCCATTTTTAAGCAAGCAACCCATAATCTGTTCCTTGATATGAGCAGCAGACATACTATCCAGCTCAACCAGGTCCAATGGAAAGGCAATGGGCTCCATGTCTCCATCAACACTAGCCTTCAGGAACACAATTAGTGTTGATTTGTGCCCAACACTGGTTGACTCATCAGCCAATACTGTGATTTTGCTCTTGGTCTCTATTATGCTTTTTAGAAGTTCCTTTTTAATCTGTGATGACACATGCTCAATTATGTCAACACAGACAGTTTTGCTATGCAAAACACGCCCTAAATCAGCAGAATGTGCATGCTGCAGGTCAATCAGACTCTCAAAGTCTGTGAAAGGCTTGTTGTTCTTGGCCACATAATAGGCTGTCATGAATACCTTGGCAGTAGACTCAAACACAGACTCCTGACTACTCACGTTCATGTTCAGAAGAATATCTTTCTTTGCTGTCTGAAGAATCTTGACTGCTTCATTATGTGCTGCAGAGTTCTTGTGCTCACGGATTTGTTTGCGCAGTGATGAAAGCTGGACATCCCTTGATTGACCAGCTGGGATTATCTTTCCATCAGCCCACTGAATAGCAATATTAACACCACGGGATGCCATGACACCTAGATCCTTCACATCATGGCATTGTGAGCATACATCCATTCATTTTTCTGTTTGAACTGTTCATATTGTTCTTCTTTCCATATAGAAGGGTATACAGTAGGGCTAGCATCACCTGTGGTGGCTTCCGAGGGACCTGCTGCCACTTCTTCTGGCTGAGTCTCCTCTTCCTCCCTCTGGGCCTCAACTGTTATAAATTAGAATACAAATGTATAACTAAATTCAGCAGACAGTCAAAAATGTACAAGTCTCTGTCTTTCTTAGAATTTTCAGAATATTGGTTACATAAATTAAAATACTAATAAAATAAAATGTCTCAAAATGTATGCAACAATGTGCAGATTAAAATAGAAGATATCAAAGCAAAAATATGTAATATTTATATTACATATACATCATGCTAGTTAGCTAACTTATTATACATCATGGCCAGGTTCATTCTCTGGGCTAAATAAGCATCATCACCTGTGTCATCTGTGGGCGTTGTTTTTCTAATTTTAAGCACATTCTGAGTTTCTTCATCTCTCTCCTTTCTCTTAAACATCTGAAGAATCGTCGTTTGCATTTTTGCTTTAATTACCACGTAGCCTAATTTTCTAGCTGTCATTCAGTCACTCTATTCCTTTCTCCTCCCGCTGTTCTGATCAAGTGTGAAAAAGCAAATACCCGCTCTATCGAAATCAGTCGGAAGTCTCAACGGCTCATTTCAAAATAAACGTGGATTTGCGTAAAAAACTATTTTTTCGGGGTTCGGGTGTTTTATTTGATTTTAAACAAACAAAGTCTTGGCTTTCAGAATATGAAACTTTTATTTCCAAAATCACACGATAAATACATTGTTGAAGCTTGTAAAGGGACGAAGACAGGCACCTCTCCCTCGCAATCTGCTCTTCCAGCAGCGCCGCCCCCCTCCCTCCGGCTGACATTATGAATGTAAGGTGTAGAGTAATCATAGATAACACGGCAGGGTCCGTGACAGTTTGTTTTCATCTGATTTCAATTAAACAAAGTCTTGGCTTTCAGAATATTAAACTTGTTTCGGCAAATTCTAATGATAAATACAACTTTGAAGCTTGTAACGGCATAATTACAAGCAGAGAACGGAGTAATTTAACGTCACTGCAGGCTTAACAACAGCCGGTGTTTCTCGTGAGTGTTTTCCCCGGGAAACAAACACAATACGCACAAACGCAAACATACACAAACACACACACACGTATACACGAACACACACTCGCGAGCTTCCCCCAGACCAGTAATCCAAACCAAAATATCTTCCCTTCGTAGTATAAATTCCACGGGTGGAGCTGTCAATTCTTCCTGGTCCTCCGGACCGCCTGGAAATCTCTTACCGGTACTAAGGACCGGGTAGGACCGGCACACTTTCACCACTGCCTCTATCACCCTCAGCTAACATTCGTTCTTGCAAAAACCTTCGAATTGGACTACTGCCCTGCATTGCACATCTCTGCTGCACTGCACATTCTTTTTAATTTCTGCCTCCGTTGCTGGCTGCCCTCACTCAGCCATCAAAGTGCCGGGTGGCTATTGCTATCTGCTACATCGCCTACCTGTCTGTCTCCGTCCCCCGCAACAACCGTGGACTCTCTCTGCCTCCTGTCTTCATCTCTGGGGTACACCTGTCCCGTCCCGCTGTTCACATCCTCCTGTCATGTCGTGGATCTTCCTCGTCTCCACAACAATCCTCCACCTCTGTGCACCTAGCCCGCTATCGCTGCTAACACACAGCTCCCAGCATTCCCGCCTGTCATCATGCTGACATACTCCATCTCACAGCTTCTGTCATTCACCAACTCCTCCACCCCGTCTTCCATCTCAGTCATCAGACATCTTGGACTTCTTCGTCGACCCCGCTATATTCACCGAAGCACCCGCCGCAGTTTTGTTTACTTTCAGCACGGACAATCCATAGCATCCATCTGCTCTACCCAACGCACTGTCGCACACCTGACGCGTCATCAGAACGCAACTCCTACTGCTCCTTTCTCCCCCGCTCACCTACACTCCCAGCTGCATGTAATTCCTGGAGCGGATCCCACTCCCCTCCGCCTCCCAACATATATAACAAGCCATTTCTCCCCACCATCAAGCCCCCCTCCTCTGCTCCACTGCCCCCCCTCTCGTGCCCACCCCCGCGCTGCTAACCTGGCCAACCTCATACCTCTCCAGTCTGCCACCACCCCTCCAACCCCCCACTTGACCAATTTTGCCCTCCTCAATATCCGGTCACTTAACAATAAAGCCCACATCCTCCACGAAATAATCCTGGACAAATCCATTGACTTCTTTCTGCTCACTGAAACCTGGCAACAACCCGAATGACTTCTTCTCCCTCAACCAAACATCCCCCCCTGGTTTTAATTACATCACTAAACCCCGCCCCTCACGCCGTGGTGGTGGGCTCGCTGTCATCTACAACCACAACATCCGAACGACAGAACTCACCCTCCCCTCAGTACCATCCTTCGAATTCCTCGCCTTCAAAGCCCCTCCCTCACTGACAGTTATCCTCATTTACCGCCCCCCCCAAACCACACCCCTCCTTCCTCTCTGATCTCACTGAACTCCTCACCATTGCTTCATCCCTCTCCTCACGTCTGTTACTGCTCGGCGACCTCAACATCCACATGGACTCCCCCACCTGCAAACTCGCTTCTGAATTCTCCTCCCTTCTGGACAATTTCACAATTACCCAACATGTCACCTTCCCCACCCATGATAAAGGACACATCCTTGACCTTGTTTGCTCCACCAACCTCCCAGTACTCGACCTCCACTCCTGCCCCTTTCCCCTCTCTGACCACAAACTCATACAGTTCACCATCGCCTCCCCCGTCCGCCACCCCCCCCCATCCAGGACCATCACCTTCCGTAATGTACGCTCTGTCGAACCCCAGCACCTCTCCGACCTGCTATCCTCTACTCTCCCCCTGGACTCGAACCTCAGCTCACCCCCCGATGAACAATTCAACCACCTTAATTCCACCCTACTCTCCTCCCTCAACAGCCTGGCCCCCCTCAAAAGGAAAAATGTCACTTTTAAAACCTCCTCACCCTGGTTCACCCCTGCACTCCGTAAACTGAAGCAAACCGGCCGCCAGCTTGAACGCCTTACCATGAAATCATCCCTCACAGTTCACCATGAATCCTACAAACTCCGTCTCACTACCTACAGAGACGCCCTCACTGCCGCAAAAACTGCTTACCTCTCCACCATCTTTACCGACCCCTCCCATAACCCCAGGACCCTCTTCTCCACCGTCAACAAGCTCCTCAAACCCCGTGCTGACACCCTCCCTTCCTCCACTTCCACTTTATGCAGTTCATTCCTCCAGTTTTTCTCTGACAAAATCACTGCCATTAATCTCTCCCTATCCGCTGCATCTGACACACATACATCTCCCCCAACATCCACCGCCGCAATTTCTCCCCCCATCTCCCTGGACCTCCCGAGCCTTCCTCCTCCCCACGGCCGCCTCTCCCAGTTCACTCTGGTTACCCCCCCTGAAATACTCAAACTGATCAGCTCCTCCAAACCCACAACCTGCTCCCTTGACCCTCTACCCACCCCTCTACTGAAGTCCTGTTTCCCCGTCCTCTGCCCCTACCTTGTCAACCTGTTCAACTCCTCCCTGTCCCAAGGAACCGTTCCCTCTGCCTTCAAAACTGCTGCTGTCACTCCCATCCTCAAGAAACCCGGTCTGGATCCCTCCTCCCTCAGTAACTACCGTCCCATCTCCAACCTCCCCTTTCTCTCAAAAACAATAGAACGCATTATCTCCAAACAACTCCACCGCCATCTCCAAACCAACCAGCTTTTTGAACCCCTTCAGTCTGGTTTTCGTCCCCACCACAGCACAGAAACGGCCCTCATCAAAGTCCTCAATGACCTCCTCAACTCTGCTGACACCGGTTCCCTCAACATCCTTATCCTCCTCGACCTGAGTGCAGCCTTCGATACCGTGAGCCACACCATCCTGCTTACCCGACTCCATGACATCGGTATCGAAGGTACTGCACTCAGGTGGCTCCAGTCCTACCTCTCCGACAGATCCCACTTCATCTCCCTCAACAACCACTCCTCTGCCACAGCTTCAGTCACCCAAGGTGTTCCCCAAGGTTCAGTACTCGGCCCCCTCCTCTTCATCATCTACATCCTCCCCCTTGGTCAGATTCTCCGCCAATACAACCTGGACTTTCACTGCTATGCCGACGACACCCAGATTTACCTCAGCACCAAATCCCCCAACAACCCCCCCCTCACCCACATCGAATCCTGTCTGACTGCAATAAAATCCTGGTTGCAACACAACTTCCTAAAACTCAACAGCAATAAAACTGAACTCCTCCTCATCGGATCCAAATCCACCCTCAGCAAAACCCCCAACCTGACAGTCACCATTGATGGCACCCCTGTGTCCCCCTCCACCCAGGCACGCAACCTTGGCGTGATATTTGACCCCACCCTCTCCCTTGAGCCCCACATCCGTCATGTTGTAAAAATCTCATTTTTTCACCTCCGCAATATTGCCAAACTCCGTCCCTCTCTCACCCGCCCTGCAGCTGAGCGACTCATTCACGCCTTCATCTCCTCCCGCCTTGACTATTGCAACTCCCTCCTCTACGGCATCAGCTCCACCTCCCTCAATAGACTCCAGCGTGTCCAGAACGCAGCCGCCAGACTCCTCACCCACACCAAATCATGGCATCATATCACCCCGGTCCTCAAAGAACTCCACTGGCTCCCCGTTTCACACCGCATCCACTACAAACTCCTGGTCCTCACTTACAAAGCCCTCCACCATCTGCCCCCCCCCCCTACCTCACTGACCTCCTCACCCTCTACCAACCACCCCGGTCCCTCAGATCCTCCTCAGCCGGTTTGCTTTCAATCCCTAAGGCCAAACTCCGGAGCTTCGGGGACATAGCCTTCTCTGTGGCAGCCCCGAAGCTCTGGAACTCCCTCCCCCAAGACCTCCGTGAGTCCCTTACCCTGTTCCAGTCCCGCCTCAAAACCCACCTCTTCAACTCTCTATCCATAAGCCCCCCCCCCCTCTCAATCAACTTCCTCCTGACTGCTTTTCTGTTGTGTTTTGTTTCTTTTTGGTTCTGTCTTTGTTTTTGTTTTGTTTGTCTACCCTCCCTCCCAAATGTAAAGCGTCTTTGGGTTCAGAAAAGCGCTATATAAAATTAATATATTATTATTATTATTATTATTATTACCATCGTAGCGATGGCGATGTTTCAGGTGACTAATCAGGTTGGAAGTATTATAGCTCGTTGCCTTTTTCCCTCCTCGTGGAACTTCTGCATTGCATTTGTTAATACAAATAGCAAGCGAACTATCTAACTCTGAAACTTTGAAATAGTCCCATACTACCGACGACATGTTTGTTTACTGTCCTGGCTTCACGGCCGCACACCATTTACGGGCATGAGTTAGGGCATGAGTTAGGGAGCGCTGGATTTGTGAAAAACTCCCCTCTTCCTAAACCACTAATACCACAGTACTGGCAAAACGGGAGGAGCCGAGTGAAAAACAAGCGCCCCTCATCCCAATCCACCCACACCGCAGTATTTTTTTCTTTTTTTTTACCCAAAAAATAAATTGTATATTATCGGGGCTATTAATACTTTTATCGGGTTTATCGGGATGACGTCATAATTCCTAATATCGGACCGATAATTATCGGGCCGATAATTATCGCGACTAATTACAGTTAAAAAATAGATGCTGTTTTCCAAGGGCCTCTCTTTCACAGGCCCACACTTTGAATCATGACACTTCCAAGTCCTACAGAGATCAGTATCACTTTTGTGTTGCAAGCCAAATCCAGGGGTTCTACTCGAGCCCAATTTTAAATACCATAAAGAAAAGTATTGAACCCAGCTCGAGCTAAATGTCAAATGTATTTAATTAATGTGCAAGTGTTTTGATTTAGTTAAAATGTTCCAGTCTAGCTTCCTTCGAGTTTAGTCTAAGCAACATATTGGTTCTCATAACATTCTCAGTGCTGTCCCAAATGTTTTAAAACTTGGGCAGACAAGCACACACACACACACACACACACACACACACACACACACACACACACACACACACACACACACACACACACACACACACACACACACACACACACACACACACGCACACACCCATCCACCCACACACACACACTTTGGATAAGTATTCACCTTATCCAAATTGTAAATTGTTGCCTTCTTTAAAGTTATTAGTAATGCAAGATTAATTATTAAATTAAATGTGGTACATAACATAGAATAAATAAAATAACTTTGACTTGATAATTTTGTTCACAACATTAGACCTGTCCTCTAATCTCTACTAGAATAAGATACGTGTGCATGTTTGTGTGTTTTAACACTCCTGTAATGTACCTAGTCTTGTTATCCTTTTCGTTACAGAGCTGGGAAAATTGTGTATTGCTTAGATTCTGATCCGTGCAAGTCCAATTTTGACTGACTTTAGTTCTAATGTTAATGTTAATTTGATTTCAACTCATAAGTAATTATTTAGATTAACTCAACATTTCACATGATGATGGATTAGTGTTCCACATTTTTTTGCCACTAATTTGTTGTGCAATTAGGCCGATGGTAAAGAGAGACATTGATGACCTTGTGTCCCTTTTGTTGGTACATGGTTCCATTTTGTCTATGGCCTTGGACGGCTTCACTGGAGTCACCCAGTTCTACTCTGCTACCGTCCGGCTGCAGTCACAGAGATGCTATGGCTGCTCTACATGAAATGACATTAATGGTCTGGTCCGAGAATGGACACCATTTCCTGGTCCCAGAGAGAATGACGCTCCTCAAACTGAACATTACAGCCGTTGATATTGTCTCACGTGGGTCTGCTCCCCCCCACCGAGCCATGAACTGAAAGCTTGACATCTGCTTTGAACACCTGGAAGCCTCCCTGTCACACCAGCACCAACCCTTGGGTCAGTCAGATGGGACTAACGGCTTCACTTAGGGCATTTGGTTCAGATACATGACTCTCGTTACCGCAGAGTGGGTTGTTTTTTTAAGGCTATTCATACTGCTATGCAGAGGATGCCTATAAGTTGGCAAGCTGTTAAAAGCCCCTACTATTTTTAAAATAGGCCTAATGTCAGGGGCCTCTTAGTTCTACATGTATTCACATTATATGGACCATGTTTCCACCTGGTAAAACTAGAGGCTGCACGGTACTCAGGCTACAATACGGCCATTCTGTTCTGCTCTAACGGTTCAATTGATTGATTCTACATCAAAACAATTAGCTTTTATTGTTTCCAATGATAACGTCACTTTAAGTGGAGGAATGCAAACCTGTTTTCAAATGTAAGGTTTTGAATTTGTTTGATGTTTCTCAGTAGTGACACCCTCAGACACCCAATTCCATTCATGCTATGCCATCAGTAATAACTCAGATGTTAAGGGGGATGAAGCTTTTCCTCCCAAATCAGATATGCTTTGTTTTTCAACAAAGGTATATTTCCTGCATAATATATGTTTCTCACAATTATTTTTTGTAAGCTGCACACAGGTGATACTGAGTCTTCTCGAGTAATAGATTATAAACTACACCATGCTTAAATAGACTCCTAAGTTATTATCTCATATGTGACATATGTAAGAAAAGGGAGGGAAGAGTCAATTATATTGAGTAATTGATTTTATATTGGGTAATTTATTTCTCAAACCTGTTTTATGGAAGAGAAAAAAAAAATATTTCTGATAAACTAATATTTTATCAAATGGTGAATTAATATAACATTTAGAATCATTGAGAAGGGGTTATATCCACAGGGACTAGCTCGCCTTTAACTTAAAATAACATTTCTCTGCTATGGACTGATGAGTATATGATTCTTGCATGTTAAATGACTAACACAAACCTTACATTTATGCATGTGCATGTGTCAGCTAATCCATTACTTTGAGTTGTCTGCACTCAGGAAAACATCCCTATCAAGTGTAAACCCAATAACTAGGACAGCTCTGAAAGCCAAGGGTCAGAGAGAGAGGGTCACACTCTCCGTCTGCAGAGGGCAACCCCAGCCACGGGCAAGGAGGCACGAGGTCGTTCGAGATGAGAGGATTCTAATCTTCAACTTTCTGAGGAGATGGGATGCTTCTTCACCATTCTGCTCGGTGGGCTCAAGCAGACAACCCTGCGGGACGAGCGAGGGCTTCAGAGGCTTCATACAAGGTTCCTTGTTTCTTGGAGGAGCAGATGTCTTCCTAACCTCTCCCATCACGGGGGGAGACCTGGATGCGCCACTTGGAATACGCAGTTGCACTGCTCTCAAGCAGATAGCAGAAGCAATGCAGGCAGATGAGCCTCCGTTTCACTGGGGGATCAACTACAGTGCTCACTGAATGAGCCACACAAAAGCAGAGCAATTGGGGGGTTGAAATATGGTGCTCTGATGACGAAGAGTTTGAGCCAATCAGCACCTCAGTGCTAATCTACAGTATCAGGATGCCTTTACACACACCAGACACTCTTTGTCATAAAGAGAGGAGGAGAACGAGTCAGAAAGACTGAAGGACATGTTCTTCCAGCTCTCGTACAAAGATGAACTTTGAATTGATTTTATATCTTGGATGTTTACAGATGTACAATATAATGTTTTTATATTTCCAATGACCAGACATGTGTTGAATATATTTTGTCAGATCAGATTACACTTTCGCACTAAACAAAATTAATTAATTAATATTTTCAGATTATAAAGTATTGAATAATAAGATATTTCTACTATTATCACAGATAATGTTAATATCCTTAATTGTCCAGCAATCAGGATTAACAACACTACTCTTTAATGTATTATCCATGCACAGAAAGACAATGATGTTTCAAGTACTGGATTAATTTCAGTTTTGGCCCAAAACAAATATTTTTGCTATTGTGCACCTGTGTTTTATGTGTGTTCATTATTATGCTTTTGACAAAAGATGAAACACTGATGAGAGATGATTTTTCTATTATGATTGGCTGTATCAATCATTGTGATTGAATGTTTCAATCTTAATATGTTGTTCTTAATGTGATTGTTATTGATGTAATTGATGTTGTGTAAGTCCACACTCAAATCTGAAGATTCCCATTGATTTAACGTATTGAACAAAATATTATTAGACTAAGGTTTTTAGATTATCAAAATTGATAAAAAGAGAGAAACTGTTGGGGAATATTTTCCAAGGCCCATAACTTTGACCCAGTTTATCAGTTCAAACTGTCCTGACTGAGCACACGCACCTCGTAACCGGCTGCTGTGCTCTCAGTGTTCTGTCTCCCTGTTCCTGCCTGTTGGCGTCAGCTGATAGAGGTGTTATGATTCTATGTTCCTGCCTGTTGGCGTCAGCTGATAGAGGTGTTATGATTCTATGTTCCTGCCTGTTGACGTCAGCTGATAGAGGTGTTAGGATTTTATCTTGTTATGCAGCATGTTGATGATGCTCTCGGAACTAGCTAAATACATGGGTCTGGGGTAGAGTTCTCGAGAATTGACGTGGCAACTCTACCGTGCAGTCAGATCGTGGCTGCTGTGACTTGTGATGTGAATTCTCCGGCCGAAGCTCCAAATAAACCATCAGTGTTTGACATCAAAGCTCCTGCTCTGTCCGTGTCTCTTTCCTGAGTCGGTGACTCCCACTGCATTGCTACACAGAAGTTTCCCTTACAATGCCTAGCGATTTATTTTAACAATTCGTTAGCAGTACAGTACCATTGTTGAATGTGTCAACACAAATTATTTATTATAGACGTTAAAAGGAACTCTGGAGTATATCACTTGATAAACTAGGTGGGCATTTTAAATGCAACAGGAGCATGTACACTTTAGGTTTTTGAGGTCATTCACTGTCCAGTGCAACACATTTATAATACTTTACAGATAAAAAAATGGCCCAAACTAATTCACAACTTACACCTGAGTGATTGTTGCTAAAATATGTTAGTGCCCTGCTCAATTACATTATATAAAAAATGACATGTATGACCAGTGCATTTAGAGTGTTTTCAATTAGTCCTACTGGATGCTATTGGTAGAAGACTGGAGTTGGTCTGTTTTGAATTGAAACACTGACCAACTCCAGTTAGTGCCAAACAAAGCCCCAGCTGCACAACCACCATTAATTAAATTAAATTAGAGGCGCATTCACATGCACATTGAGTGCTAGCTTTCCAAAACCCCTTGGAGAGGACCCCCAACAGATTGTTTACCTGTTTTCGGCCGACCGCGTTCAGCTTCACAGCTGTGTCCCCAGTCACCTGCTGAGCCAAGGAGAACAGTCAATGGAACACATTATAGTCACCAATGTTGAACCAGTTCCAATTCATAGATAAATCAGCAGTTTAGTTTGCAAAAAGTAAAAATGTAATCAGGTTTAAGAATATCCTTTATGCCCCTAATCACATCCACAAAGGTTTTCACTTTGCCACAATGCTTGGAATTGGTAAATAAGGACAAACCACCAATATTAAATCGTGAAAAAGAGCAAGATATATTATTATTATATTATTTGGAAAACAAATATGGTAGAAACAGCATAAAAGTGTTAGACACCCTCCACATCTTCAAAGCAGGCATAGGCAGGAGGTAAATGAACAATAAATGCTCAGAACAATGATGGAATCTAACACAATGAAAAGGGACAACAGTAGAATGGAGACATTGGATGAATGGAACAAGCTTTGAATATTAAACAAATAAGAGAAATACATAATTGAGGCGATTTAAATCCCCAAAATGTAATGGATAAAAACAATATCAGCCATGTTTTGTTGGTGTGTACACCTCGGCCTCAGATAAACTACGGTGATCAGGGCCGGCCCTAGACTTTTGGGGGCCCTAAGCGAGCTTTGGCTTGGGGGCCCCCCTCACTCTAGCGCGTTCTCACTACACACAACACGGAACCAACTTTTGTCTTATGATGTTAGCATAAGCACACATATTGTATAAATAAGCATGTAAACACTGTGGACCTAATACTCCCACGGGAAGATTGTTTTTTAAATATTGAAGTTAAAAGCATCAATCTGGTGCACTTTGAGAGCAAAATTAAGAGATCTATGGATACATCTCTCAACACCCATATGAAACAGATTTTTCTTTATGGATATTTTACAAATCACTCCCCTTTTAAACGGTATTCTTGTTTTGTCATATAGTATTTCATAACTGTTTTTCATTTATTCTCTCTGGCTGTCCATCTCATAATGTTCACATAGAAACTAGCTGTCAATAGGAATATCATTCAGAAGAATTATAATTTCATGCAAAAATCTGTCACAAAAAGAGGTTGCACATTTAAATTCAGGTGTTGTTATGGCAACGTCAGTGGCCAAACAGCCACATGTACTACTGCAAATACGCAGGGTTGCCAACTCTCACGCATCTGGCATGTGACACACGCTTTCACTCTCAATCTCACGCTCTCACGCTGCCCAAACTATTCTCACACCAAAAACAAGATGAACCGGCGATCGTTTTTGGTTGGTTATTTACAATGTTGAGTTGACAGCTGCTCAAGCATTCGATCCGCTCCCTCCCCGCCCCCAGCACTCTTAACAACGTTAACAGACAGCAGAGCGGTGGGAGCCGGTTGGTCAATCCCGACCCGTATTGAGCATGCGCAGATCTAAGATCCAGTAGAAATGATAAAGAAGTAAAAGTCTGCTGCTTATTCATCATCATCATCAGCTTTATTTAAAGAGACTCTTGGTCCATTATTAAAAGACATACAACACTCAAATATAAATTAAAAAAGGCAGTTATACCAATGTTTCCACAGAGGTGACTGGTATCGTATAGCACTGAGACACAGATTTGAAAGCAGCATAATGACAGAGTTATGAGAAACATTCAATCAACAGATTAATTTGTACATCAGATTTCTCAAGAGAGCATGGAACTTGTTGACTCGTGCATTACTACACGTTCTACTAGGCCAAAATAGAGTCAACGAGTATATGAGTGTGTTAATTAATATATTTGGCAGTTTGGAGTAAGTCTGTGTGTGTGTGTGTGTGTGTGTGTGTGTGTGTGTGTGTGTGTGTGTGTGTGTGTGTGTGTGTGTGTGTGTGTGTGTGTGTGTGTGTGTGTGTGTGTGTGTGTGTGTGTGTGTGTGTGTGTGTGTGTGTGTGTGTGTGTGTGTGTGTGTGTGTGTGTGTGTGTGTGTGTGTGTGTGTGTGTGTGTTTCATGTATAGGCCTCTCACGATAATTAATTTTGTTGGATACATTTTCCCAGAAATTATTGCGATAAACGATAATATTGTCGGCTCCGTTGTATGACCATTTTAGACCACTGACATAATGATAATATATAATAATAATTCAGGTACATCCTTTCAAACTGCTAGTCACATCCTCATGTAAATGGCAATTTATCGAGATCAGAAAAGTTATCGAGTTCATTTTTATTTATCGTACGATAAGTCAATTAATTGCTTATCGTGACAGGCCTATGCACACAATAAAACAGTGGAAACAAACATGTGTTTGACTTTCATTAGTGAATGAAACGTTGTGCCCTTTATGGTCTGTGTCCAATATTGTTTATATCCTATATATATGCTAATGTCTCGTTACTGACACGATAGCAGTCATTTAGTGCGCATATGTGTAATTAAACCCATGATATCAAAATCTCACTCCAGCCAGGTACCCAAAGTTGGCAACCCTGAAATACGTTCAAACATGCTGTCTACACATAAAGCAGTGGCAACTATGCCACCATTTCAGCTAACTTTTTCGCAGAACTACTGTCACATAACATCCATATATTTCAGTGCTCGGTTGATGCTTAGCTAAGCTAACTATGAAACACTTTAACTGACAGGACTCAGGATCAACTGTGTACTGTAAGTAGGGTTGGGTACCGAGAACCGGTTCCGGTTCGGAACCGGTTCCAACATTTCGATTCCAACGGTATCATTTAGAAATGTGAATTTCGGTTCCGCTTTTCGATTCCTGAGGAAATGTTTCTCGCCGCTCTCCGTAGCCTACTGCATGACTGCAGCGGGGCGGGAAATGTAGCGTTGTATCTACATTTCCTACAGTGTAACCTGAGACCAGGGCCGGCCTGTCGCACTGGCATTATAAATGTTCGCCTAGGGCGCCAGATCTGTGGAGGCGCTGCGCTGACAGCTCTGGGAGAAAAAATAAATGTTTTGACCGTTGGTGCTCATCCTAATTTTCGGCCTTGATGTAACAACATTCATAATTAAGTAAATGTAACACCCTTTTCATCCCGGTTACACTTTTCATTTGCCCTGTACGATGGGCGCTGCAAGTGATGAAAATGGGGGATGTTGGCTTATCTGGCAACCGCAGGTCACGAGGGTGCACTGGAACCGGCGCTGTTGTTATTAGCATCTGGTGCTAGCTGCTCTTACGGAAGAAGAAGATGTTTCTACAATGATGTGGAGGGAGAGTCCTCTCCAGTCAGACTGAGAGGCTGATAACTTCAGCTCAGTGAGGTAAAGGACTCTCAGTGCTTAGATAGTTCACTTTAGTCTAAGTTATCTCAGTGGGTCTCAAACGTTTTGATCACAATTTATGTAAACACATATTTCCAAGGCACTCTTTTATAATTATTGGGATAAAACAGGTTTGAAATCATTCCAATGTATACTATAGGACAGTAAACCAGACATATCGTTTTAAACTGGAGAGATAAAAAAATATGCATAAATAAAATAGTAAAATAAGATATGAATGAACAACAAAAATAAAATGCATTACATGTAGGCTATTTGTTATTTAATTATTCAAATGTAAACCGATCTTTTTCATATGGGTGTTTGGAGGTGTACCCCCTAGATCTAGTCTCTAGTAATTCTGCGTGTGCACCAGATTGAAGCATTTTACTTCAAAATGTTCAAACATTTCTTCCCGGTATGCCTGAGAAGGCAGATATGCTTGTTTTTCTCAACAAGAACTGTTTTTAAAAGTTGAACTGTTGTAGCTTCAGGGGTTCTCAGGTTAAAGTTACATAGCAGTGAATATAAACAGACTGATTAATGTGAATATTACTTTAAACTAACCTGTGTAAAAGTTTCTCGAATAAATGTAATTTTTTTGGTGGAAGAAGCATGTATCATTTTTTTACCCTGCCCCTCAAAGAATCGGAATCGAGAACCGTTAAGAACCGGAATCGAAAAGTAGAATCGGAATCGGAATCGTGGAAATTCAAACGATACCCAACCCTAACTGTAAGGTAGCTTCTAGCTTCATGTCGAACGGTAAGTCAACATTTCCCAGACAGCTTTCTTTGAAATCACCAGGTAACGCTAAAAAACACAACATTTAGATTGTATGACAAATTGTTTATTTAATATATCTGGCTAGCTATAGCTACTTGCTAACGGTTTAGCTTACCCCCGCGATTCAAAGTAACGTCAACGTAGATGTAATTTATGCTTTGCTTACATGTTTGCATAACTTGGAAGTTTACTGACATTTACATACCTTGTTTACCTGGCTCAAGTGGTGGCTCTAGGGTTGTTGTGTGAACCACCATGAATTGTCGTCTTTTTTAAGAATTTTTTTCTTATGTCCATCTTCAAAAACTCTGAGTCCGACTGACAGTTTATTTTAAACATTGTCACAGCTCACAGGATAGGTACCTGCCAGCCAATAAGACCGATGTTTATTTCCATGCAACTCTCTGGTTGGTCTGGTGTCTTGCCTCTGTTGCATTCACTGAACACGGGAAATGACATCCCTGCCGTCCTCTCTAGTGTCATGATGAGGTTCAGGTAAAGCACGGTTAATGTATTATATGATTGACTCAATAATATAATACATGACTTTGAGAGTAGGCAATCTAGGCATATTAACAACATGTATTAAACATACTTATCACGGCGACGGTGTACTGAGATTATTATTATTTATTTATTTTTGCTAGGGGCCCCCTAGTGGCTGTGGGGCTCTAAGCGGCCGCTTATGTCGCTTAATGGGTCGGGCCGGCTCTGACGGTGATAACACAATGATAGAAGGAGGATGTAAAACGTCTCAGCATTGACGAGTGTACACCAGAGACCACAGAGACATGCCTACTTGGTCCCCTAAAGACATACTTACCTTTGATGCCATATGATTCAGCATGTTTCCTCTGCTCCTGAAAGGCTCCCTTGATAACATACAGTATAGCGAGACTGCAAAGATCTCACTGTGAGGACACATTATTATAAATCAAAGTAGAGAGAGCAATGAAAAAATGTGTCCTGATGAGTTCATTGAATACCTTCAGCTGTTTGTTAGCATTGCAACAAACTGTAAATTAAAATGAACAAGGTTATTGTGACGTTTGCCTATTTTTGCATTTTAAAGGTCCCCTATTATACTGTTTTTCATCAATATATTATAGGTCTCAGTTATATACAAAACATGTCTCTGAAGTGTTTGGCACGAAATACCAAACAGATGGTGCATTGTAGCATCCCATAATCCCCTATGTTTCAGCGCTGTTTCAAAAGTGCTGATTCTCTGTCTGTTACTTTAGATGAAAATAACTCCCAACGCCCCTCTGAGAGATATTTGGTTAAAAAGAACACAATGGTGCTCTAGGAGGAGATCGAGGTGATAACGTGGGGGGTGTTACCTTGGTTGCTGATTGGCTAATGGTTACACAAGCCAACAAATCGTTATGACATCATAAAGTGGCCAAAATCTGATCAGCTCATTTTCAGACAGGTTTTTTATATAAATGGATTAGGAAAAAAAGTGAGAGAATCTTTTTTCCTGAAACTTTCAGAATCTCTTTACACAGAGGGGACACATGTTTATGTATAAAATACATGACAAAGTGGATTTCGCATAATAGGTGACCTTTAAATCACTGACAAAATGTGTAACCCTTCAATTGCAGTCCAGTATTATCCTGTTAGTTCTTACTGAATATCTGCTAAATGCTGCAAAAGGCACCACTTTATTCACCAGCTACACTTTTTCTTCAGTTTGGTGCTGTACGGGTAGCATATAGCAGGTTTATCAGAGCTTTTTCACTGACAATCACTGCCTGCTGCGGCTGGAAACGAGGTTGATGAGAGTGTGGAGAGTGAAGCAAAAGGTCCGTAGAGATGAGGGGAACTGCAGAGTCAGGTGGTAATTCGCTTCACACTGCTTCCTTTGGCTTTTAACTTAATTATAGCAGCAGCACCTTATAAATCTTCCTCAGTGCTCCATCGCTTGCACAGAGTTGGAAAATTCCTCAAGGCCCTAAAAGAGAGGAGTGGTCTTTCACTCTTCAACTTCAATCAAAGGTTGCTGAGCCAATAGAGCATGAGAAAAACTTTTGAAGTATTTTTTCTGAGAGTAGCAGCAAATAATTGACCACAGAAAACCTGTCATAGTGAATTATCAGGAGTGTAGATCACATATTCTGGCCCGTGAAGTTTACCTTTCCCCCAGGATGCTTCAGTCTGCCACGGTTAGTGTATCTCAAGATGACATCCTAAAGCCTAACTGAGGAATTGTTGCCGGTTCTAAATATGAAAGCCCCCCTGGTCTATAATGTCAGAACAATAGTGTAGTGAAAACACTGACTGACTTCCATGATGTCATTAAGTATGGGAAGGTCCAAAAACTTTTTGCAGCTCAATATACTCGTTCTATTTATATCTATTTGTACTCTGCACAAGCATCAGTACCAAGAGTATTAAATACAACTGTACACTGAGGCACTGCTGCAACATAAACTGCTGATCACATCAGTCCTGTGCTTAGACCTTTACAGTGGCTCCTGAATTTACTTTAAGATTGCACTTCTGGTTTACAAAGCACAGAATGACCCGGCTCCAGTCCACATTTCTCCCTTGCTCACTGTTTATCAGACGCAGACCTCTCTGATCATCTGGTGGAGGAATTGTTCGTTGTTCCAAGAATGGAATCAAAATCTGGCCAAGCGGCTTTCAGCCACTCTGCCCCGACGCCGGGGAACAGCCTGCGAGATGACCTGAGATGTGCCCCTAGTCTTATCAATTTAAAGGGTCTGCTCAAAACATTTCTCTCTGTGTGTGTGTGTGTGTGTGTGTGTGTGTGTGTGTGTGTGTGTGTGTGTGTGTGTGTGTGTGTGTGTGTGTGTGTGTGTGTGTGTGTGTGTGTGTGTGTGTGTGTGTGTGTGTGTGTGTGTGTGTGTGTGTGTGTGTGGGTGTGTGTGTGTGTGTGTGTGTGTGTGTGTGTGTGTGTGTGTGTGTGTGTGTGTGTGTGTGTGTGTGTGTGTGTGTGTGTGTGTGTGTGTGTGTGTGTAGGGGTTTTGGCTGGAAGGAGGCTGGTTTAATCTTGTGTCATGCATTTTGGACTCAGTATTTTACTTTGGCAGTGTTGTAGCTCATTTTCATCTTTATGTATGAATATAGCTGAGAATAGAATGTAAGAAAAGCATAAAATACAATTGCAATTACCCCAGGTTGGACTATTTGTGGCCCCTAACTGTGGTGCTACGGCCAATTAGTTTAGCTTTGGGTAAATAGGAAAAGGAGGACACGGCTAGTCTGGCTTTGTCCAAAGGGTAATACATCATGTATCTCAGCACCTCGAAAGGTCACAATTTAACACGTAATATTTGATCTGTGTACAAAACCAAAGTGTAAGGTCTGTCTGACTCATTGCTTGCCCTCAAGACTTCTTGTTTTCTTTGCTTGCACTAAAGTGAGGCACACACACGAAGACATCTGCAAATAAATATGTGGAGGCATTTTGAATTCAACACAAAGAGATTGTGGATATAGGTGACACTGTTTGTTATTTTTGTAACTGCATTACAGTGCCTTAGCTTGTCAATCAAGTGAGGCAGTGGAGGAACAACAAATGAACACAGCGTCAATCTACAGTGAATTTTAGGCTCACATTTGAATGTATTCAAACTAAAAACATGTTAATTTAAGTGTGAATTGGGGTATAAAATGTCATATGGCTAAGTGTTAATTCAAGGAAGTATGTATACCTGTTCCTCTGGCCACTTAAAGAAAAACCCCTGCCATCATAGAGAGAGGTGATGAATCATACAAATGGGGACGCTCAGACAGTCTCCGCTCTTGCAGTTGATTGCACACACAACATGTGACGGATGAAGTTGTTTGAAGATACAGTAAAAAGCACTGACTTTAGAAGGACGTACCGAGGGTGTTTCAGATGACGTTCGATGATCCGAAAAAGCACCTTCTTTGAAGCATACAGATTATTATGTTGTTTTTGTGGACATTGCATTGATTCAGCTCTGTAGGCTGTTACTTTTGCTATTGTTGCTTTAGATTGCATTACTTGGTGAGGTGTTTATGTTACTGTCGCCTGGAATGTGAACAAACACCACTGCAGGTTTGAAAATGCACAGGAATTATAGAGTTGTTTTTCCCCTACTTTTAGAAACACTGTCAGTGATTTGGAATTTGTCGTGGAGCAACCCAGTCTCACGGCATTTCGTGTTCACCAACACGATTTTTAATCTATTGATTCGTGTTCACCAACACGATTTGCCCCTTTTTTTCGTGTTATACAGCACGATTTTAAAAGCAATGTATTTCTACTGGTAACGTGTTTCGTGCCTGCAGGCTGCAGCACGTCTTTTTCTCCGGTCGGGTCGTGGAAGACCGGAAGCTGTGTGGTTCATAAAAACATGTTCTTACTCAATATCAAGCCGCAATTATTGATTTTATTTTAAATCGTATAATTTCGGACTTTTGTTGCCGTCTGTGAGGAAAATAAATGGGGCTCAGAGCCTCAGGATACTGAAATCTGTATTTTTAAATATTTCTTTCCTTCTAATTTGTTATTCTTTTCAAAATAACACACTGTTATTTACTCACCAATAACACACAATTATCCTTGCTTTTATTTATTGGTTTAATTCCATAATCTCGGGCTTTTTTGATGTCCGTCAGGAACTGAATTTCAAAATAAAAATAACCGGAAACAGACGTAGGCCTATAAGGGACATTTCGAACATCATTGCGATTGTCAACATTTCTGAGTTTAGGATGGCCGAAGACACTACACTACCCATAATCCCCAGCTATCATTTAGGACTACAGTCTTTACGCAGAGCGTCAAACAGCTGTGTGAAATGGAACGAAACCACGCCAGATTATCCAAAACTGGAATCGAACACCCCCCCAGAACTACACATGCTGGCTATTGTGTTTCGCAAAATGTTCTATGGGACGTCTCTACTGAACGTTTTCGTTTTTCCCACAATTAGAAGTTGCCATTATTAAACACATTGGTGTTATCAAATGTAAAACATATAATTAATAAATGGGTGAAAATCACTTGTGTCCATAATGCGCAGCATTAATATATACCCACATGACAGCTCATTGCTACTTTGTAATTCTACTCCACTACAATTCAGAGGTTAACCTGGTATTTTTACTCCACTGCATTTATTTGAGTTACTTTGCAGATTCTGATTAATTATGTGAAATATATAAACAACCCTTAAATCAGACTTTAGTTACACCTGAGTAAAATTCAGGTAAGGTGATTGTCAAGTGCCAACAATCAGGAGAGATATTTGATAGTTGGTGCTTGAGAAGACTAAGCATGTATCTGCAATTGACATGAATGGAAACAAGTAATAAATTATATTCATTACTCGTTATTCTCTACTAATAGTTAATTAAAGACTGTATATTATGGCTATTTTGCACATCCCTTTCAAGATTTTCAAAGGTTTATTGACATATCACACACAACTACGGTGTAGTTATGCAATGAATGAAAAACTTGGGTCACATGTTCCTCAACAGTGCATTACAAGACATCTATCAATATGTGTGTACCACCACCATTAAACTCATATTCTGCACATTTCTTATTCTATCTACATACATAAGAGTATAATTAATGTGTATATGTAATGTATATCAGTTAAAATAAGTGCTTCAACATAGTTAACATTGCAGGAAAGCAATATATTAGACGTTAATTACTTTGTCAGGCTTAATATTTAATGTTTAAATAAAGATTAATCCGTTTTTCTGTTTTGCACCTCCTCCTATTAATATCTTTGTACATCCTGCACTAAACTGATTTATTGTAGAGATCACTTATAGTATCTTCTTGATTTTTTATATTCTATATTTCTATATTTATACTTTCCCCCTATGAAAGTATGTACTCTTAATATTTTTTTAATCGAATATAACACATAAAAACAATAATTCAATAACGTGCTTTAACCACTAGGAGGTGCACACAAGGTACACACAGCCATAACTTTGTATTATTAGTGTGTATGTACAACATCTGAAGATGTATAGTTTTATGCATGCTTTCACATCATTTTACAGCATATTGCTATACTATTTCAGACTCAGTATTTACATTCAAAGAAAATCAGTAATATCTTTAAAAACTACAGTCCTTTTCTATCAGCTGTGCACCGTTATGGTGTAAATATAACCTATCTATGAATTAGATCAAATGTAAAAGTCAGCCGAATTAGTGTTGATACTGCAAGGAGACGTATTGTGTGAAGAGAAATTGAAGATGTTGTTTAATTGTTGATATATTTATGATCCACGTCAAGTATTCAGTTTCGGCGCCATTTCTTCCAGTTTTTCCAAAGGTCTTCTCATCAGGGCTCTCTAAATAAAGAACTACGGCATATCTGTAATATGTAATGCAGCCGAACCGTGTATTACAATGCCGTTATGTGATGACTTTCAAAGAGAAAAGCAAGAGCACTCGGAATTAAGTATTATTTTATACTTTTAAAATGTTTTCCGGATTTCATATAATATAAACACCAACTCCCAGCATGCATTGCGGCTAACACATCCAATCAGAGAGCTTAAAACCATAGCTGAGGATCTTGGGTAATCGCTCGAAATGCCTACGTCTGTTTCCGGTTATATTTATTTTGAAATTCAGTTCCTGACGGACGCCAAAAAAGCCCGAGATTATGGAATCAAACCAATAAATAAAAGCAAGGATAATTGTGTGTTATTGGTGAGTAAATAACAGTGTGTTATTTTAAAAAGAATAACAAATTAGAAGGAAAAAAAGATTTAAAAAATACAGATTTCAGTATCCTGAGGCTCTGAGCCCCATTTATTTTCCTCACAGACGACAACAAAAGTCCGAAATTCTACGATTTAAAATAAAAGCAATAACTGTGGCTTGATATTGAGTAAGAACATGTTTTTATGAACCACACAGCTTCCGGTCTTCCACGACCCGACCGGAGAAAAAGACGTGCTGCAGCCTGCAGGCACGAAACACGTTTCCAGTAGAAATACATTGCTTTTAAAATCGTGCTGTGCAACACGAAAAAAAGGGGCAAATCGTGATGGTGAACACAAATCAATAGATTAAAAATCGTGTTGGTGAACACGAAATGCCGTGAGACTGGGTTGCGTGGAGAGCACACACAAATCCATATGCACGGCTACTCATACCACACAAACACACATTTTTATACTTGTGTTAGCATTCACAACAGGAGCCTCTTCAAAATGTCATCAATGACAAAAGAGCAGCTCTACATTCATTTACTTATACAGTTTTAGAGAGTATAAAATAAGCAAATAACAAGCGTTACCTCCACACTTAAGCAGAGTGATTCCTGATTATTCATGTTTTAAACTGATGTTGTAAAACTGACAGATTATGAGGATGGCTAGGCCAAGATGAAGACTTACATTATTTTGGATAGATTTTTTGAGTCATGATTGATTCCCCTGGAACCATAATGAGATATATTCCATCTACTCTGTGATTGATTTAAACAACACTGTCAAACTCTTCCTTCCTGGCCAGTGCTAATTTAAAACAGATGGCATCACCCCTTTTTGGCAGGCGCTTTGGAACAAGCCAAGCCATTAAACAAGTGAGAGTATGTATACATTATAATGGTCTGCTGTGTGTTTTGTCCTCAAAGGACCCATTGACTACTTGTCAAATGACAGCAGAGGATATACAGTAGATGTCTAGAGGTGATACTATCTGAAAGGGCTCGCCAGGTGAAGCTCTGATCTTCCCGGAAACTTAAAGTACAAAATGATTACGACACTTGAATTTATGCTTTTCAAGTGGCACCAGACCAAACACTTAAAGTTGATTGCAACGTGTTCATTTTGGACTAATTGGCAGAAACGAACCTGGTACATGATTGAAAGACTACCTGCTAATGACGATAAGATGCCAACAGATTCAAATACAAAACAGTTTCACAGAACTGGAATCAATGTCTTGTTGTTTTCACAGCAAACCTAAAAGGATAACTACAGAGTAAGGACAAGTCTCAAAACATTCACTTCTGTAGTATAATCATCACTAATTAAGTCATGAGGGAAAAAATATAACTTTGAATGTTATCTCTGTCTTAACATAAAAGTCCATGCAAGCACTGTGCCATTAGCGAATGTACCGATAAAGGCACTTGAGCAGTCAGCCCTACGCTCACTGAGTCTGCCTGCATCTCCCTCTGGGTGAGAGCTATCTTGTAACGCTCCAGCCAAAGCAGTGTGATGAAGCTGGCCAGCTCAATGAATGCAGATACTGTATATTTACTCAGTGTTGCTTTGGGAAACATCAATCCAATGGGCGTTGTCTCCAAAGTTGAGGGATCATTGATCCACAAAACATGCGGAATAATTTAAGTGTAAACATTTTCCTGGCAGCGCTTATACCAGCGAGAGGGCAAAGCTTTTAAAGGGGAAGAAACTAAGTAAAGGTACAATTGGAAAGAAAAAAAGACGACACAGCAGCAACAGAAAGGGAAATACAAAATTATATATAATAGATCATCATACTTTAATACAGTGCCATGTAAAGCTCCACGGTAAACTTAGCCTTGAAAAATGAATGTTAGCTCAACATGAGCATTATCTTATGAAAAATAATCCCGATTAAGGTTACTTTAGAGTAACTAACTTGAAATGGAAAAAGTGGCATTTGCGTAACACTAACAACCAGGGGATAAAAAATCAATATGACGTACATACTGAATGTTTCAGAGAGTTTTTATTTCCTGCTGTTGAAGGCACTTAATGTCACACTGGGTTATGCAGGACAGGGGTTGGACCAAATGCAGACGTATAAGGAGGCAGCGGGTGAATCAGTGTTACTTGGGGGTTGTAAGAGAGGTTATTTGCTTTACTTATTCATTTATCGACTGACGAGTGGCTGTTTTTTTTAATAACTAATATTTTTACAAGTTGCCGCTATCATTTGATGTCAATCATGGTAATTCATTTCCGACCAAAACACACTAAGCTGTTTTTATCAAGGAATATATATTTATTGATTGACCCATTTGATTATGTATCTGTAATATTTTACATTTTTGCATGATCATCTTGCTTTGACTTGCATTTAAAGGGTCAAAGATTTAACAAATGATGATCAGTTCACTCAGCTTGTAAAAAACAGCGGTTAAAGTCTTTCTAAAGTTTGATGTTAGCAAGGTTGTCTCAGGCTCAGGAGATTACAAATTCATAACACAAAGCTGCAGGAAACTTGAAATATGTGGCCACTCTGACTTAAGGTCAGGATATCTCTATCTACTTTAATTCTGACTATTCTTTATTGAAATCTGTCTCTCGGGAGTTCCCCAACATTGTAGATTGTAAATGACTGCATCACTGAGAGAACATTGAGTTTGTACACTTAATTAAAACAACTTCATAAAATGTTTCCAGTTTCCTTCCTGGCCAAGCGACCATGAATCATAATCAACTCATTCCCATACATATCCGCAGAGCTACAGTAAGTAGATGGCAGTCTCTCAAATCTCACAGCTTTAAAGGAGAATAGTTTACTTGTATCAGAGATAAAGAACTTAAATGCTCAAATGTGTTAAAGATGTAACACATGCAGTCAGTCTGTATTTCATCTAAACTAAAAGAAGTCACCAGCTGCAGTTGCTCTGGAAACACACTGACAGTAGCTTGCAGAGACACACACATACTGTACTATTCCCACTGGCCAACATATTTTACTTGACTTCGAACCACCACAATTACTGCAGTTACTTTTTCCCTTGGATCTAAATAAAAAATCAAGAGATCGCAATGCATTTTTTATCTTCATCTCTGCTTTGATTTTTCGTTTACTACAAAAATCAGTGCCCTGTAACGGAAATTGCAATTAGATCAAGCAATCTGATTGGTTCTTACCCATAATATAATGAGCGTATATCACGGGTAGAATTGTAGTTTCACAACATGTCAGTATCCCTCCGCGTCTGAGAAAAGCTACAACCGTTACAACTGTTACATTATGTCCATTACGAAACTACTAACAAAGCTTAAGATGGAAACATGTAAGGGATAATGTGCAGCAAGGACTTATTGACCGTTGTTAAGGACGCTCACATCTGCAGAAAGAAGTCCGGTCGATTTAACTATATACAGTTTGGCTGAAAAGCAAACTGCATGCAGTTTGCTTTTCAAACTGGGACAAGAAAACAGCAGAGAAGTAACGGGACAGAAACCCTCCTTTTTACGCAACGGTCCAGACATAGACATCAAACGGCAAAAACATATTCAGTTGCCAGTTACTTTGGCATTAGGGCTGTCACGATCTGTCTGTGTTGTGTTGTGTCTTGTCTTTTTCTGTCTTTGGTTTCCTGTTTTATTTTGTAAAAGTGTTCACCTCCTTTTTTTGCCTGTTGGTTTCTGTCTGTTTTCCCTCCCTGATTACCCGATTGTGTTCACCTGGCCCCTGTGTTTTCTCCTCCCTCCTCACCTGTCTCTTGTTTGTTTGATTAGTCATGTGTGCATTTAGGTTCTGTGTTTTCGTTAGTCTTTGTTAGTTCTATTTCGTATATGGCTTCGGCCCTCTAAGGCTATCGCTATTGGGTTATCCCTCTGCGCCCCCGCGCAGCATTGAAACACTTGTAGTCCACGCCCACCCGCCAGGTGGGCCCCACCCTCGGGCTTCCTTCCGGTATAAATAGGAAGGAGGCCCGGCAATCTGCTCCCTCTTTTCTTCAGCAACCAGCAGTACTGAAGCACAAGAAGAAATCATGAGCAGCAATGATCGTATCCGCATGTGTCCTTCGTGCAATACGGGATACATCATGAGCTACGATTTGCACCCAATATGCGCATCCTGCCTGGGGCCAGAGCACGCGGACGCAGCTCTCAGCCAGCAGATCGCATGTTCACATTGTGTTCGTCTCCCATCATCCGACAGGAAGCAAAGGGCGGACGCTCTAGCTGCTGCGGGTGAGGAGGATGACTGGCCCATCCAGAACAGGGACAACATCCTGTTTCTGGAGGCGAGTGGGGGGCAGGAGTCGGACGACTCCTACCCCGTCTCCCTCCATGGCTCGCCATGCGGCTCTCCCCTCCCCCCTCTTCCCCGGACAGGGGAGACGGGTTCGGAGTGAGAGTCAGAGGTGGCGGCCGAACACGTGGTCCCCTTCTCCGTGGCCACGGCGCTACCGGCGTTGGGTGGCATTATGCTGGAGCTGCCGGAAATAATCGGCAAAGCAGCAGCATGCAGAGGCCTCCCTGTTCCCCGAGGACGGGAGAGGGTGGCTCTGGATGACATGGCCGGAGTGTTTTCCCGGGTTCAGACGGGCAGGAGTGACCCGATCTGGCCGCGCTTCCCCGCCATTATGCGATACCAGGAAGGGGCAGCGGCGAACCCGAGGACCTTAAGGGCTCCGGTGGCCACCTTCGTTCCCTTCACTAAGGTGGAGGGGTTCACAGACGAGGTTTTTCCAACCACCCCCGCTCTGGAACCGAACTTAACGGCGTTCTTCGGGGTCAGGCAGGCCAACTTGGTCGCCGGACGGCACCCTATGTTGGCCACCCTCAAAGACCAGTATGTCGCCCGCCAGGCTGACCGGGCGCACCAGTGTGCGTTCCAGGCGTCTGCAGCAGCGAATAACATCGCGTTGCTGACCAACTCGGTGGTGACGTTGGTCGAACGGTCCACCACCGTAGCTCCAGAGGAGGCGGAAGAGATTGCTAAGGCGGCCAGCACGGCACTCACGCTGTGCGCAGCCGTGGCAGTCTCCCAGGCAAGGATCACAGCCTGGATGACTCAGATCCAGCGCCACCTCTGGTTGCAACAAGCAGCGGTTACAGAGCCAGCCAGGAAGGTTTTGCTGGGCGCTCCGATCAGCCCATGGTTGAGTCCATGAAGGTGGCATCGGAGCAAGCGGAGGACATCCGCCAGCACGTCGGCTGGCTCCAGCCAGCGGTGAAGCAGCAACGGCTCCAGCGGCAGCAGCAGCAGCCAACCCGGCCACAGCGGCAGACGGACAGACACTCGCAGCAGCAACAGCCGAGGCGTCAGACTCGTCCGTCAGCGACGGCTGGGGCACCGTCCCGCGCCTCCGGCCCCCCACCAGAGAAAACGAGAAGAATGGGTGAACCAGCTGCCTATGACCTATCGGTTAATAGCCAGCAGTGTTCGTTACAAAAGCCTGCGCTATTTAATCTATCGATTAATAAGCTGGAGCACAGTAACTACACCAGCTGCCTCCAATCTGTTGATTAGTAGGCAGCAGGGTTCGCTGCAGAGGCCTGATGGTTATGACTTTTCGGTTATTAAACCACAGACCTTGCGGCATTCCTCTGTCCAAGATACGCCACCTACACACGGTCACAATAAGCCCATGAGCGCCGTGGTAACGCCTCATATGGATATCACTGCACACACCTCCATCCATCCTCTGAGCGTGTACGCGCGTCATGATGAGAGGCGGAGTGAAATGCAGCGTGTGGAGGTTTCCTCGCAGCCCTTTCGCTCTAGGCCCACCTTGGGTTGCCTCACGGGCAGCGGTGGCGAGGGCTCTGGCGTGGCTCGTCGTCATGACGACCACAACACATCTCGAGCATGTGCGCCCGAGTGTTTCTCAGAGTGGCAGCGCGTGTGTCTGATGGACAGATGGATGAGCAGGCTGATCAGCAGAGGGTACACCCTGCAGTTCGCCTCCCCCCCCCACAGTTCAACGGGATACAGGTGACACGCTTGTCATCCCGAGAACAGTGTCTTGCGCTCCAAACAGAGCTACGGGAACTCCTGTTTAAAGAGGCTATTTCCAGGGTTCCCCAAGAGGAATAAAATCAGGGGTATTACTCCCGCTTTTCTTATCCCGAAAAAGACGGGGGGAATGAGACCCATCCTCGACCTGTCACACATGCTGACGGTCAAAAAGGTGTTAGAGTGTGTTCACCAGGGAGACTGGTTCACCTATATAGACCTAAAGGATGCATACTTCCATGTACCCATCATCCCGCAACACAGGAAATTCCTGCGGTTTTCATTCCAGGGAATATCGTACCAGTACAACTGTCTGCCGTTCGGTTATTCCCTGGCCCCTCGCACTTTTTCAAAGTGTGTAGAGACGGTGCTACGGCCGCTACACAGAGGAGGGATGAGAGTACTATTTTACCTGGACGACCTGCTGCTGCTGGCTCGCTCCAGGGAGGAAGCGGCTTTACAGACGGTACAACTCATATCGCATCTGTCAAAGCTGGATTTCATAATAAACTGGGAAAAGAGCTGTCCTCTTCCCTCCCAGAGTATTGTTTACCTGGGGTTGGAATTGAACTCAGCCTGCATGAGAGCACGACTCTCACGGCAGAGAGTGGAGAAGCTGACAGCTCTCCTTCGACGTGTCACACCCGTGGTGACATCACTCTCCGTGATGCGGCTGCTCGGCATGATGGCAGCAGATCACGGGGTGATTCCCCTGGGTCTCCTGCACATGAGGAGACTGTAGAGGTGGTTCATCAGCCTACGCATCGACCCCGTACAACAGAAGAGGCGCATGGTGGTCATCCCTCTGTCCGTGGGTTCAGACTTAACCTACTAGAAAAGTCCCCACGTCCTGTCAGAGGGGGTAGCCCTGGGCAGAGTTACGTCACACACCTCGGTGTTCACAGACGCATCTCTCTCAGGGTGGGGAGGAACGTGCATGGCGCAGGCAGTGGGAGGACAGTGGCCAGCTCACATGTCCTTCCACATAAATGTGCTGGAATTGATCTCCGTACGGAGAGTAATTCAACATTTTGCCCCGTTGCTGCGGAATCAGCATGTGTTGATTCGCACAGACAACAGAGCCACGGCAGCCTTCATCAATTGCCAGGGAGGTGTACGCTCAGCGCAGCTCCTGAACACAGCGAGACGGCTGTTGATCTGGGCGCGCGCACGCGTGCTCTCCATCAGAGCACTGTATGTGCCCGGAGAGCTGAACAAAGGGGCAGACCTCATGTCCAGAGGAGGTCCTCGCCAGGGGGACTGGAGCCTCCATCCCGAGCTGATCGCCCAGGTTTGGAGCCGGTTCGGGAGGGCGGAGGTGGATCTGTTCGCCGCACGCGGGAACGCGCAATGCGCGCTCTGGTTCCCCCTGTCAGCGTTCGCACATCGGCCATGGCCCAGGGGACTGCTGTACGCCTTCCCACCAGTCCCGCTGATTCCTCGGTTCCTGGACCGAGTACAGGAGGAGCGGCTGTCAGTGATCCTAATTGCCCCGGAACGCACGGGAGCTTCCTGGTTTCCATGCCTACAGCGTACGCTGTCAGGCAGGCCATGGGAGATTCCGTGGCGGGGGGATGCTCTCTCACAGGTGGAGGGAGCAATCTACAGTCACCCAGTGATAGGCCAGCCCTTATGGGAATGGCCCCTGAGCGGGAACACTTAGAGAGGTGGGGTCTCTCTCAAGATGTTGTACACACCATTCAGGGAGCCAGGGCCGCGTCTACCAGAGCGTCCTACACAGCCAAGTGGGCAGCGTTCCAGCGTTGGTGTGTAGAAAGAAGCCTGGACCCCATCACGTGCCCCCTGCCTTACGTGCTGTCATTCCTCCAGCTGTTGTTGGACAGGAATTTGGCGTTCAGCACAATCAAGGTATATGCGGCTGCCATATCATCTTGTCACGTGGGTTTCGGAGCAGGGACGTTGTTCAGTCACCCACTGACGAAACGGTTTCTGCAAGGGGTACGAAGACTCAGACCGGTGTCACGCGCACTGGCGCCTCAGTGGCATTTGGCTTTGGTGTTACGAGCACTAAGCAAAGCCCCATTTGAACCTTTAGAGCAGGTTCCCCTCAACATGTTATCAGCCAAAGTAGTACTGCTTTTGGCTCTAACATCGGCGAAAAGGGTGAGTGATTTATCGGCTCTCTCTGTGGCCCCGTCATGCCTCCGGATCCAAGGGGATGGCAGTTCGGCTGTGTTACGTCCTAACCCAGCCTTTATGCCAAAGGTCATCACAAGCTCTTTTAGGTCAATAGTGATCACCCTGGACGGGTTTTTTTCCGCCTCCTCATAAATCGGAGGAAGAAGCCACATCTCATCTCCTCTGTCCGGTGCGCGCGCTATCCTGCTATGTGGCGCGCACGGCGGCATGGAGCCGTTCTCAGCGCCTGTTTGTGCATTATAGAGAGCGCTCGATCGGGCAACCTCTGTCTGCACAACGGCTGTCACACTGGCTGTGTGAGGCTGTGTCGCAGGCATATGTCTCCTCGGGGGTGGAGCCCCCGGAGAATATCAAAGCGCACTCCACCAGAGGAATTTCCTCCTCCACGGCATTGCACAGAGGAATGTCAGTGGAAGATATTTGCATTGCTGCATCTTGGTCTTCCCCCTGTTCATTTATTCAATTCTATTTGAGGGATGTCTCCCTTTCCTCTCTGACACACCCTGTACTGGGTGTCCTGTCGGAGTGAGTGACGTCAGGGATCCAGCGGTGCGCCTCTCTCCTGCCTCTCGGCACACAGAGACGGCCCTTTTTCCCTCGTATGAGAGGGATGTTGCCTTTACTCTGACACACTTTGTACGGAGTGCCTGGGCAGAGTGAGTGACGTCAGGGATCCAGCTGAGCGCTCTCCTACCTGTCTGACATGCAGAGAGCTGCTGTGCCGCCTCTATGATCGCAGGATAAGGTGGGACCTTCGTCTCTACTTTCTCACAGCAGCCGGTATGTATTGTTCCCAGCCTTCACCCCGTCGGGAAAATAGGCATGTTTTGCTATATTCCAGGGACGGTGATGTGCCATTACGCATGGCGCAACAGGCAGGGGGGTGTTATTGAGCAGGTGTGTCTGTGCTTCTAGTGCCGGACGGACCCAGTGGGGCGCAGACTACATCATGCTTCGCCCTTAACCCAATAGCGAAGTCATATACGAAATAGAACTGAGGTTACCTACTGTAACCCAGCTTCTATGAGTAATGGCGCAGCCCTCTAAGCGCTGGGCCCCACTGGCTCTACGAATAGCTGAAGAAAAGTTATATTGTATGGGAGCAGATTGCCGGGCCTCCTTCCTATTTATACCGGAAGGAAGCCCGAGGGTGGGGCCCACCTGGCGGGTGGGCGTGGACTACAAGTGTTTCAGTGCTGCGCGGGGGCGCAGAGGGATAACCCAATAGCGATAGCCTTAGAGGGCTGCGCCATTACTCATAGAAGCTGGGTTACAGTAGGTAACCTCAGTTCCTTGTTGTTGTTTGACTGTGTTCACAGGGAAGAGTTCTGTTTGTTTCTTTAAGCCTTGAAATAAAGGTGTTTTTTCTGAGAAATCTGCGTTTGGGTCCTGTCTGCTTCGCTCATCCCTGAAAAGAAAGAACTAACCAAGGATGGGCCCAGCAGATCCTTTTGAGTCGGAATTACTTAGTTTTTCCTTTTCTTTGGCTGGCTGTTCTGATAAGTGGAGGGGAGTGTCAGGAGTTCAGCAGCGAGAGGCTGCTCTGGCTGAGGCACACCAGATGGCTATGGAGAAGCCAGATTTAGTGAAATTCTTACCTGGCTGGATTTTAGATTTCCTCTCGGTGTGTTATCCCCTGCCTGCTAGCCCCAGCCATGCTGGCTCCCTGCCTCCTAATTCCCATTATGACACCACACGCATCGGTCACGATTCTATCACGATTCTCATGTTATGTCACGTTTGTAGTTCTGTCTGTGTTGGTGTTTTTCTTGTCTTTGGGTTTTATTGTGTAAAGTGTTCACCCCGGTTTCCTGCCTGTCTGCTTTCTGTCTGTTTCCCTCCCTGATTACCCGATTGTGTTCACCTGTTGTCCTTGTGTTTCTCCTCCCCTGCCCAGCTATGTCTTGTTCTGTGATTACCCTTCTGTGTATTTAGTCTAGTCTTCCCCTGTGTTCCATGTCGGTTCATTGTTTCCCCTCCATGTCATTCCACGGTCTGTGTTCCTTGTGCTGCTCGTTGGTTCTGCCTTGTTTTGCCACAGCTTTAATTTATATAATAAAGCTCGCTTTTCGTTATTCTGCATTTGAGTCCTACCTGCTTCACCCATTCCTAACAGAATGAACCGACCAAATTTGGACTCAGCAGATTTCAATGTTTTGGCCCCACAGGCGGAATGTCTTGGGTATTCTCTGGAGTACATTTTTTACACCTGGAAGAACGCCTCATCTAGACGGGGTAAAGAGGCTGCTTTGAAGGAGGCACGCCGGGAGGTTGCTCGCAAGCCCTGGCTCAGGAGCTTGTTGCCGGAGTGGCTACAAACCTTTTCAAGTAGCCCTGAGGAATTGGCACAAGCTTGTAACCCTTTCCTGGGATCCAACTACTGTCCTGTTGAAGGTCCACAGAGTCTCCAAAAAGCCTCTAGGAGACGCAGGGCCAGGATTCCAGCCCGTGCTCCAACAGCCATGATCCCGGCTTCAGTTCCGGTTTCCACAGCCATGGATCCATGCACCAGTACCGGCCCGCAGAGCTATGTTTCCTTGCTCGATTACCTGGCCCACACAGCCATGGTCCAGGCCTCTGTTCCGGTTCCAGCGGCTCCAGTTCCAACCTCAGACCTTTTCTCAGGAACCCGTCTGGCGTTTGGAGGTCCACGGAGCCTCCAAAAGGTCTCTGGAAGATGCAAGGCCAGGATTCCAGCACGTACTCCAGCGGCTCCGGCTCCAGTGCCGGTCCCAGCAGCCATGGTTCCGGCCCCAGTCCTGGTCCCAGCTGCCATAGTCCCTTCTCTAGTCCCTACTCAATTCCTTTCTCAAGTCCTTTCTCAAGTCCCTCCTCTAGTCACTTCCCTAGTCCCTTCTCCAGTCCCCCTTTTAGTCACCTCTCTAGTCCCTTCCCAAGTCCCTTCTCTAGTCCCTTCTCTAGTCCCATCTCCAGTTCCCTCTCGAGTCCCCTCTCCAGTCACCTCTCGAGTCCCATCTCTAGTCCCTCCTCTAGTCACTTCTCCAGTCCCCTCTCGAGTTCCCTCTCGAGGTCCCTCCTCTAGTCCCTCCTTTAGTCCCTGCTCTAGTCCCTCCTTTAGTCCCTCCTCTAGTCCCCTCTCTAGTCCCTCCTCGAGTCCCCTCTCTAGTTCCCCTCTCAAGTCCCCTCTCGAGTTCCCTCCTCTAGTTCCTCCTCTAGTCCCTCCTCTTGTTCCTCCTCTAGTCTCTCCTCTAGTCCCCTCTGGAGTTCCGTCTCTAGTTCCCCTCTCGAGTCACGTCTCAAGTCCCTACCCAATGTCCTGGTCCGTTGGAGGTTCTGCTGGGGGTCCTGCCAACTCCATGTCCTGTCCCGTTGGAGGCCCTGTCGACTACTCCTCTGCCGGGGGTCCTACCAATCGTATGTCTGTCCCGTTGGAGGTCCCGCCGTCTACTCTCCTGCCGGGGGTCCTGCCAGCTTCTTGTCCTGTCTCGTTGGAGGTCCCGCCGTCTACTCTCCTGCCGGGGGTCCTGCCAATCCTATGTCCTGTGCCGTTGGAGGCCCCGCCGACTACTCTCCTGCCGGGGGTCCTGCCAACCCTTTGTCCCGTCCCGTTGGAGGTCCCGCCGTCTGCTCTCCTGCCGGGGGTCCTGCCAGCTCCTTGTCCCATCTCGTTGGAGGTCCCACCGACTGCTCTCCTGCCGGGGGTCCTGCCAACCCTTTGTCCTGTGCCGTTGGAGGCCCCGCCGACTGCTCTTCTGCCGGGGCTCCTACCAGCTCCTTGTCCTGTCCCATTGGAGGTCCCGCCGACTACTCTCCTGCCGGGGGTCCTGCCAACTACTCTTCTGCCGGGGGTCCTGCCAACCCTATGTCCTGTGCCGTTGGAGGTCCCGCCGACTGCTCTCCTGCCGGGGGTCCTGCCAATCCTATGTCCTGTTCCTCTGGGGGTCCCGCCGACAACTCTTCTGCCGGGGGTCCTGCCAACCCCTTGTCCTGTTCCGTTGGAGGCCCCACCATCACCTGTCTCACCGGGGGTCCTGCCAACTACTGGTCCTCTTCCGTGGGGGATCCTGCCGAAGCCTGTCCCACTGGCTCCGGTTCCTGTTCGGCCGACACCGGGTCCTGCCCGGCCTCCGGAGCTGTCTGGTCTTCTCCCTCGAGCCCGGCCCCCTGAGAGCCGCGGTATTCTCCCTCGAGCCCGGCCCCCTGAGTGCCGCGGTCTTCGTCCTCGGGCCCGGCCCCCTGACTCTTCCTGCCGCTGCTTTTGCCCTCATGCTCGGCCCCCTGAGTTTGCCCGCTGTGGCCTTCGCCCCTTTTTGAACTTTGCCTTGCCCCCAGGCCGTCCACCCGAGACCCCCTCCTTGGTCTCTGCCTTGCTCCCGGGCCTTCCGCCCGAGACCCCCTCCTTGGTCTCTGCCTTTCTCCCGGGCCGTCCGCCGAGACCCGTCCTCCAGACCCCCTCCACCCACCCTTTCTTGGCCCTAGTTATGTGTCCTCCCTCCGGTCCCCCTCCACCCACCCTGCTGGACTTTTTTTTTGGGACGTCTGGGATCCGTCCCTTGAGGGGGGGGTTCTGTCACGATTCTATCACGATTCTCATGTTATGTCACGTTTGTAGTTTTGTCTGTGTTGGTGTTTTTCTTGTCTTTGGGTTTTATTGTGTAAAGTGTTCACCCCCGTTTCCTGCCTGTCTGCTTTCTGTCTGTTTCTCTCCCTGATTACCCGATTATGTTCACCTGTTGTCCTTGTGTTTCTCCTCCCCTGCCCAGCTGTGTCTTGTTCTGTGATTACCCTTCTGTGTATTTAGTCTAGTCTTCCCCTGTGTTCCATGTCGGTTCATTGTTTCCCCTCCATGTCATTCCACGGTCTGTGTTCCTTGTGCTGCTCGTTGGTGTTGGAGATTTTGGATTCTGCCTTGTTTTGCCACAGCCTGTTAAGCCCCGAGCCTGTTTTTCAGGTTTCAGGCTCGAAAATGACATGCCCAGAACAAATGACTATAACTTCACTTCTAAAAGGTTTATATGAATATTCTTTGTTATCAAAGCAAGGTTACATCTGTGAGTTGGATGTAGAAGTGTCAGAATCAATATATATTTTTCTGTGTCAGAATAAATTCAGATGGAACATAGCAAAAAAATGTAAATTCCTGTCGCCGCCTAAAGAAAACCCATTACTTATAGTGAAGACCAACCTTGAATGATGGGTTAGTAGCCTAAAAGCTTTAGAAATCTAAAGTATAACATATAATAAGTACCCTGTATCAAGATTGAGGCAAAATAAGTAACATTTGACCTTTTTAGAGAGGTTTATGAAAATAAAGTCCAGGCGGAATAAGCTTTGGGCACATTTGGGCACATTTGGTTCCATCAGTGCCATTTGACCTGTTTCAGGTACCAGACTATACAAATCATTGTATTACATTGAATAATCACTATAGGTATTCATTCCACCCAAACAAATAATAAAACAAAATTCTTAAAAAAATTAAAATATTTCTTAACACTAGAACCGCCAACGGGTAAATTTTACCCGCAACTGTTTTTTTATTGTATGTAACTTTTTTTCAATAAAATATTAAAGTCTCCCAGTCCGTGACTTTTCCTGAAAGTGTGTTATGTAACACCCTGTGTTGTTAAAAATGGTCAATATGAAGTCAGATTGAAAAAATCGCCAAAAAAATGGATATTTATACCTATTTCCGCCAGCGGGTAATATTTACCTCAAGAAATGCAGCGCTCCTCGCGCTATTGATTTTGCGATCAAAATGATCAAAATACTACGGAGGGAAGATATTTTCATTTGGAGGGGAAGCTCGCGAGTGTGTGTGTATGTGTATACGTGTGTGTGTTTGTGTATTTTTGCGTTTGTGTGTATTGTGTTTGTTTCCCAGAGAAAACCCTCACGAGAAACACCGGCTGTTGTTGTGCCTGCTGCTGCCTGCTGTCAAGTTACTCCGCTCTCTCCGCTTGTAATTATGCCGAAGCTTCAAAGTTATATTTATCATCTGAATTTGCCGAAACAAGTTTAATATTCTGAAAGCCAAGACTTTGTTTAATTTAAATCAGATGAAAACAAACTGTAACGGACCCTGCCGTGTTATCTATGATTACTTTACTCTTACGTTCATAATTTCAGCCGGAGGGAGGGGGGGGGGGCGGCGCTGCGGCGCTGCTGGAAGAGCAGATTGCGAGTGAGAGGTGCCTGTCTTCGTCCCTTTACAAGCTTAAAAAATGTATTTATCGTGTGATTTTGGAAATAAAAGTAAAAGTAACTCAGCTAAAGTAAAGCCCATGTTAGCATGTGCGGACCGGCAAAATGTAGCTCCTCTTAGCCGTCCCCCGGCAACTCCCGAGCAGCAGGGAGGCTGGGTGACTGTTCAGAAGGGGCATAACGCGAAACCCGCAGGTCCCCACCAACCCGTTCACGTATCTAACAGATATTCCCCACTCAGCGAGACACCCGCTGAGAAGCCAACTCTGGTTATTGGTAGCTCTATTATGAGACACGTGAATTTAGAGACCGAAGCCTCCACAGTCACATGCATTCCGGGGGCCAGAGCGGGCGACGTTGAGGCGCATCTTAAACTGCTGGCTAAAGATAAGCGTAAATACAGTAGGATTGTTATTCACGTCGGTGGTAATGATGTTCGTTTACGCCAATCAGAATGCACAAAACTTAATGTGGAGTCGGTGTGTAGTTATGCTAAAACAATGTCGGACACCGTAATCTTCTCTGGTCCCCTCCCCAATCTGATCAATGATGACATGTATAGCCGCATGTCATCATTTCAGCGCTGGTTGTCTTGGTGGTGCCCAGCAAACAATGTGGGCTTCGTAAATAATTGGACAGCCTTCTGGGGAAAACCTGGTCTGATTAAGAGAGACGGCATTCATCCTACTTTGGAAGGTGCAGATCTCATTTCGGCAAACATTTCAGGGCTTTGTGGACGTAATCCATGACAAACTGGAGTTGAGACCAGGAGGCAGAGTCGCAGTCTTACACGCTTCTCTGCGTTCTCTCCTAGGCAGTCACCCATAGGAATCCCGAACCCAATAAAATACCCAATATTAGCGGTGTGTGTGTCTGCCCAAGGACAATTTAAGGTAAAACCTAATAGAGGTGTCATACATAATAACCTAATAAAAGTAAATGTAACAACTACTACAGTGCAACAAAACAGGAAGATTAAATGTGGTCTCTTAAACATAAGATCTCTAGCATCTAAAGCAATATTGGTAAATGATTTAATATCAGATTATAATATTGATATATGCTGTCTCACTGAAACTTGGTTGAGACATGAAGAATATGTCAGCATAAATGAGGCCACTCCACCCAGCCATGTCAACACTCATATTGCTCGAGGCACGGGCCGAGGAGGTGGAGTTGCAGCAATCTTTGACTCAAGTTTACTTATCAATACTAAACCAAAATGTAATTATACCTCTTTTGAAAGCCTCGTTTTTAGTCTTACGCATCCGACCTGGAAAACTTTGCAGCCAATCTTATTTGTTACAGTGTATCGTGCACCAGGTCCTTATTCAGAATTCTTATCAGAATTCTCTGAGTTTTTATCAACTTTGGTTCTTAAAACAGACAAAGTAATTATCGTAGGTGACTTTAATATTCATGTTGACGATGATAAAAATAGCCTTACTGTTGCATTTAACTCTATATTAGATTATGTTGGTTTCTGTCAGAGTGTAAATAAACCAACCCACTGTTATAATCACACTCTCGACCTTGTTCTGACTTATGGTATTGAAATTGAGCAACTATTAGTCGAACCGCATAATCCTGCTTTATCCGACCATTTCTTAGTAACTTTTGAAGTACTGTTACTAGACTACAAAGCATTAGTCAAAAGCTCTTGCAGCAGAAACCTATCTGTTAGTGCTATAGCCACATTTAAGGAAGAGATTCAACCAATACTTAACTCGATAGCATGTCTGCATGTAGGGGAGGAAACTTATACAAAATGTACACCACCCCAAATTGATCATGTTGTTGATAGTGCTATAGATGCGCTGCGAATAAAATTAGACTCTGTTGCTCCTTTGAAAAAGAAGAAAATAAAACAACATAGATTAGCTCCATGGCATAATGCCGAAACCCGCAAAATAAAGCAAAAGTCTAGACAACTTGAAAGGATATGGCGTTCCACTAAACTTGAAGAATCTCGTTTAATTTGGCATATTACTCTCAATGAATATAAGAAAGCACTGCGTAAAGCGAGAGCAGCCTACTACTCTTCATTAATAGATGAGAATAAGAATAATGCAAGATTTCTTTTCAGCACTGTAGCCAGGCTGACAGAGAGCCACAGCTCGATTGAGCCTTCTATTCCCATAGCACTCAGTAGTAATGATTTTATGTGCTTTTTTAACGATAAAATTGTTACTCTTAGAAACAAAATTAATGACCTCTTGCCTTCGACCAGTATAGTGTTATCAACAGCTCCCGGAATCGTAAGTTCTAATATTACACTAGATAGTAAACTAGAATGCTTTTCAGCCATTAACCTTGAACAATTACATTCAATGATTCTCTCTTCTAAACCATCAACGTGCATGTTAGACCCAATTCCAACTAAGCTGTTGAAGGAAGTTTTTCCATTAATTAGCACTTCTTTATTAAATATTATGAATATGTCTTTATTATCAGGCTATGTTCCACAATCATTCAAAGTAGCAGTGATAAAACCGCTTCTTAAAAAGCACAACCTCGATCCAGAGGTTTTAGCCAACTATAGACCTATTTCTAATCTTCCGTTCCTCTCAAAAATTCTTGAGAAAGCGGTCGCAAAACAGTTGTGTGATTACTTAAAAAACAATGACTTATTTGAAGATTTTCAGTCTGGCTTTAGAACACATCATAGCACAGAGACAGCTCTGGTTAAAGTCACAAATGATATTCTAATAGCCTCAGACAAGGGACTTGTCTCTATTCTTGTTTTGCTCGATCTTAGTGCTGCATTTGATACTATCGACCATGATATCCTATTGCAAAGACTAGAGCACTTAGTTGGCATACAGGGAACTGCTTTAGGCTGGTTTAGGTCCTATCTATCTGAATGCTCTCAGTTTGTACGTGTTAACGATGAATCTTCCACGCAAACCAAAGTTAGCCATGGAGTGCCACAGGGCTCAGTGCTCGGACCTATTTTGTTCACATTATATATGCTTCCGTTAGGTAATATTATAAGGAATCATTCTGTAAACTTTCATTGTTATGCGGATGATACTCAACTATATTTATCAATCAAGCCTGATGAAATTAATCATCTAAATAAAATTCAAGACTGCCTTAAGGACTTAAAAACGTGGATGACCTTAAACTTTTTGATGTTAAACACGACCAAAACTGAAGTTATTGTACTTGGCCCGAAGAATCTACGAAACAAATTATCTAAAGACATACTAACTATGGATGGCATTAATTTGGCCTCCAGTGAGACTGTAAGGAATCTTGGTGTTATATTTGATCAGGATTTATCCTTTAACGCCCACATAAAATCAATTTCAAGGACCGCCTACTTCCATCTACGTAACATTGCAAAAATCAGGCATATCTTGCCTCAAAACGATGCAGAGAAACTAGTCCATGCATTTGTTACTTCTAGGCTGGATTATTGTAACTCTTTATTATCAGGGAGTACTAAGAAGTCAATCAAGTCGCTTCAGCTGATTCAAAATGCTGCGGCTCGTGTACTAACCAGAGTTAGGAAAAGGGACCACATTACTCCTGTTCTGGCTGCCTTACACTGGCTCCCTATAGAACACAGGATAGAATTTAAAATTCTTCTTCTTGCCTACAAAGCCCTTAATGGGCAGGCGCCATCTTACCTTAAATAACTCATTATACCCTACTGTCCTACTAGGGCATTGCGTTCCAAGAATGCAGGGTTGTTGGTTGTTCCTAGAATCTTTAAAAGTACAATGGGAGCCAGAGCCTTTTCTTATCAAGCTCCACATTGTGGAATCAGCTTCCAGTTTGTGTTTCGGGGCGGCAGACACCCTATCCGTTTTTAAGAGTGCGCTTAAGACCTTCCTTTTTGATAAAGCTTATAGTTAGGGCTGATTAGATTCAGCCCCTAGTTTTGCTGATATAGGCTTAGTTTGTCGGGGGACATCTTTCTTCTTCCTTCTCTCTGTCTATACCCGTGTACACTCATGTTCCGATTAACCCAGCTTCCCCAAATGTCTTTCTTTTTGGTGTCTATATACGCTGGGATCCGGAGTCATGGATGATCCTGCGGTCCTGTGTCCTGGATCGCGAGCGCTGGATCTTGAGTCGTGGCTGTGGTCCTGGATCATAGGTCCTGGATGGATATCCTCGTGGATTCATCTTCCTATTATACACACATGCATTTCCAAACATTTGGACTACCTATGTTGCAAATGTATTATCTTTTCAATTTACACACGGCATCTATTGCACGTCTGTCCGTCCTGGGAGAGGGATCCCTCCTCTGTTGCTCTCCCTGAGGTTTCTCCCATTTTCCCTTTAAACTGGGTTTTCTTTGGAAGTTTTTCCTTGTACGATGTGAGGGTCTAAGGACAGAGGGTGTCGTATTGTCATACTGATATTCTGTACACACTGTGAAGACCACTGAGACAAATGTAACATTTGTGATATTGGGCTATATAAATAAACATTGATTGATTGATTGATTGATTGATTGATTGATTGATTGATTGATTGATTGATGATTTTCTAACAATGTGAAGTATATTGCAAAGCAGCTCACCCAGTGAGAAGACTTTTGGCATAATGTGCCGATTTGTACAGATCCTGGAGATAGAAGGACTTCAGACCAACCAGGGAGTTATCTGATCAGCTTGGTGTTCAATGTAACTCTTTACCATGGCTCAGACTTTGTTACTTGCAGTTACAGTTTCTCATTTTAGATTGTGCAAATTTTGCATTTGTTTTTACATGTTCTTTGTTCATGCTCTTTATCATTTTTCTGAGTTGGAAAGTTAGATTGCATCATAGTTTACTTTATACATATTTGTATTCTTCAGTGGTGAAGTATATTGCAAAGCAGCTCAGCCATGTGAGAAGACTTTTGGCACTTTTTCGTTTTCTGAGTTGGAAAGTTAGATTGCATTCAAAATGTACAGAAATACTTAATTTTGTTAAAGCTTTTTATAAAAAATGCTTCTGACCAGAGCTTTGTTTCCTTGTCATTAATGTTGAACACCACCAGAGGGGCTCTCACCTGAAAGGTCTCTGCTTCATGTGTCTTCAGCAGAAGATCTAGACTTTGATTGCTATATTTTCAGTTAATATTGACCTTACTGAGCTTTAGCCATATCCGCTGCCTATCATAAAAAATGTTAAGTACAGTGAACCTTTCTAAAATATACAGTAGTAAAGAGACAAACCCACCAGCATTATAGTAGCCAAATTCTTGTTTGTGGGCTGTATATATAAAATTGACTTGAAAAGTTGCTGATTTTAGAGTACTGGCACCTTTTCATTCCAATTCAAGCACTGTCAGCGGGACATTGCGAGGCTCGCTGCTGCGAGGAGCGGGACACTGTGAGCTGGCTCACTGGTGTGGGGTCTGCGAAATAGCGAGACACCGCGGAACTCAGCCTGGGCCCACACACAAACTCCCAGCCAGGCTGCGGGTGTGTGTTTCGTGCTGGGTTTCGCTGTGTCTCGCTGTCTCGCAGGCGGCCACTGGCTCACAGGGAGGGGGGGGGGGCAGGAGCTCCAACAAGCCGTTAGGACAGAGTGAATACACATACTATACAGAGATGCTGTGTGAGAAACCAATGTGAGTTTGGAAAATTGCACATTATAAATGTATTTTAGTACCTCAAAAATGTAATTATGATCAGTAGAAATGGCCAACACAACAATATGTTATTATACTGTAAGTGTTGGGTGATGGGCAGGGCAGAAGTTCAAAAAACATTTTCTTAACAGTACACAGAAAGGAAGATAATTACAGTGATTATTTCAACATAGGAGTGCAGTTGCTATCGTTTGGCAAAAATCACTGTTCACTGTTGCTCCGTCTGTGTTGCGTTCCTACGGCACATCCATTGACATTGATAATGAGAGTAATTTTGTGGACTTTATTTGTGTATCCCCATATGTCAAGGAAGTACAAGTCCAAGTGATTCCTCTCCCACTTATCTTAGCTTGTCGTTAACCTGTGTCCATGTCAACAGATAACACTGCAGGGATTTCAACATCCATGCATTCTGGTTCACTTAATTAACCTTCATGCAATTAGGTTTGATTTTTTTCCCACTCCAATTGAACAACAATAGGGCTGGCTTGGAAACAAATTGCAAGCGATATCAACCGGTTGTTTTGGTCCACACCAGGGTACTATTACCGCATTTACAACTGCCCAAACAAACCCCACCTGAGTTTGATTAAAAAGGTATAAATGTTGTGCCTGACAATAAAATCTCAGCCACTTAAACACATGCACGCACACACACGCAACACACACACACACACACCACACACACACACACACCACACACACACACACACACACACACACACACACACACACACAGCTAGCACCTGGATGCTTCCCACTGCTCTGTTCCATCCTTACATTTTCATTTAATTTGTCAAGAGATGTCCAAAGGCTGCTATTGACTGTTCCCCAGGCTGTGACCTTTAATTCAGACGTGCAACTCTAATTAATCTGAGCAGAGACATATATTAAGAGGTTAAAAGTACACTTTAAGCTGGCAGCCTTCCTCTCAGACAAATACATTTCACACCGGGAGAAAGCACCTAAAGCCTATGTACATATTCCTACAGCAAACGTATGAATGCAATAGTCCCTGAGCTGAGAGCTTTTAAAGGAGAGCTTGAACTGATAATAAAGATTTAAATAAATGGCGAGAAGAACCTGTGCTCTATCTACGGGATATAATATCTGTGGGAATAGTTGGCAGAGAAATTCATGAGACAAATATTTGCACCAAAAGATAAAAGTAAAGAGCCAGGGATTTGAGTCCCACACCTCGCTGAGCACTGCTGGTTTGGTATTCATTTCCCTGGATGAGAGCAGAATTTTGTGGACACATAGATTATTCCTCTGTGACTCCAGCACATCCACTTACAGCCGTATTTCTAAAAAAACAGACCGGAATATAAAACTGGCTACAACTTGCTTGCTGATTGATGGTGAGCGTGAGATATTCATGAGGAAAATGCACTGTCTTAAAACATGACGGTAGATCTACTTCAAACCAGAACATGCATTTTTCCTCCAACTGCCATTGATAAACATAGACAGCACTGCAAGGAGATGTCAGATGTGATATTGGAGTAAACTCATTTTGACAGCACAACTTGTTTTGTTTTTTTCTCTTTCCTTTTTTATTTATAAAGCAGGATTGGCAGGAATCTGGGGTTACTTAAAGGAATGGTCCACTCATTAGATAATTAATCAAAACTCAGTATTTAGTGAAACATTATGTTTAAACCATACCCTGAAGAAATCAGCGATATTCCCCGGTAAATAATGATTTTATAGCTCTTTTTTATCAAAACCTTTATATTCCGTCTGGCCGCCGCCATGTTTGCCATTTTCAGTAGTCACGTGATGGTCGTGACGTCATCCATGCGTTCACTTTGTCAACACACGGAAACATGGCTGAATATTTGAGTTCGGACTCGTCAGCAGAGGAAGAAGTTTTGATGTTTTATCGACGCAGGGTAATTCAAAGTGCTTTACAAAAAAAAAATGAAAGACATTAGCATTAAAAAAGAAAAGCTAATAAAATAAACATTAAGGAAAAATACATGGATAAAAGTTACAGTGCAGTCTAAAATATGAATAGTTCAATTAAACATTGCAAGAAAAAGTACATGGATAAAAGTTACAGTGCAGTTTAAGATATGAATAGTTCAATTAAAAGCAGCGACAAAAAGAAAAGTCTTCAGCCTGGATTTAAAAGTAGTAAGAGTTTCAGCGGACCTGCAGGTTTCTGGGAGTTTGTTCCAGATATTTGGAGCATAATAACTGAACGCTGCTTTACCATGTTTAGTTCTGACTCTGGGGACAGAAAGCTGACCAGTCCCTGAAGACCTGAGAGATCTGGATGGTTCATAGTTTAGCAGGAGGTCAGTAATGTATTTTGGGCCTAAACCATTCAGTGCTTTATAAACCAGCAGCAATATTTTGAAATCTATTCTTTGACACACAGGAAGCCAGTGTAAAGACTTCAGAACAGGAGTGATGTGATCCACTTTCTTAGTGTTAGTGAGGACTCGAGCAGCGGCGTTCTGAATCAGCTGCAGCTTTCTAATAGATTTTTTAGTGAGACCTGTGAAGACACCATTGCAGTAGTCGAGTCTACTGAAGATAAAGGCATAGACAAGTTTTTCCAAATCCTGCTGTGACATTAGTCTTTTAATCCTAGATATATTCTTTAGGTGATAGTAGGCTGATTTAGTAACTGTTTTAATGTGACTGTTGAAACTCAGGTCAGAGTCCATGACTACACCTAGATTTCTGGCTTTATCTGTTGGTTTGAACATTGCAGACTGAAGCTCAGCGCTAACTTTTAAACGTTCTGCCTTGGCTCCAAAGACCATTGGTCAGTATGACAATACGACACCCTCTGTCCTTAGACCCTCACATCGTACAAGGAAAAACTTCCGAAGAAAACCCCCAGTTTAAAGGGAACATGGGAGAAACCTCAGGGAGAGCAACAGAGGAGGGATCCCTCTCCCAGGACGGACAGACGTGCAATAGATGCCGTGTGTAAATTGAAGAGATAATACATTTGCAACATAGGTAGTCCAGATGTTTGGAAATGCATGTGTGTATAATAGGAAGATGATATAAGATACTATATGTATGCATGTAGTACCACCCTTGCTAGCGATTCCCTCTCTAGTTTAGCATACTCAGCTTCGTTGTCCCTGGCCATAGAATCACGATTTTATGGGGCCGGAAAAAACTGGGGGGAAATACACACTAGTCGGTACTACGCTATATGGAAAGGCCACCAAAAACTGTCCTGGCCTGGACGCTAAAGGACGTTAAAACGGGACTAGCCGCTGCAATGGAAATGCACTATAACATACCTTATTCTTACTCCGAGCACTACTTCTGCTCCTCCGTCCCTTCACACTTGCAGAGGGCGATTTCTCAACTGGCCGAACTGGTGTCCTGGTCGGTGATGACACCAGAAAGACCGATGGTACTGCATCTCCATTAAGTAATGGTTGTTCCATAAATCCCATGTTATGTTTTTATCATACTCTCAGAGTAGTCGTCCGGAAATTTGAAATGTTCGCTGCATACATGAGCCTGTGAATCTTTCGGTTCGGGCCGGCCACATTTCGCTAGCCACTGCCTCTGAATGTACTTCTTACGCTTACCTTTTGGCAACAGATGGAACTGAGCATTCCGTGGATTGTTCCTATCAGAATTGTGGCAATATTTCGCGATACAGTGAGGCATATTTGAAGAGAGAAACTACAGTAAATAACATGGAGATCAACGTGTCCTCGAAAACCAAACGCATGGTTACGTCACGTCCGGAAATGGCGGCGCCCACAGTGTTGATGTTATTTCGGTATATAATCAGTTTAAAATCACTGATAATGTCATCGGATTAAAAAAAAAAAAGAAAGACTGGCAGAGACTGGTCTGTTTTATCGGATGATAATTATTTAAAAATGAGTGTCATGAGCATACCATTCCTTTAAGTGAGTGTGAGTGATGGACTTAAATCATGGATGAATAACTGATGGCTGAATGAAAAGAAGATCTCTGAGCCTGTCTCGCTCCCCCCCTCTCCTGCTCTCACTTGTTGTCCTCTCTGCTTCAAATGCAGCAAAGTATTTTCAATGAGTTAACATAGAGATGATTATTGCAGTTGCTGTTGTGAGAAAGTTGGCTCAAAACCCCAGAGATATTAGCGAGCAGATATGCAGAGCAAAGGGAGAAAAAGATAAATAAACAGACATTGCTTGGGAGCAAGTATGAGTAGGTTTCTTAGGGTCAGGAACATCAAGAACAGCCTCTACAAAAATTTTCAATTATCTAAAACATTTATTCGGCTTTTCATTTTGTTGTGATGGAGAATGTTCACTTCCTTGCTTATAAAAGCTCACAGGCAAGGGTCATGTCAGGCCTTGGAGGGCTCGTCACCGCTTTCGTCCAAACGCCCTTGAGTAAGACACTTAACTGGGTCGCTCCACTGGAGCCACTCAGCAGTCAACAGTTGAAGACTGCGGCTGCACGGAGCTGCTCCCAGGCGTGAATGTGTGCAACTGTACCATGAATGTTAAGTAGAGCATGGTCGGAAAAGAGCAAGCACGCTCAGCTGACTTTCCCCTAGATAAACAAAAGTAAAGAAGAACAAATCCAAAGCTGCTGTATTTTTTAAGGTACAGTATGTAATTTTTCAGCACACTGAGCTGTGAGTCAAAGGTTAGGGCTTACAAAACCAGACTGAATATAGAGTTAAAGCTGATGTACGCAAGATACAAAGAGAGAAAAACATCCAAAGGATAAAGCTGGTGGATTCAGATATTTTGTAAATATAAAATCTAACCTCTGTCTGGTTTTGAATTGAGGTTATTCAAAGAAGTTGTGCATGGCCTTACATTATGTGAATGCTATGCGATGGATTTGTTTGCTGCTTGTCAACCCAGAGCAAAAATGTGTTCTTGGGCCACCATTGACCCCTGTTTCTCTCACTCTGTGTGCATTTTGTATATATTACTTGTGGATTATGACATAACTAAAGGTTTGCTGTCCAATAATTTGATTAAATGCAGATAAATTATTGATATTTACCAAGTAAGATGTATTAAAAATGAAATAATGAAGATCTAAAATAATGTTTGAATGTTTCTTTCTTTTTATATCAGGTGTCAAGTAAGCTATTAGCCTAGCTTAGCAGGAACACTGGAGTCTGCAGTGAAACAGCTAGCTAACACAAAAAGCTTAATATTTTCACATAGTCATAACAATTTGTAGTTGAGAACATTTGACCAGTACAGAGACTGTTGCTCACAAGTTTACAGGCTTGCTGATGTTCACCAAGAAAACAGATACATCATGTAAGGACTAAACAAAAATAAACATGTGTTAGTTAGCTGACTTTAGAGCAGCTAGTAGGAATGTTCTGAGCTCAGGACAGGGCCAGGCTGTTTCCCATGCTTTACCTGAAATAGCTTTCCCTGGTTGTTAAATCCCACATTGCATTAATATACTTGGCTTGAGTCTTATTGCTAATAAGCTAATTGCATATTTGAGAGTTATCAATCATCACATCCAACTCTCTGCAAGAAAAAGGCCTGCTATTTGTCCTTAAAACCAGGTAAAAGAGATGCCAAGCCTTAAGTTAAGGGCTAGCTGTTACTGTGCAAGAGGGTATTCCCAAATCCCAAACAAAGTTACAGTTAATTAAATGACCGCAAACCAATGTCCACACAGTGAATGTGAGTGTTTTGCGGGAGACTGGGGGTCTAGGGCCAGCTTTAAAAATAGAAAATAGAAAGAATATGTACAGTGAAAGACTATGAGAAAAGACCAACTCCACCTTATTAAATTCGTTTTTGGGGCAATAAAAAGTCATACAATATTTCCATATCACCCTGAGACACACTCAAACCACATTCTACCAGACTGCAGCTTCAGTTATAACTCAGGTATATTTTACCAGGTAACTCTTGGGTTATAAGAGTCCCTGTAGGGAAAGTGCTCACATTTTCTTCCTTTTGTTGGCATCAAACCTGTGACCTTAAAATCACAGGAGATTCTCACCCAGCCTTTCTTCCAAAGTGTTGTGATACAGTACAGGAGCCTTTTCTTTCTTTGATTTTAGTCTGGCTATCAACTTGCCCTTAGAGACGCACTATATTTAATAAAGGCACAACACAGAGAAAACCTAAAATCGTGTTAAGTCTAACATTGCTGGATTTGCTGTGTTCACTCGGGGAATGATGGATATGCGGCAGTGTGGAGGTACTCCACTGCGGGGATTGAGTGAGCTGAAGGAGGAGATCACTGCTTTTTTGATGAGACTCTGGGCTCTTATGAAGCCATTAAGCTGCAAAATGCAACTCACTTCAATCTGCCTCTTATCGAAAGCACAGGTAAACCTACCTCTGTGCTGCGAGGAGCTCCGTGGGTGCCATCAATACATCAATCAAGACACGATACCCGGCTCGAGGCAGCTCTTACCAGTAATCATCCTCTTCACTCATCCTTTTTGGGAGTTACAATATATTTTTCATCAGTGGGGCTGTGTTTATTGAGGCCCAGAGGGGCTCTGAAGAGGGCCACAGGTGAAAGGGCTATGCTCGGCTATAAATGTCTACAAAATGGCAACAAGTGGATCAATAAAACCATGACACAGTTAAACAGCATTCCTTAGGTTCCACAGATCCTTTTAAGGGCCGGGCTATTTCGTTTATCTCGTTAAAGTTGAAAAATGAATGCATTTTATAATGTGCCTCGTGTTCTACAGCAATCCGAAGTCATCGCCCGGAGCTGCTAATCATGACACGTAAAGAGATAAATCCATCCTGCGGCTGCAAACAAACAAACCAATGCATAACTGAAATTGAAATAAACATTCAAGTTTTAGAGGAACTTATATGCATTACACATTCCTTTATGAACTGAGCTTAATGTAAGCTCTGGCAGGATATCTCTACAACATGAACAGTGTGTGTGTGTGTGTGTGTGTGTGTGTGTGTGTGTGTGTGTGTGTGTGTGTGTGTGTGTGTGTGTGTGTGTGTGTGTGTGTGTGCTGTGCGTGTGTGGTGTGTGTGTGTGTGCGTGCGTGCGTGCGTGCGTGCGTGCGTGCGTGCGTGCGTGCGTGCGTGCGTGCCCAGGCTCCTGCTTTGTGATTTTGCACAAAAAAGGAATGAACGCTGGCATGAATAAAGATGATGAGACGATGTAATGTCGGGTGCAGATTGTGCATGAAATCATATCCAAGCACAGATGGTGTAATGGTTCTGTCAAGGCATAGTTCTGCTTTTTAGATTTCACATTCTTGTCAGCCCTGTTCCTATTTTAGCAAACACCATTTGTGGCTGACAAGGGAACTAAAGACCACCCATGTTCATATCACAAAATATACCCCTGCACATCAAAAACCCATCTCTCCTTGGGATTAACCCACACAGGCTGCCATTCCCACTGGGAGGAATCCTGATTAGGAGCGGCAGCAGCAACTGCTCGGACATGATAACCCAGCGTGTGATTCTACCATTACAGTCATTATATGGACACCAGCGGAGAAGCATGTGAACCGCTTCCTCCCGCTCACCTTTACTCTACCGTGATGTAAAACTAGAATGCAACTTTATAAAAAAACACTATTTACAAAGGGTAAATAACTTGTATCTAAGGCCTTTAAATATACAAATGCTTTATAGATGAGTTAAAGCCATTAGTGGATTCATTTGACTAGCACTTTCAACAAGGAAAATCAAATACTTTACATAAGACAATAAAAGGCATTAGGACCAGACATAAAAAGTAATATAAAGAGATGTATACAAGTCTTAAAGAATGCTTTTATCTGGTTAAATCCTCCTTAAGTTTCTCACTTTTTAATCGATAAAAGGTTGCAGGTTTCACATCAGCAGAAGTGATGTGCTATTATGTGTTTTAAAAAAGTCATTAATTGTTGTTAAATGGTTATAAATGAAGTATGCTGTTAAAGATGCTACTAGAGTGGTAATAAATTGACTTTTATTTGTATTTATGCCTGGCAGCCTTTGCCTGGACGTTAAAGGCCCTGGAAACGTATTTCATCAGCACCTTACTGTGAGCAATAGTGTCCTTTATGAAAACACAATTTTTGCTGTCAATGTGATAAGAGTTTTGGTTATTTCATAGAAGTAATTTCTGTATTCCTGCTTCTGAGCTCACTTGTTCGAAGCATTGCTTATTTAGTCATGAATATTTAATGTTTTGGAGAAGTACTTACAAATTGAAGCCAAGTTTTCAGGGGCTTTATGGGAAAGATACAGTTTTCAACAGCTTAGTTTTTTTATTTTGTTTTTTATGATTTATATCGTCACACTGTACTCCCAAGCAGCGCAAGAACAAATCCAGCATCTGACAGAAATAATCAGATGATAATGCAGGCTCTAAACAAGCTGACAGCTTTGCCGGATTAGCTACCACTTTATATAGAGTGAAGCTCGAAAGTCAGCACACAGGTACTAACTACAGCTTACAGACTTTCACATACCGTATCTGAAGTATTCACGTTTTTCCGGAACAAAGAGGGATCAGTTTCTACATTACATGAAATGTCTACATTACATGAAATGCAAACACGTCAGCTTGTTTACCCTATGTTTGCACCAGTGTAGCTACAGTTACATTGCAGCGTTCTCAGAAGTTCTGTAATACAAAATTATCATGATCATTGCCATGAGGCTATGAAAACAAAACCCAAGTTATAAAGTGTTATCAAATTAATAGTTCACTTTCTAACAATCATGATACTACAATAAGTGAGAATGAGTGAGGGAAACCCAAGTTTTGTTAGAAAGTGGTACGAAAAACAACTATAAAAGACTCCATTCTTTTTCGTCCTTGAAACGTCTCCAATAATATGTATGAATTTTTCAAAACATCAATTATGTAAAAGGAGCAGCTCCCTGTCTGTATGAAGTATTGCACTGTGTCTTTTCTATCATCATAAGCCAGACAAATACAACATTTCCTGTCTAAAGAAGAAACCAATCCGCAGCTGACTTGAAAACTTGAAAGGAGAATGGGGCTCCGTTCCAAGCTCCCTATACATCCGCTCCTCTGTCCTCATTCCTGCCCTCAATTCCCAAAGCAATCTCAAGTCAGTGGTGCTATTAAAACAATACTGCCTCATGCAAATTGCTACTGTCAAGCCCCCTGGTTTTATTTCTCATCCTTACTGCTGTTCTCTAGTGCTTTAATGGAGATTGTGCCAACCAGGTTTTGCAGCATACAATAGGATCAATAGTATCTATAGAGCAATCTGACAATGATCGCTGGCACTTTGAGGCTGAAAAGAGCAATACGGGACTTTGAATGCATGAAGACTTCATTTAGCACCGGTGCCAACAGACCAGGTAATTACAAACAGGGGCCACAAATCTAACCCGCAGCTGTACAGCTTCCAGATCGCACAACTCTTTGGTACAGTAACATAATTATCCTAATTGGCAGGTGGCAGGCTGTGCTATTGATATGTTTCAACGGCAATGTTAATGACTCTCCGTACACAGCATGTTAGCTCCCACTCATCCCTGAACACAGTGAAGGGAAAAAAGCTCTTCCCTCTTAACGTAAGATTTACCTTGTCGGTTTCATTAGCAACTGATTTACATGCTGGGCACTTTGGCACTGCTCAACTTCTCCTCACATACATTAGTCATAAAGTGTTGCAGTGTATGCAGGGGCACTCGCAGAGTACCCTGCTGAGTTCATTAGGACTGTCGTCTGCTGCAAGGAATATTCCTGTTTCTTCAACTCGGGTTGTCTCAGCTGAGGCCAGCACTCTTTTAGTAATGAGGCCTGTGCTGTAGGTCTGTGGGTGGGTCTCAGTCGGCCATCCGTGCATTTCTGAATAAAGTTAGCTCTTTGGTCTGAGAGAGTAAATTGACAGCTCAGAGGAGGAAATGAAAACTGAGTATGGCTTTGTTATAGTGAGTGGGAATGCTAATTTTGCTGCCCAAAACTTTTTTATTGATAACTGTTATGTCCCCACTAGGGATGAGGAAGTGCAACACACACCAGTTGGAATTGGTAATAGTTATAAGTAGTTTTATTATAGAACAGGGTGAAACTAAATGGAAGGCACGCAGCCTGAACAAACAAAAGGGCGCCGACTTAACTAAAGAACAAACGAAGGAAGGACTCTAACAAAAGGAGCCTGTGTAAATACAAAGAAATAGATAATAACGAACTAAATATAAACAAAAACCCTCACTGTCAAAGTGGTACAGTCTAAATAAAGGAAGCTGTAAGAAAACACAGCTGAGGCAAAGTACAATATCACACAATACTAACCACACAATACTAACCTAATCGCGGCACAACTACTCACAATAATACTATTCAACACTGACCACACAAATTAACCACTGTTTATCACATTTGCACACAAACGAGAGCAACTAGCGAGAGGCATCCGCTCACACAGGCACAGCAGAGCCTCCAGAGTGCTGATTGTCCCCAGGCTTTGTAGTCATCTCCCGCAGGTGCGCGCCAGCTGTGTGCTACGATTGGAGTGCGTCGGGCCCGGCGTGCTCCAATCACAATCTTCTGGAGGCGGACCAGGAGATTGCAGCCAATGACGTCAGGGCAACCGCACAGCTCATTTACATATAAGACAGGAGACGACCAGAAAGGCAGCAGCCGTAACAATAACAAATAGATATTTTAAAACCGAGACCGGCATGTAGGCAGAATAAATAGAATGATAGATGGTTTCAACACATCTAAAATAGCTTCCTGCTTTTTCCGACTGCAGCCCCCGCAGATCCAACCCAGTCTCATGGCATTTCGTGTTCACCAACACGATTTTTAATCTATTGATTCGTGTTCACCAACACGATTTCCCCCTTTTTTCCATGTTGCACAGCACGATTTTAAAAGCAATGTAATGGTAATGTATTTCGTGCCTGCAGCACGTCTTTTTCTCCGGTCGGGTCGTGGAAGACCAGAAGCTGTGTGGTTCATAAAAACATGTTCTTACTCAATATCAAGCCACAATTATTGCTTTTATTTTAAATCGTATAATTTCGGACTTTTGTTGCCGTCTGTGAGGAAAATAAATGGGGCTCAGAGCCAGAGCTTTTTTCCCTTCTAATTTGTTATTCTTTTCAAAATAACACACTGTTATTTACTCACCAATAACACACAATTATCCTTGCTTTTATTTATTGGTTTAATTCCATAATCTCTGGCTTTTTTGGCGTCCGTCAGGAACTGAATTTCAAAATAAAAATAACCGGAAACAGACGTAGGCATTTCGAGCGATTACCCAAGATCCTCAGCTATGGTTTAAGCTCGCTGATTGGATGTTTTAGCCGCAATGCATGCTGGGATTTGGTGTTTATATTATATGAAATCCTGAAAACATTTTAAAAGAATAAAATAATACTTAATTCCGAGTGCTCTTGCTTTTCTCTTTGAAAGTCATCACATAACGGCATTGTAATACACGGTTCGGCTGCATTACATATTACAGATCTGCCGTAGTTCTTTATTTATAGAGCCCTGATGAGAAGACCTTTGGAACAACTGGAAGAAATGCCGCCGAAACTGAATACTTGACGTGGATCATAAATATATCAACAATTAAACAACATCTTCAATTTATCTTCGCACAATACGTCTCCTTGCAGTATCAACACTAATTCGGCTGACTTTTACATTTGATCTAATTTATATTTACACCATAACGGTGCACAGCTGATATAAAAGGACTTGTAGTTTTTAAAGATATTATTGATTTTCTTTGAATATAAGAATGTAAATACTGAGTCTGAAATAATATAGCAATATGCTGTAAAATTATGTGAAAACATGAATAAAACTACACATCTTCAGATGTTGTACATACATAAGTGTCCTACACTAATAATACAAAGTTATTATGGCTGTGTATAACTTGTGTGCACCGCCTAGTGGTTAAAGCACGTTATTGAATTATTGTTTTTATGTGTTATATTATATGATTAAAAAAATATTAAGAGTACATACTTTCATAAGGAGAAAGTAGAAGGTCTGTGATAGAAATATAGAATATCAAAAATCAAGAAGATACTATAAGTGATCTCTACAATAAAACAGTTTAGTGCAGGATGTACAAAGCTATTAATAGGAGGAGGTGAAAAACAGAAAAACGAATTAACCTTTATTTAAACATTAAATAACAGATTAAGGTCTTCTTTTAAATAAGAAAGAAACGTTGGGGGTATCTATCTACAGATAAATATTAAGCCTGACAAAGTACTTAACGTCTAATATATTGCTTTCCTGCAATGTTAACTATGTTGAAGCACCTATTTAAACTGATATTATACATATGAATTATACTCTTATGTATGTAGATACATACATAAGATGAAATCTTGAAAGGGATGTGCAAAATAGCCATAATATACAGTCTTTAATTAACTATTAGTAGAGAATAACGAGTAATGAATATACTTTATTACTTGTTTCCATTCATGTCAATTGCAGATACATGTTTAGTCTTCTCAAGCACCAACTATCATATATCTCTCCTGATTGTGGGCACTTGACAATCACCTTACCTGAATTGTACTCAGGTGTAACTAAAGTCTGATTTAAGGGTTGTTTATATTTCACATCATTAATCAGAAAGTGGAGTGGAGTAAAAATACCAGGTTAACCTCTGAATTGTAGTGGAGTAGAATTACAAAGTAACAATGAGCTGTCATGTGGGTATATATTAATGCTATATATTAATGCTGCACATTATGGACACAAGCGATTTTCACCCATTTATTAATTATATGTTTTACATTTGATAACACCAATGTGTTTAATACTGGCAACTTCTAATTGTGGGAAAAACGAAAACGTTCAGTAGAGACGTCCCATAGAACATTTTGCGAAACACAATAGCCAGCATGTGTAGTTCTGGGGGGCGTTCGATTCCAGTTTTGGATAGTCTGGCGTGGTTTCGTTGCATTTCAAACAGCTGTTTGACGCTCGGCGTAACCTTGGCGCACTGCCACTCCAACATCCAATCCCAAAATTTGAAGATTAATCACGGGGACTGTAGTCCTAAACGATAGCTGGGGATTATGGGTAGTGTAGTGTCTTCGGCCATCCTAAACTCAGAAATGTTGACAATCGCAATGATGCTCGAAATGTCCCTTCCAGGGCTACGTCTGTTTCCGGTTATTTTTATTTTGAAATTCAGTTCCTGACGGACGCCAAAAAAGCCCGAGATTATGGAATTAAACCAATAAATAAAAGCAAGGATAATTGTGTGTTATTGGTGAGTAAATAACAATGTGTTATTTTGAAAAGAATAACAAATTAGAAGGAAAAAAAGATTTAAAAATACAGATTTCAGTATTCTGAGGCTCTGAGCCCCATTTATTTTCCTCACAGACGGCAACAAAAGTCCGAAATTATACGATTTAAAATAAAAGCAATAATTGTGGCTTGATATTGAGTAAGAACATGTTTTTATGAACCACACAGCTTTCGGTCTTCCACGACCCGACCGGAGAAAAAGACGTGCTGCAGGCACCAAACACATTACCAGTAGAAATACATTGCTTTTAAAATCGTGCTGTGCAACACGAAAAAAAGGGGAAAATCGTGTTGGTGAACACGAATCAATAGATTAAAAATCGTGTTGGTGAACACGAAATGCCATGAGACTGGGTTGGCAGATCAGCATCGACTAGACGGATTGCTAATGGTCATGTCAGGAATTCGCATCCCAAAGGTCACAAAAGATGTCTTCCTTTCAATTGAACTTTTGCCATTTTAAATGCTAATCTTAGCAGCCAGCTATATCAAAACTAAATCAGTGCTGCCAAGTCCAAGGTTGAAAATGGTCATTCTAATTTTGTTGCAAAAAGCAATTTCCATTGATAACTCAATGGGAACAAACAGACAACATCATAAAAACATTTAACCAACTCAATTGGTTAACTCTATTTTTGAGGAGATATCTCATTCAGTGCAAGGTTCTTACTAAATGACTACATTCTGTTGAAACAACTTTCATGGGTTTTTCCATGCTGGACAAAATCAATCACTGCTGTGTATTTCCTGCACTATTGTAGTTTTTGTCTACCTAATCCTGGTTTTTGTGCAGTTGCCATTTTCATATCAAAATTGAAATACCAGTTTTCAAGCATCCATCCAATGTCATATTTGCAGGATAGGCCTATTGTAACAGTAAGTATTGTTTTTGTCAATTTCATTTCAATATCACCTTTATTTTTGAGGTAGGCCTACTTCTAAAGATTTTTCAGCACTTTCCACAAGTTTTAATGTTCTGTCGTAGTGAGCAGCTTCTCCATTATTGTGTGGCATTGCATTGTGGGACAATAGTGTATACAGTGTATACACATGCCGACTTTTTTGTAGTGATTTTGTTAATTCCCACAGAACCAAGACTAATACTTGGCAACCCACAAATGATAAAGTCAATATCAATTAAATCAAATGTATTATCCTCTTATAACAACTTGAGGCATGCAATGAAGAGATGAACGACCACCTTAGTGTGCTAAAGGTCTGATCTGGCATCGTGGGATTATATTATGTATATTGTTGCTTTATTCAGCCGAAGGGCAAACCCGAGAAAGATATAAAGTGGAAAAAAAGGTTTCTTGTTTTGTGTGGCCTGTGGTTAGGTGAAAACACTGAATTATTCACTTTGTGGCTGGCTTCACCTGCTGCAGCTTCAAACCCACTTCATGTATGTGCTCCAAGTAATCACAACCAATACAAACGACTTTCCTTAATAGGTTTGGTGACAGTTTTGAACCTGCAATTTACATATACACCTGTAGATAAGTGCACTAAAATTGTAAGTTAAACAAAAGACACTAAACACAACCTGAACGCTCCCTTTACATCTTTTGTACAAGTCAAAGTGAAGCAAAACTGCTTTGCAACTTCAGAACTTCTGAGCCTCTAAACAAATAAGCTTTCCACCGTCAGTCATTATGTTAATTTGTTAATGCAGATTAAAAAGTAATTGTTAACTGTGTACACAGAATAATCTGCCTTTGCTGACTGCTGTGGAACAGATAAGAATAGGCGGCAGTGATGTCCAGTGTAGGGCATTATATGCTTCATTACACTCTTTTGTTCCTACTGTGCTTGTGTAAAAAGATTCAGCTGTAGCAGAACCCGCTGTAACCTTATCTGCCCCTTTATTTTCCCTCCACTCAGTCAAATTTCATCTGCAGTAATGAGGTGTTCATTTAACCTATGGCTTGTTCGTAGCACTTTGGAGGTTTGTCTTAATGAGAGACTAATCTGGACATTACTCACTGCACTGCATGTTGAGATGTCAGTGGTCATTAGCACATTTTGACCTTCTTCTTTCTTTTTCCATCTGTAAAACTCATAACATGTTAAAAATACTACCTACAGTTCAAGTGTAAAAGCTGTGATGCTTAATAAATTACACAACAAAATAAATAAATTACATTTTGCAAAGATGTGAGACTTTCAATAGTGGTTACAACTAATTGTTCATATTGTCTGCAGTATTTGCTAAATTAACAGATTTGACCATAACATTACAGAACATTGATTAAGGCCCATCACTATCCCAAATAAAACCAGTAGCCTACATCTTCTTTACGTTTAAACACTAAAACTAATAAAAACTAATTACTAAAAGCCTGTCCACACAGATAGTGGAAAAGCAAACCTCTCCAAGTAAAATATTGTGTTATTTAGATTCAGTGATGAATGACTGTAGCAATGCTAGCCAAGATGCTAGTCAGTCTCAATAGCTTCTTTCCATTATTGATGTACTGGGCTGTTTACTCGTCATTAGCATTTTGTTCTCACTGTTTGTTTGATCTGGATTGAAGGGAATAAAAATGTTGCTAAATGACAGTAAGAATGCTAAAGGGACAATAAACTCACACGCCTTCAACTCCTGTCTCATAACATTGTGGAGCAGTTTATTCTCCACCAGAGGAGGTTAAACTAGATTTTCCGCCTCCCAGTTGTATGCCTCCATCAACCAGTGGAGTTGCAGTTTACATCAATGCCTTTCAAAAATCTCATCAATTTACAATGCCATCCTGTTAGTTAGCTGTGGTCGTTTTCAACATTGGCATTCTAATTCTTCAGGTATGTTTAAAGACACTTTTTGAGAGGTCACAGTGACTTTTGAGCATGGAAATCAAACTCAAATCCTTGAGTCCAAGTGCGCTTTTGTGCCAAATTGAAAGGAATTCCCTTCAGCTATTCATGAAATATGTCATTTAATAGAATGGAATGTATATAGAGATCTAGGGAGGGAAATACAAACTATGACAGCTGCATTATAAGAATAGTATAGAGCCATGACTATTTCCAAATGCCTTGATTTAACATTAGTGTAAAGACTTATGGTATGAAAGAACCTTCATCTTAACACTAAACCTGGTTATATGTAATGGAAAAGCTTGTCATCATTATACCCACTCAACACCTGACACCTTTTGTCTCCCCGTCTGTTCTCTAAGATGTCAAGTTCATTCAAAGAGGTAAAAAACTGGAGGCCGACAACTTTATGTATTGAGATCACATCTGTTTCTCAAACGTGACATATGAAAGGATCGAAACGACAAAGCAGGGGAATGATAGACATATTTCTTATTCAGGTGGACAGCCAGTTAAATGAGTGATGAGCATGTCATAGCATGTGTGTACGGAACCAAACAGATCACTAAGGTAAGCATCATTTGGCTGTCATAATGTGAAGGAGGAACAAACACATCTATAAAGCTTTGTATACAACGACTTCTCTAGGATAGCATTAGGAGGACACTGTTTTTATTTTATTGTGTATGTGCAAGGTACAAGTTCATGGCAGAAATTACAATATAAACACTGCAAGTACGCATCTTGGTTGAAATAATGGCGGTTAACAGATGCTGTCGGGCATATCCACCTCCAGAATCAGGCTGTTCATCTCGATGTCAGGGTTGGGGGGGGCCTAAGAGGTCAGGTGCCTTCTCGCACAATTTACAACATCTTCCTCTTCTCAAACTCCTAGAGGAGATGGGCAAGAAAAAGAAAGGAAGAATGAGACACAATGCGGAAATGAAGTGAGACAGAAGTGAATGATTTATTCATGCAAAATTCACAGTCTCTGTTTTGATCCCATGTATCAGATTTGCTGTTGAGCCGGGGAAAGCGAGGCGGCTGGAGCTCTGGAGAGCCTGTTGAGTTTTTTTTCCTTCCTGGAGTGCATAACATGTTGCGCTGAACGTGTCAGTTAGTTCCAGTTGTCAACAGCTCACTTCCTGTGATTGATAGAGGCTGCACATCTGCACAGTTCTGATTTATGAGAGGTTACAGTCACTGTGTTTATCAGCACAGTCCAACCATGTGACTACAAATGAGAAAGCATTATGTTAGCCATTAAAAAGGATGTAGCTATTTACATATTCAATTTTGGAAATATCACGCAAACCGTAGGATGATAGAATATGTCGTTGCCCAAGAATTTCCCATTCCACAGGGGGAAAGTCACTTTAATGCAAATGTCCTTTATCAGGTCTGCAGAACACACAAGCTCTCAGGCACATGTTGGCCCGCTCCTCGACGGCCTGTGGAAACCTGGAGGACTACTGCCCCCTTCAGGAGGAAATATATTAGGAAGTGCTTGAGAGGCAATATTGGCCCGCACTAACCTCCACTTTCTGGGAAGGACGGAATAAAGAGAGAAGACATTTTGCTTTATAGATGCAGTGGGGTGAAGGAGAGAGAGGCGCAGGGATCAGTAATTAGGGATAAAGCTGTAGAGGAAATGAGCAAAAGAAGAGCAATGGGATGGCGAGACAGAAGGGGGAGGATGGTGTTGTGACATACGCAGACAGATGCTTTGTTAGTCCACAGAGGCAGACAGTAACTCAAGGGTAGAAGACAGGAATCATAGTGTGGATGTAAGGTGGCAGAGTTGTTTGTGACAGAGAGGGGGAGGAAAGACCCAGACTGGGATGCCTGACAAGTCAAGAGGAAGCGTGGAGGTGGGAGTAAAATGGAGGTTGCCACTCGTAAGGGCAGGTGAAAATATGTCTGAATAGAAACTGAAAGAAGAGTCAGATATTTACATGCTGGCAGACGACAGCCTTAACACACCTGGAACCAGATGTGTGAGGCATAAATAAGCCTTGCGAGCGCCGCCTTGAACTTTTGAATATATTACACAAACAGAATCTGGAGATACCGCTTCTGTTTGTCTGCTCCCATCCCAACACATGTGAATATTGAGCAGGATGGAATAATATTATCTGCTGCTGCGATTAGAAGCTCCAGATATTTTGTAAACAACTAAAAAGGTCACCATTATTCTCTACCTTGCATATGAATCAGGCTCTTCTCAGATAAACAAGTAAAACCACAATATGTTTTCTGCTCTTTTCTCTGCACTGAAAACTCCTTTGGATATCACTGCACTGCATAATTCATTCAGTTATAATGTACTATTTTCCAGTTGCGTTGCATCTTCTTGAATAATCTTTTGTGACTAACATGACATGTAGGGTTATTTGGAGAACATTAGTAAAGCTGAAATATAAACAAAAAAACGTGTTTATTTCAGGACAATGATACATTTGTGCCAAATAAGAAGATTACCATTTGCACAATGTCTGTCCTGAGCTTATTAAAAAATACAATGCTTTAGTTTGGGAGCTTCATAGACAACCATCAAATCTGCTAAATCACAAACACCCGAGGGACTGACAGCTTCATTTAGTAATACAAACATTTCAAATCAGAAACAATGTAGTATATGTTAAGACACATAAGATATGAATACACTATATATATATATTTAAGATACAATTTTTTTTTTGCATTTCCTGTGCACAAGGTCAATAGGGATCTATTGTATTTTTAATTATCTCAGTAGTGACAGTGTAAATTCAACAGCTATTCCATGTATCCGTCTTAGAAATGTTAAGAGAAAACAAGATCTGATGCCATCAAATATTATTTTTAGGTCAAATGCCTGGAAGGATGAAACATTTTGAGACAGAGCAATGCTAGCTAACCACTTCCTGTTTACATGAACCCAGTTTTTCCAAGTGTTTATTTGTAATTATTATCTTCATGAACTGTGGACAAAAAGCCTCCTCAGCAGAGTTTGTTCAATTTGATGAAGTTCCACCGAGATGGAGCAGCCATTGTATTATCTTGCATTAGTAAATGGACTGTACTGATATAGCGCTTTATCTTTATTATTTATCTTTATTTATTTGTATTATTTATTTATCTTTAGTCTTTACGACCCTTCAAAGCACTTTATATATGTAATTCACCCATTCACACCAATTCACACAGAGCAGTGTACCTTACTCTAGGAACTAACATTCATGCACACCGTTGGCCATGCCATCAGGAGCAACTCAGGGTTAAGTATCTTGCCCAAGGATACATCGACCCACAACCTTCTGGTTGAAAGACGAGAGCACTCCCTCGCAGCCATAGTCTCTTCAGTAATTGGTAACCCTATCTCACATGACGATGAATCTTTCTGTTGTTATTATGAACGAGGAAACATCCGCCACTTGAAAAAAGACACAATGAATGAATGTATGAACTAGACAAGGAGGTTATTTCGTTCATCTTACTTTTTTTTTTTACCTAAATCCATCAATTGTAGCTGTAAGTATGATACTTATACCTCTAATGGATAAGATGACGCATGTATCTAATGCGTCTTCACTTCTCCTGCAGGTGAGACAGCAGAGAAGCTCCCCCCCTCCCCCCTGAGTCGGGGGCCGCGTTGTTTCTGTCGTAATGCCTACTTGCTTCCATTACGGCAGCCAATGAGATTAACAGAGATGTATGAACACAATGTGCAGCAAAATGAACAACCACATTGCACGTTTTTCATCATTACACACAATGATTATGAATTAAACTTCGAGAACAAAAACGTGTGCAAATCTATATCGGCGTGCAGGAGCGCCAGCAGTGCTAATGAAAGTAAAAGATGATGAATGGGTGTAATACATACTTCCCCAAAGATAAACGGGAATAAAGAAGCAGGGGCGCCAAGTCAGCCACTGTCAACATGCGATGATTAATTTCTGCCCCTCTCTTCTGCCTTTCTTTACGGCGTATTCAAAATTCAATCTCAAATATTGCTACGACCAGAATATATTTTTTCGTCCTAAATTGACCCTCTTCAATTTGTAACTGCTTGGTGATGAAAGATGGTGCCACAAGTGACTAGAATCACAAGATATTTAATTTGTACGGTGTAATTACGATAATTACATAACGTCAGCTCTAATGAGCTAACATATTTCTCTGTGTAATGAAAGCATAATCATATGATTGGTTTAGTTTATTTGAGTAAAATGTTACCATTATTAGTATAAATGTTTAAATGTCATGCCAAAATCATGTAACATCGAAAATGTAATAACACTCCAGATGGAAACTGAAGTAAGGGAGAGGAAAAGCGATACAAGTCAGAAAGAGATTAGATTTATGGAGGAGGCCAACAAAAAAACAATATTTTTTGTAATGATTATTCAGACATGAACTCCTGTTGCCTTATTGTTTATTTAGATGTCATTCAGATGTAACGGGAATGTTAGAGGAGGAGAGATTAATTATGATGAAAATATTACTCCGTCCGACGTAGTCAGATTGTCAATTTTAGGGTACAAGCATAACGTTTTTTTGGAAAGATCTTATGTCAATGGGAGTTAAACATTATGTAAATATTATCAGCAAAACATACTTTGAGTATCAAAAGTAAATGTACTCATGTATATTTAGATGTAATCTATCATTGGATTATTAATACTCAATCGTAACGTGCAATTAAAGGTAGAAGGTCAGATAATTGTGTTGAGTAAAGAATTAAAATATACTTTCTAAAATGTTGTGAAGTAGCAAGAATTAGAAATATTTAAGTCAAAAACATGCCGCTCATACTCATAGTACATAAAGTGTTGATGATGCCTTCCCTTTCAGCCGGTGTATAAATAATATCTTGCTGGACCGAAGGACTCACCTTGAAAATGGTGCTGCCCAGCTGAGCAGGGGACATGCTGACCACCACTCCAGCTGACTGGAGGGCTTCAATCTTCTCTTTGGCTCCCCCCTTCCCACCAGCGATGATGGCGCCAGCGTGGCCCATCCTGCGGCCGGGGGGGGCCGTTAGCCCGGCGATGAAGGACACCACAGGCTTTGCATTAGCACCCTGGACAAAATAGAGGGATAGAAAAAAAAAACATGCGCATAAAATTCTGTGAAAATGGACTAAAACAGAATAAGATCCAGGGAAAGAGTGAGGATGTGAGTGCAGTTAGCACAGTGACAAAGTGTTTGAGGAGGAAGGAAGGGAGAAAAACTAGAAATGGATGAAAACAGCGAGCATTAGCTTTCTGCACCTGCATTCTATTCATTCATAAGAAATTAAACACCCCATGTCCTCCCATTACAGATCATAACAGGCTTGTCTAACCAGCCAGCTCTGCATTATTAAAACAAAGGGTCAATCAAGCCATTTAATTGCATGGGTTGGTGTATGACCAGAGAGGGGCTCAGCCCCCTGCCACTTCATATCATCTCATTCCCGAGATGGTAATTAGTCATGCAGGCACTGATTAGCTTGGTGGCTGTCTGTGCTGTCTGTGCTGCCTGCTCGCTGATGGATGTTACGTTCAACAGTTAAGATCATTTCCAAGGTGAAGAGAGCCAATAATTCATCTTCAGCAATAACACCATAAGCAAGGGGGGCGGAGTGTGTGTATGTAAGGCAGCTAATATTTCATACTTAGGAATAACAACTTAATTTTGACACACACACACACACACACACACACACACACACACACACACACACACACAGTGAGGTCCTTCAAAGACGCCCACAATCTCAGCTCCATATTCAGACCTGACACTGGCAGGAACAAGATGGCAGCAGCTAATATAAACTGGAGATGACTTTTAATAATTAAAACTAGCAGGACGTGCATCAGCCAGGGACCTTGGATAGAACTGCGCCGCTAATGAGACATTAACACTTGCACTGTTATGGGGAAATTAAAAGAAGGAATATCGCTTTAAAGTGCTCTGAACACGTTGCAAGCATCTGTTCTGCAGCGGTGAAAAATGTAAGCACAAAACAAATTAGCACCGAACCTCGCTCAGTATTCAGAAGTCAAATCACGTTCTTGATAAACAAACCACCCTCATGTGAATCAGGTCTTAAATCTACCTCAAACGAAAAGGGGTTTAATTACTCTATTAATCCCTGCCTCCCTTGATACTGAGTACTAACAATGCATACAGCGAGGGGAGTTATGCTATCATTCACTCTACCCGTCTATTGTTTTCCACTGTTAGCAGTTTGGATATATTACCTTAATTATGAGCCCAATAGGGTAGTTCCCCCACCAACAGGCCTGTAGGAGGGCTTTATTATATGAACACAAAAACAGCACTGCTCCAAGGTGAGAAATTGTACTCCAGCTTAGAAAGGCAAACGGAGACAATTACACGGCCCTATAAACATGACGGGTAGGCATGAATAAAACTGGCGTGTGTTCGCACACACGGCGCTCACCAACACTTTTCTCCAGACTACATCCTGCGTTAGTTCTCTGTGTTGTTTCCACAGAATTAGGAGGGCTTTAGCTAAGCTCAGTGGAGACAGGCCGGGCTAAAAATCAAGGGGCTGAAATAGAGAAATTCAGTAAACCTCTATGGTAGCTTGGGTGCCAAATACTCCAACCTACTTGATATGCATGAAGCAAATTCTAATATGGTTCTTCTGAGGAAAACCTTCTTCTGACTTCAGAGAGCCCATAAACTCTGGCAGACCTTTGATACAGGTGACTTTTAAGACCATATTATGTTCGCAAGCGCCTCAGACACTGATGAAGATTGAACCTTGAAATATGCCCTGCATCATAAAATCTGACAGCAGAGCTTAGTTGGAAATATAAGGTTGTTTTCTTGAATTCTACAGAATTAAGGTGTCAGCAGATAAAAAGTCTGCGGTAATTCAACTGTACGACTGAAATCAATACTTCTTCACCTTTTGCTATAGTGTGTCTCTTCCAAACAGGAGTTCAATAGATGTAATGTTGCATGACACAAATCAACCAAGACACTGGACTCTAAATGTATCAGAGCAGAGTAAACACTTAGTTTCCCGTGTGGCATGATTTGTCACAGGAGTGTAAAATGCAGAGTGTTAAAGGAACTATTTTCTCTGTTAACCACTTAGTGTGAGTAATGGCTTCCCGCTGTACATAAACACAATGTTCTGCCAAAGTTAAATCTGCTGTTGAAACCATTCTTCTGGTTTGAAGTGGCCGAGGGCGCAGCTAGTAAAGACACAATGTAACTTTCTTCTGGGGGCCATTCACGATTAGTTGACCCAAAATCTGATCACGGTGCCCGATAACAAGATTGGATTATTATTTTGTGCCACTCTCTCACTTGATAGCGTTTTGTGTCTGGATGACTTTTGCTTTTTACTTGCCATTACAACAACCTGAACAGATGAAGCTTTAATGCATTTTGCGTAGAAGATTTTCTACCCCCCCATCTTTTTATTAGGGGTGTAGCTCAGTGGCCATGAAGGAATATACCATGACATATTTTATTAGAGCCAACAAATTGTGTTTTAAAAGTTCCTTCAATGGACACTAAACTAAACCTATATAAAATCCCTGAACAGATGTGAGAAGCATTCAGAGGTTAACATGGTTCTTCAGAGTGAGCCCAAAAATGTTTTTCTATCCCATCTCGTCCTCTAAAGCAGTGGTTCTCAAACTGTTTCATACCAAGGACCACAAATATCCAAAAACACATCGTTTTTCAAGAACAGATTACAAATCGCCTGAAAATGGTACAAACAAATGGCAACATGTGTGATGAAGGTGTTGCGCTGGGCTATATGATGCAATCGAAGGTGAAACTTAACCTTGCTCCATTGCGGAAATATTCGTGTGAGAGTGCGGAAAACTTTTATTATTTATTTCAAATGTGAAATTGTACCAATATACTCACGGACCACTAGGGGCACTCACGGACCACCAGTGGTCCACGGACCACACTTTGAGAAGCACTGCTCTAAAGCAGAGGAAAGTGTTCCATTATGCATGAGTCTGAGACATATTGGCAGATTACTCTTGCCAGTTCAAGACTGCAAATGAAATGCTCAAGTCACTACATACAACAGATCAATGCACTAAAGCTCTTGTAAATAAAAAAACCTCCTAAATTAGCTAAACTTGATCATCAAGTCACTATTTGGTCGTATTTATTTATCCATTCTGTCTGAGCTCACCTGCTGCTTCTTTCTAGCAACACTCTGCTCCACATTCATAAAGAATGCACACATGGGAGCTCATTTTGGTAAGGGTATTTGTGATGTGAATCCAAATGTATTCAAATGAAGTAAAGTTTGAACCAGTCTTCAGACATCTTTATGCTCTCCTCAACCATTAAGAAATGTACACTGTTTTTGAGGATGTTCTACTCAATTGACTTTCAGCGGAGCATCTGCAGCTTACTCTTACACTCGGCTGGGCTTTTTCATGCACGCGTTTCATTTGAACTGCCCCTTGCTGTCAACACTCTGAGGGCGTGTGGGGGGGGGGTGTTTGTACTTTATTTGTTGAGCGAGAGAAGTTATTCTCCCGAGACGCCAGCGGGAGATTTGCATGCATTAGAGCAGCCGAGGGCAACTGAAATCCATTTCTCAGCTCAAGAGCACCATTAGAACGCACGCATGCACAGAAACAAACAGACACATACACACTGACAAAATTGATGGATTAAAAGTCATGTGCAGGTGGAGTTCAAAATGTCAATTTCTAGAGCAGCGACATGGCAACATGAGCCGATAATAACCTTGCTGCTCTTCATCACATGTGGGCATCACTGAAGGTGCATTGCTCGTCAACACTGTAGATTTCTGGGAACATTTACCGTGATTCATACCTTTACCCCAGCTGTCACTTTTTCTATTTATCACACGGACATAGAGAAGTGAGAGACAGCCTGAGGCAGTGATCAAAAACAAAGGACAAATTGTTCTAGACACACGATGCTTTTCAGTGTTCTCTACAGCTGGTAGGCTTGAAAAGGCATGACTAAGAGCTAAGGATACATTTGTTATGAACACAGAAACATGTGCTGCAGCAGAGGACAGAACAAGGAGAGTGAGGTTAAATCATGGGTGTTTTTCCCTTACAGTATTGTGCTGTTTGAGGTACTCCGCTGCATTCTCCTCAGCATTGCCTCCAATCTCCCCAATAAGGATGATGCCCTCTGTCTTGGGATCATTCAGGAACACCTCCAAACAATCAATGAAGTCCGTACCGTTGAATGGATCCCCACCAATACCTAGCAGGAGACAAAACACACACTAGTTGTAGACTGCTAAAATTCCTGTGAGTATTTGAGGATCACATGGCTGTTCAGCAAAACAAGAGGCAGGTGGAACTCATATCTTTGGCACTGCCTGAAATGTTTAATGCGAGCAGAATTAGGTTCAGCATTACTTGTCATCTAACACACAACTCAAGAGGCTTATGGAAGTACTTCATAAATGTGTTTTCTTTTTACACATTGTGCCACAGAGAGATGTAATGTATTTGCTAAAACAACTCAAAAGACAAAATACCTGTCTCTTTAGCTGCTAAATGCTCCCTTTAGTGCAGAGCAGCTTAGGTGTAGTGCAAAGTGGGTTATTAAGAGTTTTTTTATGAGCTGCCTGCTGCGTCTGGAAACAACTCGGTGAGAATCAAAACGGTTAAGTCAGAAAATCTAATCAATAAGCTGAGAGATGCTAAATTGCTTCATAGATGTGAGTAGAGCATAATTCATTATTCTCTGTAGGTTTGAAACTTCAAGAAACCCCTTTGTTCATTTACAAATATCGGTTGAAGTTGTTTTAAGGCTTAAACAGAACAGTGCGTCGTACTTTTTAAATAATGTAAACATTGACTGGGGTTATAGGTGCTGCATTTTTTTTTTTTTACTTCACAGTCACTATAAAAGTTTGTTTGATTGCCTTGCTACCCAATCAACCCTCCTCTCTTTATTGGAATGTAATGACCCCTCTCGGTTCAAGAATACATGACTTGTGACTTTATTCCCAAATTTCAAGGGTCCTGTTATCATTTTCAAATATCATTTCCACAAAATATTACACCAGGATAATAGCATGGGCAAACCTTCCACAGATACATATTAGAAGACAAAATGTCCACCAGATTTATATTTCTCCAATAAAAATAACCTGGCAGGACCAAGAAGAAAAACGACATGAATAATTATCACAGAGAAGCACATTAGCAGCAACAAAGATGACAGTGATATTAAATATTGTATTAGCTGTAATTTGCAGCGGCCCCTAGGTCAGTCTCAGACTTAAGTCACTAACAGAACTACCAATAAACCTTCTTAATGAACTCTACAATATTTAATACCGTTGCAGCGCTGGCTTTATGAAGTCTGGCTGGAGGACACCCAGTAATTAAAATGTCTAAATAATAATGAAGCAAAGTTGTTTTTCAGTTGATTTTGGTGTCCAACGAGCCCTCACATGAAGATTTGTTGGAAGTAGATAACGATTTTGTTTTTGTGATATAGTTCATCTTTATACTTGTAGCATTGCCAAGAAGTAATAAAGCTGGGTTTCATCAGAGTAAGTCTGTATGATAGAGATAAAACAGATTAGTCCCAGTATGCACTGCAGCATCAACAACAGCCATGGTAGAGGCTCAACTCATCATTTTCACTGAGCATGACAATAAGGAGGATAGACGAGTGAAGAAATTCAGTTAGTGAAATTCACTAACTGCAAATGTATTATCTTTTCAATTTACACACGGCATCTATTGCACGTCTGTCCGTCCTGGGAGAGGGATCCCTCCTCTGTTGCTCTCCCTGAGGTTTCTCCCATTTTTCCCTTTAAACTGTGGGTTTTCTCCGGAAGTTTTTCCTTGTACGATGTGAGGGTCTAAGGACAGAGGGTGTCGTATTGTCATACTGATATTCTGTACAAACTGTGAAGACCACTGAGACAAATGTAACATTTGTGATATTGGCCTATATAAATAAACATTGATTGATTGATTGACTTCTGACAGCAAGACAGGCAGAAACATTGTTCTAAATAATGTCCCAGCTTCAGGTTGAGCTATAAAAAGTTACAGGAACAAGGCTGGGGAGATTGTGGGGCAGAAAGGTAGGGTAATAATGAATTAAACATCTTTAGTGGGGAATTGTAGAACTGAATGTATTACCTGCAAGTCATACAGAACCTGTTCTATTATGATTAGGTTTTAAAACATTTAGCTGCTTCAGGAAATTAAAGTTCACTCATCAAAATGGATAATGAAAAGGAAGAAAAGAGGCAGCTCAAAAGCCTTTATGAAATCCATGCTCCATGAGTAGTTTCTTCTTATCTTCTTGACAATATTCATTGAATACTTTATAGCAAAGGTTTGTCAGTTTTGAACTTCATATTTCATGTTATAATGTGAAATGGAACCACAGTAGATGAGACGCAATTGCTTTAAAATGTTCAGCACAAAGACATTTGAGGGCTTGATCAGTTTGTTTAATCTCAATGGTGCCCTTCAAAGATGGCAGATACTTCAATGTTTTCATTGGACAGGAATATTTTGAGCAACGATCGTAAAGTTATTAAGTGCTCAGTGTTTCCCACAGATCTGCAATATACTTGGGCGGGTGGTGACCACACCGTTTGAGACCCACTGAGAACTTAGACTAAGTTAACTGTCTAAACACTCAGAGAGTCCTTTACCTCACCTGAGGTTATCCCGAGCTTGAATGACACACAGAGACCAATCAAGGGCTTTGATTTATGATCTGTATGACAGTGGCCATGTCGGCAGGCCACATCATGTGGACAGCCATCACCCTGTGTGAGGCAGGCCACTTAACAGGCCAGAAGGAGGCGAGATCAGAGCAAGGGAGCATTGTCCACAAGTTAATCGATCGCAGATGGCGTCGTGGTCACGGACGAATACAAAAATAATAATCCAATTTTTTTTTTTTTTTTTAAAAACCTAAATGGGTCGCGAAATATACTTTGGCGGCCGTTAATATACCTGGGCGGCTCGCCCAAGTATAGTCTATGTGTGGGAAACCCTGGTGCTTTTCAATACAAAGGGTTCTTTGCCGGAATGCAAATGAAAGTTTTGGTGCAAGGTGACTTAACCTTCCTTTTTCTTCCTCAGTGGAATTTTAATGAAAGTTTGTATCCCCTTCATCATAATTGTTGAAGACGGATGTGAGGAAACATCACAACAGCAGTCTTTTTACGTCTTATAATTCATGCCTTGGGTCTTGCCAACATTCACAAAGAGGCTCAAATTAAATGTGGGCATGTGATGTTGAGTGCCTGGTATAAAGTGACCGTCCTATCTCCAAGCCAAATGCTACACATACTTAAATGAAATTCCCTCCATTATTCTTTGTTCAATTTCCTCCGTGTCATCTTCCAGCACCCATAAAGCGATCCACTGCATCAGGATCAATTTGTTCTTTCAGTCCCAGCTAAGTGCTTGTTTTAATATTGCCTGGATATAAAACTAAGAGCTGTGTTACTGTGTGCTAAATTTAAATTCAATATGCCCCAGGTTATTGCTTACTTACCAATGCAGAGTGACTGGCCCAGGCCCACTTGTGTAGTTTGATGCACAGCTTCGTATGTAAGAGTACCAGATCTAGACACAATACCTGAAGGGAAAAGTTTACAAGCACACATTTTATGATATTTCTTGTAAAATAAAACTAAATCACTGCTCCAGTCAGGGGTGATAAAATGATATAATGCAGATGTCTTTTTCCGTCTAACATTGACTGAATCGTTTCACGATGACAGCAAAGACAAAGAGATCGCAGCTCAGTAACAGCTGTTGTGTCTATGCTTTGGGAGTAGCGGCAGTCGATTTAATATAAAAACAGACGTATTGTAAAGGTTCACTGGTCAACAGCAGCACACACTCCTCATCAAGCTGTCAACAGAAGCTCAATTTAAGTATAAATTAAGGACGTTGTTTAATTTGGAAAAAACTAAAAGGTATATGAATATAATTTAGTCTTTTCTGATACATTAGACTTCAAGATTCCCTCAGTCGTTTCTATCTATAGACTTAAACATGTTATTTAATTAGTTATTCAACTAATATTCCTAAATACAAAATCTCCCATAGCTTGAATGCATAAATTAAATACTTAAAGATCCAAACAAAGAATTTAAAGTGTGTCATTTTATTAATTTCATCGACAATTTAGCAAAACTCACCAATTCTTCCCTTCTTGTGAATGTGGCCTGGCATGATCCCGATCTTGCACTCTCCAGGCTGCAGAAAAGATACACATTTAACGTTTAATTACCATGCTTTCACTGCTTAAAACAAAGTTAACATTATATATTTATTTTAAGTTGTACATTGTATTTTTCTGCTAACATTGAACATTAATCAAAACAGTTTAAAATAAAAGCAAAACAAATGCAGTGTGTGTGTGTGTGTGTGTGTGTGTGTGTGTGTGTGTGTGTGTGTGTGTGTGTGTGTGTGTGTGTGTGTGTGTGTGTGTGCTTACATTGATGACTCCTGGGCAGTTGGGGCCTATGAGGCGGGTGATGCCCTGGCGCAGGAGCCTATGTTTAACTCTCACCATGTCCTGCTGGGGGATGCCCTCGGTGATGCACACCACCAAGGGGATCTCGGCATCGATGGCCTCGATAATGGCTGCTCCCGCGAACGGGGGGGGGACATAAATCACGGTGGCGTCTGCCCCTGTGCCCTCCTTTGCCTGAGGCGAGCAATAAAGGTATCGGTGGTGCATTAATAATGAGAATTCTAAAAGTTATGAAATAGTGCCACCTAATGTTTCTTTAAAATGTAAAAGCTTTGCAGTCCTTCACAGGATACAGGGAAATAAAATAGGGACACCCATAGATGGATAATGAGTCACACATACCTCCTTGACTGAATTGAAGACGGGCATCCCCAGGTGTGTCTTCCCCCCCTTTCCCGGGGAAACACCTCCAACCACCTGCGAGCCATAGTCGAGAGCCTGCTGACTGTGAAACGTTCCCTGCAGAGATGAGAGGAGGCAGCGTGTGAATGAGCGTAATGGAGTGAGGTGCAGCCGCTTTCTGTAGCGCCAACCTTGAGATATCAGTACAGACAGAGAGGAAGGAGGAAATACGCTGCCACCCAGGATTAATCACCCGAGCTGCTGGGTAAAGGGATGGATGCATAAGCAAGGCTGGATTGCTGGTTGTGGTGTCTGATGTTGCACTCTGACCATTCCTGTGTTTTCTTTGAGAGCTCTATTTCTGTTCACAAAAATGTTCAAAAAGAGGTAACCACAAAGCGATATTTAACTGAAAATACTAGGGAAATGTTTACTTTTTCTTCCACACTTGCCCCTGCTAACATCTCAGTAAATGAGCTAGTAGATCATTTTATTTCAAAAATTAAGAATGTTATAGATGCCATTGCTCCAACTAGGGTAAAGGAAGTGTCTGGCAAGAAAATATCTCCATGGAGAAAGGCCATGACCGTGAAAACAGAAAAAAGAGAATGTTGAAAAGCTGAACGCAGGTGGCGAAAAACAAATCTTCAGGTTCACTTTGAAATCTATAAAGAGAGACTTGGCCTTTATAATTTGGAATTGAAAAACGCACGACAATCGTTCTTCTCTGATATCATTGCCAAAAACAACACACGTGCCTTGTTTGCTAACATCGACAGACTAACTAACCCCCCAGTGTCTGTAGCCTCTGAATTTCTATCCACCAGGGCATGCAATGATTTTGCGTCCTTCTTCACTGACACTTTGATCATCGCATTTTAAAGCAGAGGCTACTCAGTATTGGCATATCCAGCCATGCAGTGGGGTGGTTTGTGAACTACCTCTCTGAAAGGTCCCAATGTGTTCATTTTGATGGACTGTCTTCTGAGTGGTTAAACATTTCTAATGGTGTACCACAAGTTTCTGTTTTAGGACCACTTTTATTCTCCATATATATTAACAACGTAGGTGATAATGTGGATGAAGCTACTTTACATTTTTATGCGGACGATACTGTGATGTACTGTGCAGGTCCCTCCATTAAAGAGGCTGTTGTTAAATTACAGGCAGTTTTTAACAATATATTCAGACTCAGCTCTCTGAATTAAAGCTTCTTTTAAATGTGGATAAAACCAAGGTAATGCTCTTTTCAAAAGCAAAAAAGACACCAGAGCCTGTTTTAGATATTGTAACTACGCAAGGAACAAAACTTGAAGTTGTTGCCTGTTACAAATACCTTGGTATCTGGCTTGATGATTGTCTCACTTTTAAACTTCATGTCAATAACCTGCTTAAAAAACTGAGGGTTAGGCGAGGGTTCTTTTTCAGAAACAAGTCTTGTTTCTCGCTTGAGGCCAGGAAAAGGCTAGTCACTGAGACCTTTTTACCTGTGCTGGACTATGGTGATTTGTTGTATATGAATGCACCTGCCAATTACCTGAGCAAATTGGATGCTGCGTATCACAGTGCTCTGAGATTTGTCACAAATTGTAAAGCGCTTACACATCACTGTACACTGTATACCAAGGCAGGTTTACCATCACTCTCTGTACGGAGGCTCAGTCATTGGTACACATTTATTTATAAAGCTTTGTTGGGTAAACTCCCGTATTATATCTGCTCTCTGATAACACAGAGTTGCAAGCAGCTATTGTCTGAGATCACAGGATGTAGTCTTGTTAGATGTGCCAAGAGCAAGGACTGTCTTCGGTAAGACAGCTTTTATGTGCGCAGCTCCACTTGCTTGGAACAATCTTCAGCAAGAATTGAAACTGAGCAATCTCATTCCTCTGCATGTTTTTAAAGCTAGGCTAAATGAAATGCTTGCTGATACAATGGGCACTTGTAAATGTCTATAACTATGTATCCTGGAAATATAATGTATAATGTCCTTTATTGTTTTATGTTTCATGTGGAACCTATATGCTGCAGGTCTCCCTTGAAAAAGAGATCTATGATCTCAATGGGACCAATCTGGTTAAATAAAGGTTTGAAATGAAATGAAATGAAATGACAAAATTCAGAAAATCAGACAAGCAGTCAGTGCCTCTGCATCAGGAACAGCAAATGTGTTGTCTCTGTGTCCACTTAACATCAATTCAAACACCATGACACAATTCCATCAGATTAATGATAAAAACCTAGAGGACATTATTCAACTTCTGAAATCCTCCTCCTGCTGCCATATTCCATCAGGGTTTTTCAAATATGTTTTTGGAGCCAAGGAAGAACGTTTAAAAGTTAGCGCTGAGCTTCAGTCTGCAATGTTCAAAACAACAGATGAAGCCAGAAATCTAGGTGTAGTCATGGACTCTGACCTGAGTTTCAACAGTCACATTAAAACAGTTACTAAATCAGCCTACTATCACCTAAAGAACATATCTAGGATTAAAAGACTAATGTCACAGCAGGATTTGGAAAAACTTGTCCATGCTTTTATCTTCAGTTGACTCGACTACTGCAATGGTGTCTTCACAGGTCTCACTAAAAAATCTATTAGAAAGCTGCAGCTGATTCAGAACGCCGCTGCTCGAGTACTCACTAACACTAAGAAAGTGGATCACATCACTCCTGTTCTGAAGTCTTTACACAGGCTTCCTGTGTGTCAAAGAATATATTTCAAAATACTGCTAATATATTTGACATACAGTCACCTGCATGTAAATTGATTTGAAAGACTTGATCACTACATTCATGAGGTAAATGAATGCCCAGTCCTATATACAGTCTATGGTCCAGACAAATATGTACCGTACTTTTCGGACTATAAGCCGCGACTTTTTTCCCCATTTTTTTTGTACAGCTAACGGCCACTAGAGAACCTCCTAAATCTATGGATTTTACAGGTAAAATTAACCACCTTTAACACTATGGGCTCTATGACCGGTCCGCGCCCGCCACCTTTAAGTGGCGGGCTCCAGCAGGAAAAGCTGGAGGCCGGAAAAGAGTGAGACAGGTAGCGCACCAAAGTAAAAGTGGAACCGAGAGACAGAACCAGAGCAAGACAGACGGACAATTTAGCTGCTGCGGCTTATATGCAGGTGCGCTTTATAGTCCGAAAAGTACGGTACTTACTAACTTCGCATAGGAGCTTTCCTTAAAGTGTATAAACCTAACAAGTTCCTTGTAGGATAAAAAGTATAGATTATATTGCCACAATTTAATTGAATTGTCATTATTGGCACAAATAACCCTGTGAATGTGGTCATGATAGTTAAGGTGCAGAATAGCACTGCATTTTCACTTTGTTTCAAACAGATTTACCTTTAATATAGAACACTATAGCCTGACTTGTACTGGAGTAAAGCTTACCATTTTTAAAATAGTCATTTTTTCATTACCAAATAAGATAAACAAATATTTTCGAATGTCCTGTAATTAGTTTTTCAAAGAAACTTCTAGTTTCAACTTTATATTGTTAACCTTTTGTATCTCACATATTCACTGGAGGCTAAACAGAAAACTCACAGAAAAATTACTTTGCCAGACATTAGCCAAAGGGGAAGAATGTATTACAAAAAAGACACTCAAGACATTCTGAATATTTTTCATTTGATGAAAAAGTGAAGCTAAAAAATAGATTGACTTTAGGTTGACTTTTAGTTTTCACTATTGACCTTGGGGGGAAAATATCTTGTTATCCAACTAAAGCATATTATGGCTGGAATATTTCTCTCAAAGTAAACATTATACAGCTTCTATGAGGAGCTAATACAGAACACATCAAGGGATAACAGTGGAAACCGTATATGACAACCTTAATGTGGGTAGCTACAGAGAGAGAGACACTAGTAAGCTCAGCCTATGACTTGCCCTTCGTAGTGTTTGGTACTAATTATAACATGAGGAACCCTCGTAAATGAAAAAAAACCAGATAAAGCATTAATAGCCCTCAAGAGGGTATAATGCTTTTTAGGAGGTAACATTTTGTGAGTGAATTTCAGTTGTACCTTCCTTAGAAAATGAGGTCAGTGTCAATAGATTTTCTGGTGAACAAATCATGTAAGTCTGTTAATTATTACTGAAGATGCTGAACCAATGTAGACAAGTAGCAAGGGTCAAAATCACAAGAGCAAATGAAGGACCTTCATATTTAATGTATAACCGGGCTATTAAGAGGAATTACAAGCCATGAATCAGCATTTTCTCCCAAACATTGTAATATACTCCGTTACCTTCTACTAACTTTGCACCATTATTATCGCAAATGTTAAGACAATAAATTAGAAAAATGGCTTGCTTATTAAGCCAGAGACACCATAATGGGCACTCAATAACACTTGCTTAATTTCTCATCCCTTTCTAATTACCCAGAGTGTTCACTTGAGCTATATTTAACAACTTTTGATTATGTTGAAGAGAAAATGGAAGATGAAAAATATAATGTGCGTGAGGACAGAAGGGGGAGAATAAATCTGTAAAGTCAACGTTTCTAGCTTGTTGAACACACTTGCCAATATTTTTATACTCCTTGACTGGATACAGTTCAAGTGATTCACTTCAGCTTTTTTTCATGCTCTTGAAAAATAACTGGTATGTATAATCATTGACTAAACCGATGACTCTGGGTAGTCATGGGGGGAAAAGTCAAAAGTCAAAATACATTTTTCCAAGCTGAAATAAACAACTGAAAATGACTTTAATAAATGCAAAGCAATCTTACAACAATTGCACTACAGAATGAACTGATCCAAGGTCAAATGTCAGCATTCAGATTATTTTGCTTTGCTAGGTTGTGACGGTGCACTGCAACATATTTGATCTAATTTATTTGTATTTATATATGATTAGTAGCGTGTGGAAGTGTGCTCCAAAATATTTGTTGATCTTCTTTATTGGTATTTATTATTTTGATATTATTTATTTAAATGTAAATATATATGTATCATTTATTTTAGCATTGGTTTTTCAGTTGAATTATACGTTCAGGGTAATCAACAGTTAAAAAGATACTGTTCAAATTATTATTTGTATTTGTTTTAAAGTTCAATAAATGGATGTTTTCAAAGTCAATGAATAATCGTATTTAATAATCGTGATATCAATTATTGACCAAAATAATCGCGGGATTATGATTTTTGCCATAATCGAGCAGCCCTTTGTAAGTGTGTGTGTGTGTGTAGGAAAAACTGAGATTTCACAAAAATATCACAGTAACCCATCTGTTTATGGTAACAAGACGTCAGTACAAACCTGCTTCCCTGTGAATCCTTGGCAGATGACCTTTGTGTCTTTGTTGATGTAGAGGTTGGGTCTTGAGGCTGTGTAACAGTGCCTGACTCCACTCTGCTGCACTGAAGAAGTAAGAAATAAAAACATTAGAAAGTTAGATCTCCATATAAAAAAATGGACAACACATATTTCCTAATAGCCAAAATAAGTAATTGCCTTTTTGAGTGATATTTTGTAGAGATAAGGGATAATGTTAAATAACAATTAAAATATGGGACCAGAACAAATATATGAAGCAACCCTATTTTATTGTGTTATTGAATTATGTAATGAATACATTAGGGATGCACGATAATTATCGGCCCGATAATTATCGGTCCGATATTAGGAATTATGACGTCATCCCGATAAACCCGATAACAGTATTAATAGCCCCGATAATATACAATATATTTTTTGGGTAAAAAAAAAAGAAAAAAATACTGCGGTGTGGGTGGATTGGGATGAGGGGCGCTTGTTTTTCACTCGGCTCCTTCCGTTTTGCCAGTACTGTGGTATTAGTGGTTTAGGAAGAGGGGAGTTCTTCACAAATCCAGCGCTCCCTAATACTTCGAACCTGATCAGTCACCTGAAACATCACCATCGCTACGATGGTGTGTTAAAAGCGTACGAAGACAATAATACAATAGTGTGTGTGTGTGTGTGTGTGTGTGTGTGTGTGTGTGTGTGTGTGTGTGTGTGTGTGTGTGTGTGTGTGTGTGTGTGTGTGTGTGTGTGTGTGTGTGTGTGGTGTGTGTGTGTGTGTGTGTGTGTGTGTGTGTGTGTGTGTGTGTGTGTGTGTGTGTGTGTGTGTGTGTGTGTGTGTGTGTGTGTGTGTGTGTGTGTGTGTGTGTGTGTGTGTGTGTGTGTGTGTGTGTGTGTGTGTGTGTGTGTGTGTGTGTGCACGCGCTGGAGCTATGTGCAACTCAAGGCATATGCTCGAACCGGAGCTGCCTGGACGCTGCAATCATGTTGCACTATCCGTGCTGACTGTTCGTACAATGTCCCACTGTCTGGCTTCCAGCATAAAGTCAAGTGCTCGGCGCAGTTGTGGCGAAATGTCGCTCCTCTGTTTTCATTTAAACGGCTCCTTATATCCGTTAGCGCAGCTAGCTAGCACCAGATGCTAACAACAACAATGCACGTAAGGTCTCTCTCTCGCTCGCTCGGGCCACACATACACACACCCTCCCGGTCCTCCCGATGGCCAGTCGGTGCCTGCCGGTGAGCGTGGAAGTGTGGTCTGCCACAAGCGGGCGGCAGGAGCGGGGCTGTCAGCATCAGCTTGTAGATGGTATTTTAAACTCGATGCGCTCTGAAACTACGGGGCGGCCAAGGAAAAAAAATACACATGCGTTAATCGTGTTAAAATAATTAGTGGCGTAAATCTTTTTTTATTATCGGTTATCGGTATCGGTCTTGAGAATCAGGAAGTTATCGGTATCGGTTTCAAAAACCCAATATCGTGCATCCCTAGAATACATTCAAGACTGAACAAAACTCCTAAAAGTCTTAACAGTATACTTTTGAAATAATTGAAACTGCTTAAAGGTGGGGTAGGTAATTTTGGAGAAACCGGCTCGAGTGCGCTAGAATCTGAAAATACACAGCTGGAAGAAATCTGCTACTTCCTTACAGAGCCCCTCCTCCAACACACACGAACGCGCACATGACCAATGAGGGCACGAGATAAGTTTGTGCACAGATGGAAGGCTGACAGGCAGGTGGGCCATCCAGTTATTTTAGCCGGGCCGGCTAAAATGATTGGTTGTACTTTTTACAGTACTACGGCTTCCACAGATGACATTTTTTTATGGATTTTTTGTCAAAGCACTTAAGATATTCATTGCTATCGGGATGTTAAGAGCATTCCACGGAATATAACAAAAAGTGTATCTGGGGCCAGTTTCTCAAACTTACCTACCCCACCTTTAAGGATCAAACAACATAAAAGTGGAAAGTTGTGTACACCTATTGGGTCTTGCTGACTCCACTCTGCTGCACTGAAGAAGTAAGAAATACAAACATTTAGAAAGTTAGATCATCCTATTAAAAAATTCCAGCAAGCGGCAAAACGTATTTCCTAATAGCCAAAATAAGCAATTGCCTTTTTGTGTCACATAATAGTTTGCTTCAGGATATTTCGTAGAGATAAGGGATTGTGTCCTCCAAAGCAAGCTGCTTTTATTTATTTTTATTTCAAATGTATGATAATGTTATCAATATCAAGGATAGTACACATTAGTAGTAGTACACCCTAACCCATTTATTTTGGTCTACTGTAGGGTAAGGGTGGAAGGGAAACAATGGTGCTTCAACACATTTATTAAAATGACTACATGTTACTCATAAATAATTATTACCCAGCTCTGCAATAGAGTATTTAGACCATTTTAACTTAATGTTTTGACTTTCTAGCCGAAAAATTTTCTATTATGGTTCAGTTCAGTCCCACAGCTCTTATCAACTCTGTTTCCAGCAGCTGCAGAAAGTATGTTTCTTATCCCAGCAATATGGGTCAAAGTGTAAATAAGGAGGCGCAGGACTTCTATGGGTGCTTCCGGGCCCCTTACTCGACCTCTGCCTTTAGCTGTCACCCCTTGACCCAGAGTCTCATTACCTAACTAGAAGTATGGTCGCAACATTTTCCACTAGAGTTGTTGAGATTCCAAAGAAATCAGACAAATCCTACTCATTGTGCCTTAAAACATCCAGTGCACTAGTTTAACACAGGTGTAATTAAACCTTAAGCTCATTGATGCAATGTCAAAGGTTAATAGGCTTCCCTCTGTCAAATGTCAGAAGGTACAAGAAAAGCCTCAAGCATTGGCTGCCTGACCATAACAAATAAAACGTAACATGGGGTAAAAAGAAGAAAACAACTCTGATAATGACTACTGTAATGATCCTGTGTTTAGGTTTGAAGCTTGTCAACCCACTGGTATTCAAAGAATGGACACAGTAACATATGTTGGTTACATATGAGCACTCTAAACAGAAGCTTAAGGTCGCAGTATTCTCCCTCACTATCTGAACTTTGGTCTTCTTTCAGAGACAACTTATCAATGACTGTACAAAGTTCAGTTTACCATAATGTGCCAGGAATGTTACACCTCCTAAACTTCAGTTATCATCATCCAGCAGACTATAGTATTGCCAATCCATCGTCCTAGTCAAACTAAGTTGTCAGATATCTAAAAGAAAAAGTCTCTGCGATGTAACGTTAAGCATGCTGCAAACAGGCTCACTAAACAGCTATTTGCCAGTAGCTGCTTTCAATCACAGCAAGGTTACAACTAACATTAGCTTCACATGGTCTACCAAAACAACTTAAGCATAAACGCTTAATTGAGTTGAAAGGACATGCAAGGTCAAAGAGCAATGCTTGCTCTGGCCTAGTGGGTTATAGTTAGATTTCAGCTGGACGCCAAAAGCTAGCTAGCTGGCTAACTGTCAGCGAGTTAAAACCTATGGTTAAAACAACACAGACTGTTGGCAAGCTAATGTGGCTAACTAGCATGGAAGCTAACTTACAGCCAACCAAGGGGAGCTTTGCTAGCCAGTGCAAGACTATGCAGAACTCAGTTAATGTATAGCACGCAGTCAACAACTTTAATTTCGTGACAGATACAAAACTAGCAAACATTTCAAGTATAACTCTATAATTTAGTAATATACTTACTAAGCAGCCTCGCAAACAACCTGCTGTGAGACATCTTCGGTCATTCACCAATGACACCGGAGGATGAGGACCCGACACACGACTACCGACGCTGACTAGAATTATCCCCTTCAAATGTGATTTTTTTAAGAGCTAGATTTTATTTTATAATTTAACAATGCACTTCGGGCTTTCTTTACTAATATACAATAGCCTGCTGATGTTGAATGTGAACAAAGTATTTACATAGAGAGATTTATATATTCCAGGCGAAAACGTCGGCTGCTTCGTTTTGCAAGGCATTCTGGGTAGTGTAGTTCTAGTCATAATGGGTGAAAGAAACCTTAACTGCACTAGAGGTCGCTTCAAACAAATGGACAGTTCGAGTAAATGTCTTAGACCCTGAGCTAAAAAATAAAATTAGGCTGAAAGTTCTTTTTGACCTTGCACTCAATTTTCATATTTAAATCAAAGGTCCACATTCCAGCATTTTTCATGTCTTTTAACAATATGCTGCAGATGTTTATATATATTTTCCTCAGAAATATAATTATACATAATGCTATATATATATATATATATATATATATATATATATATATATATATGGATATATTGAGAGAATGGTTATAGCCTATTTTACTATCTGGCTGCTGGGAGCTTAACCAAAGACATAGGCCTACTGTCACTTTGTATACAGACTTTAATAACAGGAAGTCTCAGATGAATAACCCTGTGAGGTGAAACCATGTAATAAAGGTATTCTGATTCTATACCGAAACTGTAATCCAAAGTGGCGAAGGTTACTTTGCAAAAGTTTGATTGTTGAATGCACTATTGTAAATCATAATACAGGAAATAATGTAATGTAAAATATGTAAGCGTTTTATTTCGTTTTTTTCCTTTCAATCAGCATGAAATTAGCTGGAGAATTACTTTACAGAAGAAGAGGCAGATTAAAAGTTAAAATGTACCTTGTAACGAATCTATGTTTTTGTATTACTTAAACTGCTGCCTCTCTTTGACAGGTATCCCTTGAAAAGAGATGACTGATCTCAAGGACTGACCTTTTAATTAAGGATTAGTAATACATATATATTGTTTTATTAACATCAAAGTTCAAAAACAGTTTTTTTCATGTATTTATTTAACCGTATAGAGTTCTCAAAAAAGGGAAGTTTACGAGGATTCCTTGAAGTAGACCGAAACCACCTCTTTCCACTTTCATGCTGAATTCAAGTTGTCCAATCAGGAGCTACCAACTCCTCCAACGCCGATTGGTCACGCACATTAGCGTCACAGTCGTTGTTACGTCTATTCACGAAACCCTCAACGCCGTTTTCTCCAGTTGTTCCACGGGTAATACTTTACGTACCGGTGGAAAACTACGCTCAGAAATGAACGCAATGACATAAACGAGTCCCAGGAACTACCCAAGTCAAACACAAAACCTGCCACATTGAAAAATTCAAGATGGTTTTAGAATCCATTTCAAGGATAATAAAAGTCCAGCTTCCAGCCTACCTCAAGAGGCTTCCGCTTCCGGAGACGATCGGCGGATTTGCCAGGTTAACAGGTAATGTAACTGCAGCAGTGTTCAACTTCTGACTGTCAAGTGAAGATGACTTCTGAACGTATGGGAGACACTTTCTAGCACAGAACTCTTTGCTATAGCTATCCTGCAAAGTGGAAAGTCAGTCATAGTCGTGTTGTAGTTGTGTGTCCTACAAAACATGTATCCTGACGTGCGGATTATCTTCCAAATACACCCTTTATCATAGTTAGAGTGTATTTAGCAACAACTTAGTAATTACTTTAAGCTTTAATACACTCTTACGTTTGATTGTGTTTGAATACTGTTACAATGCTGACCCTATGTGCCTGAATTGTCCACTTATGTGCAGTGATATCCTGTAGTGTTAATCCAAACAATTGTAAATGAAATGCTATGTTGCCTCTAGCACAATATATAACCATGTCGTCTCAGCAATTGATGTAAAGGCTGGAGGGTTAGTCCTAGACCAGAAGTTACTGACAGTCTCAAAACACAGGCTACCGCAAGAGCATTGTTTCACAACCTCTTCATGTCTTTGACCCTATTCATGTTTTCATATCAGTGAAAGCAGAGCTGCAACAATGTACTCAATCATGGGTTATTTCAAGCAAACCTTGGTCACCTTGGTCTTGGCATGACTTTTAAAAACACATGTTTAATACAATATATAATAAAAATGCATCCTTAAGTGGTTATGATATTCTTTTTTAACAGCAATGGGAAAGTTACAGCAGGATTGGTTTTGGGATTATTTTGAATACATTAACCAAATGTCATGGGATTGGTCTCTATGGATGTCACTATACATCATCTCAGAGTTCAGGCTGTCAAATTCCATAGAGCAAGATAATCAGTTTTTAAATTTAGGAAAAAAGAGAGAACAGTTATCCATTCTCAGTATCAGCAAATTCTCTTCGATGAGTATCACGAAATCGGCGAGGACTTTTTTTGGAAGTTTAGTCTCAGAAAAACTCTGGACTACATCATGAGTGTGTTTTCTGTTGCAAGTGACATCTTCCAACTGTTAAACCAAGGACACCAAAGCTGATTCACGAACGTCTTTGCAACTCTTTTACAAAGACTCAATACACTTTAAACATCTTATTGTTAAGTTTTAAATCAAGGAGAGTACAAAAGTGGTTCGGAAAGCCTGAGTGAAAACCTGCGTTAAAGCAGATCCACAACTCCAACATGACCTTTCAGCCAACACAGATCCCTGGAAAGTATCAGATTTGTCCTAAAAATAGCCCCAAAAAGTGAAAAAGCTGAGCACGCTTGCATGACTGAAACTCTTTCATGACCAAATTGACATGCTACATTCGTTTGAGTAATTTGTCTCTAAGAACTCCGTAAAAGTAAAAACCTGCATGAAACAGGACGTTATATCTTATAATAGTACTTAATACTAATTGATAAGGCTTGATATAATTGGTTATTAGGCCAAGATGTTGCCTGAAGTTAAACCTGTTCCTGAGGTTGTATTTTCAGTCATAAATGAGCAATTAAGCTAATCGGTGCAGATTAGAAGATGAAAGATGTATCCAGTGCTCCTACATGTGATTATAATTCCTTAAAGAGATTAAAGATTAGCATTGACCCATTATGCATACATCCTTTTACTGGAAAATAATTGTAATAGCCATAGATTATTATAAAGAAGTTCCTGGAGCTGGGCTAAAACTCATAGCTAATACTATATACATTGTGGTTAATCTTCACCATGGTCTGTCCTCTCCATGTATGTTGGACTTTACGATGGGTTTTCCCAAAGCACTTTTCTGGCTCAGTGTGGAATTCCCCCCGATAGCTGTGTATCACTCACACTAATAGAGTGGAAATACAGATAAGAGGTGAGCTTGTCCTCCAATGTGTTACCCTAGCCTAGAGTGACCACACTGAGATGAGGATCTTGCACTCACCTTAGAATCATTTGTTTTGAAAATAGATGTAATTGCAGTTAACACATTTCACATATAACTTTAATCTCTCCAATTTTTGTTGTTTTGAATTGTTTCACTTGTATTAATCTTACTGTATAGTAAAGGGGGGAGAGAGTGAGAAACAACATGCAACATAGGTCCCAATGTCAGTATCGAACCTGGGAAGATGCAGTTATATTTTCCTTACACGTGCTGTAACCACAAGGCTACAAAAGCACTCCATCGCTAGGTTGTTAAATATCATAGTACTTGATGTCAGATATTATTGGTGATTGCTTTTTTTATGACTATTGACTGTTGACTCGGTCTTGTGTTTCAACATTTCATAACTTCAGATAATACATTTGTATAAAATATATGTTTTTAATGTGTGTGTAGTGTCTGAATGGCTCCGGTTGCTGCCTCTCCTGGGTATCCTGGCTCTGCTGGGCTATCTGACCATTCGCCCCTTCCTGCCGAAGAAGAAGAAGCAGAGGGACAGCCTGATCAACCTGAAGATCCAGAAAGAGAATCCCAAAGTGGTCAACGAGATAGACATCGAGGACCTGAACAGAGCAAATGTGTGTTACTGTCGCTGCTGGCGCTCTAAAACTGTGAGTTGAATGTCTTTGCATATGTATTCGTAGTGAGCAATAACTATTTTTCACTATCATTAGCTAAGTCATACTGTCTCCAATCAATAATTATATTTTTTACTATGCAGGATAAGGAAGAGTGTGTCTGTATTTTGCTGATCAACTAACGCTAAGTTGTTTCCTATTCTAGTTTCCTGTTTGTGACAAGTCACACTTAAAGCACAACGAGCTAACTGGGGACAACGTGGGACCGCTCATACTCAAAAAGAAGATACTATAATTGATCACTGATGGAATGTTCTTCTCACCTCTGTCTTTATTTCTTAACATGATTCATTTTTGTTCCTTTTCTCACCCTGTTGTCATGTTTATGTTGCTCTGAAATGTGGATGACAAGTCTTTGTTTGAAGTGATACACCTAGAAATACAAAACGGAACAGAAAACTGTATATCACATTGTGCAGTAAAGAAGCGTTTTCTCCTACTTCTTTTATAGGCGTATTTTCATAGTTTACTTTTTTTTGGTTAACAGCAGCCTTTTTATGTGTCTGTAACTTCAATTTTAGCCAGGTCTCACTCTCAACTCTTTTGGAATCAATTACAAAACATTGGGACCACTTTGAGAGGAAAACATAATTGCAGTGACTTAATTTGTATAAATTAAATACTAGTCCAACCTCTGATGAACACTTTGTTCTGTATGTCTTCATTTTGGATGTTATTTTGGTATTCTTTAACAAACCATCTCTTTGTCTGTGTGCCAATATACTCTTCACTCTTTCACAATGTGATATATTCTCTTATAAGTTATTGTGTGTATGGGAAGCTATTTGTTATTCTTCAAATTCATTTTGTATTCAGCTCTGTTGCCTACAAACATTTCAAACCACTGCATTGTTGATAAATATCCAGTTACACAGGTTTAACCTCCCTACACTGTCGAGGTTTCAGAAAGATATTTGCTCTGTACTGTTTTTCAAGCTTCTGCATTTTATAATGGCTGTATACAGCTGACCTCCTACTGGAATATTCCTACTTGATTGATCAGCAATATTTTATACATAAATTGCTTGTATGTCCATGATGATTTCTATTAATAACTGTTCATGAAACTTTGTAGGATTATGGCTTGAATTGATTCACTCTGTGCTTAATGTGTAAAAAAGGAATAGTTGACAGAACTGCAGCTTCGTTGCCTTCTCTATATACTACGACAGGGGACGATTTATGGACCCTTGAGCTGAAATAGATTTTCAATTAAAGATAATTGAGCATATCAACTGATCACATTAGTTTCTATTTCTCTGCTGCTCACTTTTTCAATAGGACTGGCATGCAGAGCATAACTTTGGGGTCATATGGAAGTGCATTATTTTTGCCACTTTTGTCAATAACACACACAAAGAAAACATGCACCAATGCCATCAAATGTCCTCATGCACATGTATTTTGTGAAATAAAAGCAATAGAAAACAAGACTAGGACTTCAGTCTATATTGGCTCTGAGGCTGATGCAGTGTGCTACATGCTTTGGTGTTATATGCTGATGTTTAGCACGTATCATTTGACCATTTTAGTTGGCATGCTTATTTGCCGATAAGCACTACACAAAGTTCAGAAAAGGCTGTTTGGAATGTCATTCATAGGTATATACCATTTTATCAAACCCGGACAAGGTTGTTTAGTTATTTCAGCCTGGATCAAGGTGGTGAACCAACCGAACGACCAACACTTCCATCCCTAGAGCCACGCTGCAAGTATGGATAAAAAGCAAACAGATAAGAAGCCGAAACCTCAAGGGACAGTGAATAAATTAAAATAGGACATGATTGTTGGTTGGTTAGTGAAATTGTAAAAATGTAAGCTATCACTATCACACAATACATTCAACATACAAGGGAAGAACAATTATTGATGTGTTTTATCATTTATTACTTGAAGAATATTTGGTAAAAAACTAATGCTCAATTCTTATACTTTGTCATAAATATGTCATAAATAGTTTATAATAATACATCACGAGGCAATGTCAATACATTCAAATAAAAAACATTAAGTTACACTGCATACTTCAGTAATAAAAACGAATGTAAAAAATATGAAAAATCAACTTTCCCTTACAATCAAAGGTATGGTTTACATGAACGTTTTGAATATGGAAATGGTCATTGTTGAGTATCTGTGAAAATGGAAACAGACATAGCGAAATGTAGCAGAGGATGGGTGTTTTAGCAGCATTTTGTTTAAACCGTAGGAAAGTGTGGTGAATTATATTGATTTTTCTCCTGAGTATGTCAACTACACAAAATCCATCTTATCACCAATACACGGCTAATACAAATTCTTTCAAAAATAAAACCAACACATAGCTTTAAGAATGTTGTACTGTGTGCAAAACACCTACAGACTGTGGTCTAATTTAAAACAATATTACTACTGTCAGTGCATTGAATTATGTAGCGCTCAAAAGACAATGGCTTCTAATTAAATACAGCATTTCCACCTGTTCAAGTCCAAACACAGTGACAAGTTAACCGATATGTCATTACAGTCATACAAATGGAAAAAAGTGGATTTATTGAACATGATAGGCAGAAAATAATATCCGCTTTTTCAAAAATGTAAACCATATTCATGCCTCACACTAATATATCTGATTAAAAGTTAATTGGGGACCAGAAACAGAACCACCTCTTACAGAGTCTCATACAGCATGACTGTGCACACGCTTGGATGTGGGTAATTTTTTTTTAGCCCGAGGCCTGGAAACCACCAGAGGCTATAAATACAGAGTGATTCATGTGTTCCTGCAGCACGGCAAACATCAGGAGCTGACCGGCAGATGGAGAGACAAAAGAGAGCCACTCGGTGGCTAAAGGAAAGCTCAAATATCCGAGGTGTGAAAGCACCAAGGAAGTCTCCTTAAATGTCCCTGCTTACTGGATGAACACAGGTGATGTCAGAGTGTGCTTTCATAGGTGACAGGAGATTCATTTTCATCTTCACCTCCTGCTGCAAGGAATTTTCAAGATGGAGAATAGACAGAGGGAGAAAAAAGTCATCAGAAAAGCTTGGGTAAAAGACTTATCACATGCTACACAGACTCTGTTGTAAACAAAGAAAAGTGTACAACCATGAGCTCAACGTTTGCACTGTGGTTAATCCAGTGTACCTACACTATAACAGAAACAATGCCAGTGTTGTGTGGATGTAAAATACATGGATGAATGACAGGGTAAATAGAACCTATGCAAATCATTGTCTGACTGGACGCATCTATCATGAAGGTAAAAAGTATATTCACTATTCAAACAAAAAGGTGCAGTGAGGTCCGAGAGCAGTGTTAAGTGGAGTGGACTTGATGAATGTAGGACTTTACCTACCTAAGAAAAAGGCTGATACATTGGGTTTGACTCGCTCACCACAGGCAGAGTTCTTTGGTTTCTGCAGCAGACGAGGTCCAGTGAGCCCAATGATCAGAGCTCCTACAGGGGCAGTGAGCAGGATGCCCAGCACAGCCACAGTCAGCACATCCATGCCGTACTTCTGCAACAGCTTGTCGTCCTTCAACCGGGCCATGTCCAAAGCTGTGGAGCCTATGGCCGCCTGAAGAGAGCAAAACAAAAATAGTGATTTCTTCCATTCTCAATTACAACATAAAACACATTTAAATGTCGATACAGACAGAACATTTTTTGCAGATATGAACTACAGAAATGATTTGCTGTAAAAATTCTAAACTGAGCAGAAATGAAAACTCCCAGAAAAGCAGAGATGGCAAAAGTACACACATCCTTTACTCAAGTAGAAGTACAGATACTCGTGTTTAGAAATACTCTGGTAAAAGTAGAAGTACTGACTAAACTTCTTTACTCAAGTAAAAGTAAAGTAGTATGGGCTTTCGAAATGTACTTAAGTAAAAAGTACCCATAACTACCAGCTGTTTTAAAGAGTAACTGACCTCACTTTTTATTAATAGAACAATAATGTCATTGTTAGCTAATGAATGTTTCGATGCTGAACAACGGTAAAATGACAAAGTTCTCATTTGTCCCTCTTGTTTAGAGAAGACCTGTTACGGTGTGTGTAGGAAGCAGGACCCAGATGCAGATAAAAGTGACAAATTATAACTCCTTTATTTCAAGGCTAAACTATAAACAAAGACTGAACAGAACACTCACCGCAGACCAAGTCATTACACAAGACGAACCGACAAAGACAGACAGAAAAACCAGAACTTAAATACACACAAGACTAATCATACAAACAAGACACAGGTGAGGAGGGAGGAGAAAACACAGTGACACCAGGTGAACACAATCGGGTAAATTAGACGCACCAGGGAAACTAACGGCAGGGAACCACAGACAGATCTAAACAAGACAAAACACATCACAGACAGATCGTGACAAGACCAGGAAATGATGGATACACGGATCGTGTTAAAATCAATAGGAACGCAATGACTCTAAATAATAATGATCACGCCACCAAACACAGATTAAAACTAAAGTAACAAACCTGTTTTGAAAATGTAAGAAGTAGAAAGTACAGGTATTTGTGTTAGAAATGTAAGAAGTAAAAGTAAAAAGTCGTCAGAAAAACAAGTAGTGGAGCAAAGTACTGATACCAGAAAAATGTACTTAAGTACAGTAACAAGGTATTTGTACTCCACTACTTCCCACCTCTGCAGAAAAGATAAGTGAACTGCTGACAAATGTTTAATCGCTGACGTACCTGCACTGTGGCTTTGGGCATCCATGCGAGGGCAATGAACACTTTTTCCTTCATGTTGAAGCCCGCACACAGCACACAGACAAAGGTGAACAGTATTCGAACCAGCAGGGCAATGAGCAGAGAGGCTATACCCAGACCTAAAAAGCAGAAAGACAAGATTCATACAGATGTTTGCACTTGCACAATATGACTTCTATTCGTTAACAATTGTATATCAGCAGCACTTCCTCTTAACTAGTTTGGGTAAGGAGTGGCAGATTAGCAGTGACATATATAAATACACACAGGCTGGCTGCTTACAGTGTGTGCTGCTTATACACGGCCCTACTAGAAATATGTTTAAACCGTGTGTTATGTAGGGTGCATGTGCCCATACATCTATCATATTTACTCTTACACCTCGGAGTAAATGTATAGTACACAAGGAAATTAAACTGAGAGCATGGAGGACATTTGTAGATGGCCTAACAGTACTGAAATACTTTTTAATAACAGAGATTTTTCTGATTTCATGTATCATAACCAATCATAACACAGAAAGCCTGGCTGTCATAAAGTTGACAGAAGAAACATTTCAAGTAAAGGGTCAATATGAGTTGTGACAGTATGTCAATTCTGGGTTATTTTTTACCAGAAGCTGAGCAATGCTAGCCATCTGAGAGAGAGTGCAGTCTAAACTGGAATAATAGAGGTTTAATTAATTACCCACCTGCTCATATCTTTTTCAAGCACCACACAATTATTTTGAATGGGAGGTCAAGGGGATTATTTGTTACAAACATGTTTCTAAAGACGATGATGCTCTGTAGTCATGTCATATTTTTATTCATAACAAATCATTTTACAAGTAAATGATGTGTAGTTGTGTTTAATATACAGCTACTTGTAGAACACCAAATTATGTAGTTTTTTTTAACCATTTGTCATGGCTTGGATAAGATTACTTTTTTAGAAGAATTCTCAGTTATGTTTTCCAAAGGTAATAGTATTACCTCAAAACAGAGAGGGACATCTAAATGTTCTAGGGGCCTTATTTTTGCTTATGGAAATATATTTACATCCATACAGCTTCATTTGAATCCCACAAAGTGATAACAGCCACCTCACTGTCTTATGTTGTGTGTGTATGGGTGTGGTCGTCTCACCAACTGTGTATGCCTCCAACTCAGTGATACGAATTTCTGCTCCTATCAGTCCAAAGAGAAGAGGCTGGAACACGTCCCATGCCCAGCCCACCACTTCCTCCACACGTGCCTTAAAACAACACAGAGACAAATTGAGTTATGTTATATTTTACATGCTTCAGTGTAGACAACAGCCCAGTAGGTTGATAAACAATGTGCTCCAATAATTCCTTATGATATCCACTTTTCTGTCGAGTTAATCGTGTCGAATAATTCAACCCAATAGATGGAAAATTGCAAATATCGAGCTAACAAATATGCTGTATGTAAAACAGATGTGGCATGGATATGTTGTTACCTTTTCTGACCCCCAGCCGAGGCCAGCCAGGAAGGCCAACACCAGTGTGCAGAGGCCTCCAGAGCCCGGAAACCCTGCCACACCGCTGCCAAACACGGCAAAGACGGACAGACCCAGCACCAGGAAGGACCGCTTCATTACTACGTGTTTCTGTGTGAGAAAGACGCTCAATTATTAAATGTAGAATATCTTAAAAATCCAGAAAATCACATTGTCTGATTTTGAAAGAATTTATTTGCAAATTATGGTGGAAAATAAGTATTTGGTCAATAACAAAAGTTAATCTCAATACTTTGTTATATACCCTTTGTTGGCAATGACAGAGGTCAAACGTTTTCTGTAAGTCTTCACAAGGTTTTCACACACTGTTGCTGGTATTTTGGCCCATTCCTCCATGCAGATCAGTGGTCTTGTATGTCTTCCATTTTCTAATAATTGCTCCCACAGTTGATTTCTTCACACCAAGCTGCTTACCTATTGCAGATTCAGTCTTCCCAGCCTGGTGCAGGTCTACAATTTTGTTTCTAGTGTCCTTTGACAGCTCTTTGGTCTTGGCCATAGTGGAGTTTGGAGTGTGACTGTTTGAGGTTGTGGACAGGTGTCTTTTATACTGATAACAAGTTCAAACAGGTGCCATTAATACAGTTAACGAGTGGAGGACAGAGGAGGCTCTTAAAGAAGAAGTTACAGGTCTGTGAGAGCCATAAATCTTGTTTGTTTGTAGGTGAACAAATACATATTTTACCGAGGAATTTACCAATTAATTCATTACAAATCCTACATTGTGATTTCCTGGATTCTTTCCCCCCATTCTGTCTCTCATAGTTGAAGTGTACCTAGGATGAAAATTACAGGCCTCTCATCTTTTTAAGTGGGAGAACTTGCACAATTGGTGGCTGACTAAATACTTTTTTGCCCCACTGTATGTATAAATGTGTCTTTTGATTGTGTATATACATATTTGTATACATATCTTTATACATATTTTTAAATATATGTTTTTGTATTCAGGATTATGGGAAATGGTATTTCGTCATGTGTTTTATGTAATTGAATTTAAGACTATATTCCTGTATACTTCCTAATTTAGGTACATTCAAGGTGCCCTCATAAACATTCCTCAGCGTTAATCATTTCAAACCAGAAGTGGAACTAGATTTTTTGCAAGCCTTTGTTGGCTGTACCCAAGTTGTTTCACACAGGCTGTGGTGTCAAGTGGCGTAAGGGTGACTTAGCAAGGTAGTACAACCAGCTAATATCAGAGTAAGCAAGTGTACCTGGTCCACACTGGGAAAGTACTGGATGAGGAAGCCAAGAAGAATCCCAGCAACCATCCCACCGCCCACTTCTAGCACTCCTCGCAGGATGTTGAACCAAGTGGAGCCTAAAAAGATCAGCAAGAGAAATATGAAATAATAGTATAAACTGAACCAACCTCTGACAATTTAACGCTCTTTAGTTATGTCCTATATTGTTTAAACTGCAGATATGAAACCCAAAATGTCACTTGTCGCAAAATATCAAAAGAGTAAACTGCACACTTACACCCTCTGCTGAGCTCATGACAAACTACAGATAGATATTTTTATGTCAGATGCTTCTCAGTGCTGACATACACTTCAGTACACTGAACCCAATGCCCCTCCCCTGGAGATCAGGTGGTTTAGCACTTTCTAAAAGAGAACATTGAAGTCAGCATTATTTATCTTCACTCCTCCACACATGAACTCATAAAACAGGTTACCTGTTGCGAAGGCCACGCTCAGACATGTGGTGAACCCTGTGATTGCGAGAATGTCATCAAAACTGCCGGCAGCCATCAGCAGGGTGGGGATGCCCTGCTCCACGCCGTAACCGTCCTTCTGCAGCAGCAGCATGGAGGGAACCACAACTGCTGGAGACACAGCGCCCAGGACAAAGCTGCAAGATGGAAATCAGAAGATGGATCACTTGAAACAAATAAAGGACAACTTTTGAAAGCATCAGCCTATTAACACACTTTGTCGATATCAAAAGGCAGGCATTCCTGCAGCATGATATGTAGCTTATACTGTAGCTGTGAACCGATATTGGCCAAAATGTAACACATGATTTTGATTATTTGACAATGATCATTTGACTGCATGTAAACATACACTAATTTTCTTAATTTTGACAGGTCCAATCATTAATATTCTGCTAATTGTCTTTGTCCAAAATTCGTATTTTTAAGATGACACACTAGCCTCCAAAATGCCCTTTTGTTGGTACTGGCCATAATTTAAGTTAGCTCGTACAAACAAACGTTATAACCCCTATCCTCTGACGTGAAGGCCATCCGAGTAAAAAGCCTGATGATGCATTTCACCTACTTACGAATGCTGACTAAACAAAAAGATGAAAGGCACTTATTTTCCAGGACAAGATTGGCAAAGAAAAGACATAATCCATGAAATAATCTTGATTTCAATTGTCAATGTGTTTGCCTTTTGCCCAAACCCATTATACATCAGTCAAAAAGTCAGAGGACACAAGGTTAGAAATGTAATGTGATCTAGAGACTCTCAGGGAGCAGTGTGTTTTCTTGTTTTCTGCTTCATGGGAACATGTTCCTTGTCGGGAACACTGTGTTGTAAAGTATCAGTCTAACTTATCTTTGTCATCAAAGTTCAGCCTTCCATAGCTTGACAGGCGAGACACTTTCACTGACAGCAGACTGTTCAGCTCCTGATGCTCAGTGAGCTGAACAGTCTGCTCAGTAGGTAATGGAAATATGGTTTGAATTACAATTAGTTATCTTATTTCTGTTAAAAAAAACATTTTAAAAAAAGCAGACACCAACTAAATCAGTCTGCATTTAATAAATTGATGTCAGATTAAATAAAAGCTTTTAATAAAAATGTAATATTTTTTTTGTTCATTTTTAATAGTACCCCGGTCTCTCTTTGTACTGGCTTTATCCTCACTGTTACGGGTCTGCCCTAGACATACTGTAATGAAAATACACAGCTTGTAATTATGTAGAATACTAAGCTGGAGATGGAAGAGAGTGGTCGGTGATGTATTTACCCGAGGATGAAGCCCCAAACCCAGGGCAGGCCCATGAGGAAATGGGAGATCAGCGCTGTGGTGCAAGCCTCTATAATGCAGGGCCCAGCTGCCAGACGTAAACACACCGCTTTCAGTTTCCTCAGAGCCTGTCAACAGACACATAAATCATTCAGTATGTTATAGTAATTAATAACCTTTAAGTAGAGATGATGAGAGGATTAACATGTGTAATGATGCTTAAAAGTGCAGAATGATTTGTTGATTAATTGACCGATACATCTGACAGAAATGTGCTCTTTTGCAAAAGCAGAGTTACCACTAAAATACGTTTGTGGTTGTGAGATAGCAGTACTGTTTTTCGCCTACACAACTTGCTGTCTTAAAAATAGGTGTCGTTTTTACACTATATAACTGTTCAACAACAATATCACACATTATAAGATATTTCACCAGGAGGAATATGCGATAATACAGGCGGCTTTTCCAGGTCTCCCCTTTACCGTGTCTTCAGCTCACACTGGGAGAATCAGTGAATGAGAGCACATACGGTCACACATAGCCTATCCACAAGTCTTTACTATTAATAGCACACAACTTTGGTCCATGCTGCAAATGTAACACATAGCACATACAGGTCACCTCTGCCAAGTTTCCCCTCAAGGTCTTGTGCTCTTTATACAGTTAAAACATAGCGTTTGTGCGCCAATTTGCGTCTGATCTGGCACTTTTGTTAGGAAGCGGAAAATCAGGGACAAGGTCGTGAACAGGACAAGGCTAAGATTTGCATGCTTTTCCCAGATCAGTGGAAATTGAATATTTGTGGATTGTGCAAAGAGATGGGACCAGTAGTTTATTATCATATGTCTCTAATCATTTCTGTATGCAGATACTACTAAGATTCAATACTGAAGTGTGTGGCGTACCATGGGATCCAGACCCAGACCAGCTCTGGCCAGAATGACAGCCAGAGCGATGTTCCTCAGTGATGCAGACCACCTGTAGTCAATGTACACCCTGTCTGTTATAACTGGGATGTTTCTCAGCAAAAAACCCATCAGCAGCATACCTGCAACACAGCAGAGAGCGTGAGAGACGAAAGATGATCATTCAGGATTTACACAGATAGAGAACAAGAATAATAACCACCTGTTGCTTTTTGAACTTACAGCACTCAATATTGGACACCTGAGGCTCTCTGTAATACTGCGATGTGCCTTATATCTCTAATAAAAATGCTACACATTATTGAGAAATATAAAAATGATGCTGCATTTAAGAACATTAGATATATATTTATATTGATGATCTGTCCAAGCGACTGAAAGCCTGTAATACTGGATGCATGATTGGTAGTACTCTAGTGAACCATATTATGTATGCAGATGATCTTGTTGTGCTGAGTCCATCTAGCGCTGGTCTTCAGCAGCTTCTTGCTGTTTGTTCCGTGTATGGTGTGGAGCATGACATCAAATACAACGCCAGTAAGAGTGCTGTTATGATCTTTAGAATCAAAGAAGATAAATGTCTTACATTTCCTGATTTTAAATTGTCTGATATTAATCTTAGTGTCTGTAATAAGTTAAAATATCTTGGACACTTTATTACAGAACAATTGACAGATGATGAAGATATTTATAGGCAATGCCGCATGATGTATGCACAAGCAAACATTCTCCTACGTAAGTTTGGTGCGTGTACAGATGGAGTGAAGATGTCTCTGTTCAGAGCATATTGCACACCGCTCTATACGGCACATCTGTGGTCAAACTACAGAAAAGCAAGTTTACGGAAACTTCAAGTAGCTTATAATGATGCCATGAGAATATTGCTGAAGAGACCTCGATGGTCTAGTGCAAGTGAAATGTTTGTGGCTGCAGGAGTCAATACTCTACAAGCTGTTTTAAGAAATCTTATGTATAAATGTATTTGCCGGCTTAATGACTCTGATAATGAAATCCTCTTGGCCTTATCGAACATACGGTATAGTACTACACGCTACCAATCGCAGCTGTGGAGACATTGGTATAGTTGTCTCTTTGTAGGACACTGATTTAAATTATTCTTAAACTATGAATTATTTTTATGCTATGTATGTAATTTATTATATCTAATGCCTTGTCTTTTATCTATGTAATGTATTGTCTTTTATCTATGTAATGTATTGTCTTTTATCTGGACCCTGAGTCTGTAATAAAGTTTTCATTTCATTTCATATAATATAATCAGAGAAAGACCAGCAAATATTTAAAATAGTTAAAGAGTGAGAGAAGACTTTGAACTCATCACAATATTCTAATATTGTTAACAAAAACAGACGCTAAACAGGTATAAAACAATACTCTCTTCATGAAAGACACAGGAAATCAAGTTTAGATAGACAGAACGTGGAGTGTGTTACTATATTGTACTTCAATCTAGCTTTTGATGTTATTGCAAATAAGGAGTGGCTCCAGGTTCCTTGATTTTTATCTTGATTGGGGCGCAGCAGGTGGCATGGTCAGGTAAAAAGTTCTTACATTTTTTTTAAACTAACAGGACCCTTATCATGTAAGCTACCAATTCAACGAATATAAGCAAAACACAATACCAGCCAAATACTAAAGTGGCTAATGTAAATCTGACCTTTAACGGAACAAGTGAGTAACATGGTTGTAGAGTTAATCAGGAACTCCCTTTTGACCTTATGTGTTTTTTTTATTTGTTTCTCTTTTACGACTTTTATGACTCAGTCAGTAGATTGCTTTGTCGCCAAATGTTGCAATACATAGTAAATGAAGCTGCAGTACAGGCACATAATCTGTCCGGCACATAAAGCATAACAACTAAATTACCAAGGAGAGGTGGGAATGGCGGAAGTTTGGGCAGACGGATGAGAGCCACCACTTTGCCACCAATGACTGCGCAGATGAAGAGGATTGTGATTCCGAACAGGTTTCCCCCTGGAAGACACTCATCCTCGGTGATAGACCACACCACTCCAAAGAGCACACCTGCCAGAAGGACTGCAGGAAAAACAGGAGACAGATGTCAGATTATTATTGGGTCATGTCCCTGTCTGTGTCCATGTGTTTTTTTATAATGTGAACTTAAAATAAAGTGAGTGTGTGTTAATATACATTTTTTCATCTACCACATTGCTGACATTTAATAGTTCCAAATGTAAAAGAAAGTCTGCAATTGTTCAGTCCTATTTAAAAGTACAAAGTGACATACAATTCATTTTCAGGTCACTGAGACAAGTAGAAACCATGCTTACCTTTAGTAACGAGAGAGGCCAGGAGTCCTCTTGGGGGACATGGGCAAAATCTAGCGAGCAAGGGGCAGCAGACCACGGGCGGGTCTGTGTTTGTGGCAGCATCCACTGCAGGGTTTCGTGGGATAAAAAAGGTGGTCTCCTCCGTGACATTTGGACTAGAACAGCGTCGTACCACCACTTGGATCTGGTTCACATTTAGGTGCTGTAAAAGAAAGGTCAGAATACTTGTTCTTTTGCCTGGTGGACATTGTGTTAGTTAGTTGCCTTAACTCACATAATATAAAAGGCTGTCCATGTAAAAAGAAGCTTTAAAAACGCAATTTCAGTTAAAGAGTTTCCTTGTGACAATATTTTATTATATTTTTGATGAAAGGTTTGAAAATGTGTTGCGTATGTACCTAAAGCCTCTTTACTTTCTGAACACGTATTAGGTTAATATCTTGTTCCTTATTGCTATTGTTGATACAGTGGTACGTCATGCCAATAGACAATAGATTATTGTTTCTTGGCAAATAATAGAGAGATATGAACATGTTGATAACTGCACCTCCCTGAACACCCTCCTAGTTATATTGCCCAGGTGGGTACATTAGCTCAAAGATTTGCCTTTGCCATTGGCTGCATTTAGGTTAATTATAATATTCAAATTACAGCAACAAATTATGAACAAATTATCTCTTACAGAATAATGAATTGTACAAAGTTAGAGGGCAGTGTTTTTATACATAGAATAAGTCAAACAACAACCTCGATTGACTACTGTGAGTGACAAAAAAGCAAAGCCAAATGGCAGCAACCACATCATTTATATGTAGCTTTAAATTATTTGGTGTGTTAATAAAAGCAAATGGCTGTTTAATTTACCCATAAAAAAACAATACATAATATTAGCTTATAAAACACCCTTTTCAGTTTTGTCAAGGCCGTAAAAACAGATAACATTGTCAGAGATTGTAATGATTAAATGACTATACCTCCACATTGTTTGTTGCAGGCAAAGGAATTAAGTCCAGTAGTGGGCCGGTTGTTGGCAGGAATACTGGCGTCGGTGTTGGACTACGGGCCGGACTACGGGCTGGACTACGGGCTGGACTACGGGCTGGACTCGGGGCCCGGGTGGGTTCCGGAGTAGCAGGTTTGGGCTGAGTGTCCTCCATGGCAATAGGCTACAGTATTTCTGGTCCACTCACTTCTTACTCACAGTACATCAACTGTAGGGGTGGGGTTGCCCATTGATGGGCAGTTCCTTCAGTTCTACTTCTGTATGTCAAGCTCTGACTGCAGGCTCCTATTCATGCAACACAGCTTTATCAGTAGAGAAACAAATTATTGTTTACTTAATAAACAATAGTGAACAGTGGAGTTAGTACAGGTGTAAGATTGGATTAATGATTATGATAAATGTAATATCACACATGACACGATTGTTGTGTCAAACATACAGGCTTAACAGAGAATATGTAAATGTTTTATTAATTTAATATTGTACTGTAAGAGGTCTCTATGGGGAAAGAAAACTAACGAGGCTTTAAGCCTCATGATCCATGTCTAAATGAGGATCTATGAGGCTAATGTGTAGCTGTATGCTGGCTACCGTGTACTGTGTTTACTTTGGTAAACGCACTGGTAGTGATGACTTGTAACTCATTACAATGAACATACTAAACAATGTGCTCCATGTTTAATAGCTTGAGTCCACGCTATGTTATGCACAAAGGTTTACAGGTAATGTAATGTAGACTAACGCTACTACAATGTTGTGACAGTTGCTGATGGCAACAGACGTTAGTTAATCCACTGCGATCAGACCACACTAATCGATGCTTACAGCTCGACCATATGGCACATCTAGCTAGCGGATGCTAGAGCAACTAGATTAGAGTTAACTACATTGTGAACAACATATCTTTCAGCCTGGCATTGGTAGCCATTTAGCTAGCAAGCAAAGCAAGTGTTTAAAGGTGTGTTTGTCCTGCTGTAGCGGTACCATAGTTGAAGCTAATAGAGGGGTAAATCCACGCCTCATCATAAATAATGCTAATGTACCCATTATCGGACATGTATGTTAACTCAGAGGCAGCTAACTACGCGTACAATATATGGTACAACAGTAATACACGAGCACCTCTTTAGTTATTATGTAATGGGTCTGTGGGGCATCGATCAGCTCGCCATGCCCACCGTTGCTTTGCTAGCGCTATATGTTATGTGTTTAGAACGTTGCTTTCGCCCACCAGCGCTCTGCTCTGGGTCACCGATTACTCCTACTCTTATTTTATAGATTAGTACAATTAAATTACAGGTAAATTAGCACTGTCATTTCATTTACAGCCATTTTACAGAGCAACGTAAGGTACGATATAGCTTGGAAATGTTCACTATACAGTAATGGCTTCAGGCTGAATTAGCCTAGTTAACGTTAGTAAGGGGTAAACTCTCCATAACGCGACGCTTAACGCGGCCGCCACGGACTCGTTAACCCGGTTGACGCAACGTTAGAAATACTTTCGTCTCAGGTACAAATCGGTTCAATCATCAATTTCGGAGAGCGAGGTCTTGTCCGATATTGGATGCTTTGCCAGTAGCAGGTTGTGTGCTTCCGACCAACAAGCTGTCAGTGAACTCTCCACACCATATCAATATGCACGGTAGCTAACTAGGGACCTAGTGACCCCTCAAACGGGATTACAAAAAGAAATTAAACGCTATTAAAGAAAACAAAAGCTTACCTTATATCATAAACATGACCGCGTGTGAACTTTCAGTGTGCAGAGTTTCTGGCAGTCATGAGGCACATAGAGCAGCTGGGCATTGGGAATGAGGCGGATTAGTGATGGCAAAGCATGTCCGCGCACAGGATTGCATGGGGGAAGTAGGGTCAAACAGAAAAGCCACTCAATAGTATTGGTGAAGACTTTTAATAGATGTTTGAACATATTTCATTATTATTCAAATTAAACTTTTAACGATTGGTTTGTCAAATACTTCACAATTAATGCATTTATAATAAGGTGATTAGTTACACCATTACACTTTAGCTGTGATAAAACCAATTCATTACTATGTCAATCAACATCACTATGTTGGCATTGCACACATTTGCAGCATATAACATTTTATTTGGAAAATAGGGCATGTCACAGAAAAAGTCAACAATAAGCAAAATCATATAAATGATTTAACTCAGATTTAGTGCGTTTTATTTGGGCTTCAACTAAGAATATTAAGTCTCCACTACTGTCACAACGTGCTTGCAACAGTTTGATTAGAGTCTCCATCCTCCATCGATGATTTGCTCCGTTCCAGTCACATAGGTAGACTGTGAAAAAGTGGAGATACATCATATAATTTGTACATGATTTCACTGCCAACCAATAAACAAACATGTGTATTTGCATGTATAACTAAGTAATATTAAAAGTGGTGGCCATGAATCCAAGTATTCCCTCCTTCTCAATTACCTTTTTTTTTTTTAAAACGGAAACCAAAAAAAAGTCTGCAACGTTTTTTGATTAAAAAAAGAAATCCCACCAAAAGGATCTTTGAGTCTAAAGACATACTGACTTTTTTTTTTTTAATGTTAACTCCAACTAAGTTTAAATCCTATCAAATGTCTAGAATACAAACAAAGTAATTGGACCTCCGTGTAGCTACGGCTCTGCAAACTTTGCCTGAATGTTGATGTATTGTGCCTGGACCACATATGTATGCAAGCACTCACTCACTCACCTCATCTGAGGCCAGGTATACACACAGGTGAGCCACCTCTTCAGCTGTGCACATTCTGCCAGTTTTCTGTCTTGCCATGAAATCCTTATAAGCCTGCAGAGTTACAGAGAGAGAGAGAGGACTTAAAGTTGTATCATTTGCTCCAATACCCAGGATTGTTTCTAGTCGAAAACAATAGATACCTGTTCTGGGTCAGGTTGGGCCTCGATCCTACCCCTCAATGATGGAGTATCAACAGTTCCTGAAAAAAAAGAAGAAGTCATGATTGGGTTCAATGTAGGTCTACTACACAAATGAGTTTGCACAGCATTTATTGAGACTGGCTTTGAAGGAACAAACTCAAGGTGTGTACATATTTGAAATTCAGAATGTCCTCAAACATGATAATAACAATGATAAGAAAACATGTTTGTATTTGTTTTCAAGTATATCTATGGTTAAATGTTATCTAGTGACCTCGAACAATATTAGAGTAATCAAAGGACACATGGTTTTATTGTGAAGGGTGTTTTAAACTTACCAGGACAAACACAGTTACAGCGAATGCCTTGCTCAATAAAATCAGCCGCTATAGATTTGGTGAACCCAATCACTGCAGCCTTGGAGGTACTATAGGCACACCGGTTCACAACACCTGAGTGAAGGAAACACACGTCACTCAGACGCAGAGCAGCAATCTGAGCTAAGAGGATTACAATGAACTTGGTCATACTTCAATGACTTAATGTCCCTTTAGTCGGGCAGGACACATCTATAATCATCTACGGAAGCTTTTTCTTTTTACCTTTAATGCTCGATGCAACAGATGCCATGTTAATAATGTTTCCTGACTTCTTTGCCAACATCTAGAATGACAAAATACATTTGAAAGTTATCATGTACACATGAAAAAATGTGTTAAATTAAGGCGTTATGCAGCATTCTTTAAGAGATTTGTGCTTTGATCCAAGCTAAAATGTTTGCTTTGAAGCAGTTTGGTTAGTTTGAGACTTAATCTGGATTAGTGATAGGACAGTCACCACCCATCATGTCACAGGCTCAGAGTAATACAGCTAATCCAAGCGGACAAAGGATGAGAACAATATGAAAGCATATGTCACTCAATTTACAACAGCATCTATTTCCTTGTCCTAACAACAGGATGAACAGCGATTAGTATTTAGCAAAGTAAACAGGTCACCTTAGGTAGGAAGGCCTTGCTCATGAGGAACATGCTCCGGATGTTCACGTTCATTGTGAAGTCCCAGTCGGCCTCTTCGCAGTCCAAGACGGAGCCATGGTGCACAAACCTGTTTGAAGTAGATGACATGTTAACTCTGATTACAAAGGATGGTATTACATGCAACATATATACATATGGCTCTTACTATGAGGTAAAAAATCTCAAATGTCAATCAGGAAAAAAAAAGAAGATTGAAGAAATAAGTATAATATTTCGCCACCTGAACAGTTTCTTCCCCCCCGCTACCGGCCTCACAAACAAGGCACGGCCCCCCCACTGACACTTTACCTGAGCCACATCATGGACTCTATGCATTACATTAATGCACACAATGTACAACATTATTTTTGTATTACAGCTGATTTTATTCCTCTATTTCATTCCATTGTTATATTTTACTATATATTTTTAATTATGTTTTATATTTTTCTAGTTTTCTACCTGTGTTTTTAATTATTGTTTTTATGCACCACGACACCAAGTCAAATACATGTAAACCTACCTGGTAATAAACCTGTTTCTGATTCTAATTCTGATAATAAATACAAAAGTAAACTGCAAATAAATGCTTGTTAAAATGCTGCGTTCTCCCCCTTAACATTTTACCTTGACTTGTGTCGATTTAGAGACCTTTGTTAAGGAGATTGACTAAAGGTCAAGATAAGGTTAATCCTTAAGGTATAGGGATTTGGGAAACGTTGTTAATCATGGGACGGGTACACGTGCTGAATGACAAGACAGCAACACAAGTGGAACAGTTTATGTATGTCAAGGAATATGGCTGTCAAGATTCCGCGTATTTGTTATGTAAAATATTCTAACAGGGGTATGTAGTGCATCTTGTAGGGACTATTTACTATTTAGCAGTGTATTTAGTCTGCTAACGAATATTTATGGTATCACGATTTCACAATGTTTGATCAACTCAAAATAAGCTACACTGCCCATACTAAAAGGTAATGTATGAACATTTAACCCAGCGAGGCTTACTTGTAATGAGATTATGAGACAATACAAATTGAATATCATCAGACTTAATGCCCAAAAGAAAGTTAATGAGTATTACTCTGGTAATTCAGAACACACAGGAAAAAAACATACCCAGCGACATTGAACAGCACATCCACATGATCATGTTCCTTGGCCAGGGCTTCGACTTGGTCCTTCTTAGTTACATCCACAACCTTGGTCTTAATCCCTGTTGGAGAAGAGGAAAAAAGTGCATTTTTTGTGGAGAACAGAGCAATTATTTTAATGCTTGCTTTGATTCAGCTCACATGAAAAAACGAATTGTCTTTATGATGTCTCTAGTCATTCACATTTTATTGGAGGAGATGCTAGTTTAAAATCAGGCCGCCAGTCTCCTAAAATAAACAAGTGAACAACATATGAAATAGACAAAAGCATCTTCTTTTTCTGAGGCTTCACAATCTGCACAATAACACACATTTACAACCGATTGCTATTCTGAAGAGCTTATTTTCATGCTGGCCAGTTAACAGAAATATCAAGGCTCCCTCCCTTATTTCCAGGTGATGTGTATTTTTATCACGCGAGTCAACAGCTCTAGAGAAAGCAGTTAGGGGTGCTTTGGTTGAGAGCGATCTGCATGGAAGTGTTACGAGGGAAAAGAGTGTTAATGACCTCCTATTGATTCAATCCTGGTCCAGCTGATGCAATTTTCAGCAATAACTACTGATGCAGATAGCATGGGTTGGTAGTGATCACTCTACTGTTCTGTTCACTGACTATGTGAGATGTGGAGACCAGTGAGCAGTAATTCACTCACACAGTATAACTTATCTTAAAGCAAATGCAGCATATTAAAGTCTTTGCTTGCACAAATTATTCTTGTATCATTTTTAGTGATGCAGTCATAGTAATACTTATATTTGGTGATTTTCTTAGCATTTTATAGTAGTAAACTGAGTATCTTTGTCAAAACAAGACATCTGATGCAGCACCCCTGGCTCAGGTTAGCTGTAATAGGAAAGTCTCACTGATGTTAGACCAACTAAATGTTCAATAAATAGAGAAAATAACAGCATTATTAATAAAATAAACGATCGCAGACCTTTAAGAAGATTTTAAAAACAGGACTTGAAATGTTGATTGCATTAAAACTATGGGCATGTATCAAATGCATCTTCTTAAAGGCTCAAAGGTACAGAGGTGAATGTTATGACAGAATTTGAGCAAAAAGGAAAAACATGCCTCAGTCATCCGGCTTTATTGCACTGGCTGCCCAGCAGATGGCGGCCTAAGACCAAGGGAAATTAATCTTACCTGGAATGCTGTCCAGCTCTTTCAGCTTCTCTCCATTGATGTCTGTCGCTGTGACTTGAGCTCCCTCCTTTGCAAATGCCTACACGGATGAAAAACACGAGTCAGAGCCGAGCAAATTTACAATGTGTGGATATGTTATGCTATAAAACCTCCAGCTCAGTAGGACTTTGTAGAAGAAAAACAAATCATTTGGTATGATCCTGCAACGTTAACAAATATGTTGTATGGCTATTGCTGTTTGGTTCAATAAGCTTAGATAATGAAAAACCTTAAGACTGGGACCAGTGAGGCAGGTATGATTTTCTATTTCTTATTAAAGCTGTATTTTCACCTGAATGCACATACTTACTTCCTCTAGAGGCAATACTTCAGGTCACAGTGCTGACACCAAGATCTCATTATCACATATGATAGCATTTCTAACCTTAAACATAATTTGAATCCATTCAATTTCCGGTCACTTGATTGCTGATGGAGTTACTGCATGTTAACCACAGAGCAGACCCCATCAGTAAAACACACCTCTACAAGTGTAAATGAAAAAAGCTGACTAGCCCCTCAAATATACTATATACTGTGTCATTTGAACCTGATGATATTAGACATAAATAGTCCTATCCTTTTTTTGTATTATTGGCCACTGAACAAAACAAATTGCTGTTTTTCAAGGCACAGGTGTAAAGACAACACTTTAAGCTGATGGCTGTGATGATGACCCAATCTGGATAAGGATATGTGTGTTCGATTTTAGTGTCATGCTATCTCTTGAGCAAGAATATCACCACACCAATCGTCCATAAGGGTTACCCTAACCTGTGTCTCAGGAGCCACTATTAGAGCACACTTATTTGAAGTATACAATTGTTGACTGATAGCATATTTCAACCATTGCCCACAGAAGGTCTATAATATTCATGCAAGCTGAAAAAGGTAGTTTCTATAAATATATTGATTGAATGAATATATAATTTTGTTGTATTGTACTACTGCAATCTATCCGCTACCACACTTCATTCTACAATGTTACACTAATTTGATTTTATAAATACTGCTTGCTCCCCTGAATGTGTATGTGACGAAAGTAACTTCGTCACTATGGACTGACGGCTTCAGGCCGGGTAATATGGCACTTTATTAGCGTGATTGCACAGTATATGTTGTCTGTGGCTGATGATTATGTGCACCTGGTGTCCTGTGTTGTCTCCTCCCCCTCACCTGTGTCTTGTTGTGCTGATTAGAGTGTGTGTATTTAGGCTCTGTTTCCCTGTCTGTTGAGAGGGCTGTGTGTGTGTGTGTGAGATCCTTGTGGCTGCAGGACGTGTGCAAGGAGAACAGCAGGATTGAAGCTGAACGTGGTGCCCATGATTTTAATAAATGCCCACGTCGGGTTATATTTTTGGACGTTCTGCCTCTGCCTCCTTGCTTTGTCTGGGCCGCTCAACGGTCAGGTTCACAGTGTACTTCTGTCAATTGTAATATATATATTTATTTATTTTTAGTTTTATTTTAAATACTATGTGCATGCCTTTTTACTTGTGTGTTTTAATTTTTCGTCTCCATCTACAGTATACTTTGCTGTAAGAATGTAAATTTCCCCTCTGTAGGACGAATAAAGGAATTCTGATTGATTACATTATTACTATAACAGCTTTTATATTTATTTATGGAACTCAGCTTGTTCTCCTGAGATGTAAAAACAAACAGGAAAACTAGAACTTAAACAGGCAAATAACCACATGCAGTGTGTATTTCTGTAACAGTCATTTGGAAGATAACATCTTTATGATCACTGTTATTAGTGCAGTTCTTCACTTATGTACCCTTCCAAATGGCTTTTATAGAAGATATATAACATTTGGCAGGATGTCAGTACCATTCAAATATTAAATTTGCATTACACAAACACTGGTTTGAATATGTAATTATGCAAAATACACAATGCTTTGACACCACATGATAGGCACTAAAACATTTTCCTGTGTGATATGGTTGGACACATATAAGTTAGAAGTTCTCATTAAAGCTCATTACTATTGCTGCAGCACGTCCAATCCCCTGCGCAGCAGCCGACAACACAATTACTTTCCCGTCGAGGCGTCCCATAGTGCACCTTTCACTGCTGCTGTGATCTAAACACACAAACAGAAAACAGAGTATTGTACAAAAACAACGGGTTCATTTTGATATCAATTGATCTCTTCTCATTATATATATGTTTCCTTTTTTGCAATCAATAATTATTAACAAATGTGTTCACAGAAGATTAGTTTACCAGGCAGTATATAACCTATAGCAGCAATTGTGTGTGGTGTAGTATCAGATTGATATTAACAGGCCTTATTAGGAAATGCATCATTTTATGTTATATCCTTGTTAGAATATTTATAATAGTAAGCCATGTTAAACCTTACAGAATACAGAGCTAACCTCTTGCAAATAGGCACTTGTAAAATAAGTGTTCCCTTATTCTATTGTTTGAATTGTTGCATGCAACTTTTGCCTCTCAACACTCACTTTGTTACAATGGAAACAACAATTCACACGTATTAATGAGTATGTAAGTATTACCTAAAGAGAAAACTACATTAAGATTCTAAAATAAAGTTACAAAAGTTGTTCATTTTCATCAGGGCCATCTCCACCCAACAGTGGCAACTGTGTGGAAAGCAGTTGGAGAGCAGTTTCCTGACACAGTTTGCTCTCGTCAGCCCTCACCATGGCCCTCACCAGTGGTCTTAGGAAAGAGACAGCTGGCTGTTACATCAAGTTAGTGAGAGATTCTCCCCTTTCTTTACCTTTTTCCCTTTAACAGGCAAAAGACTAGGGCTTACAACATCAGTGCAAAGTAAAGTAAAAATAACTTCTCAGAGCCACTTGCTGTTTCTCTCAACACATTATTCTCAATGTGTATGCCTGGCATTGAGATTGCAATCTTACACACAGTAGTGGTTTGACATGCTTTGTCATTTTATTTAGTTCCTCTGCAGAGTTCTTTTGAATAAAAATGCACACTGTATTATTTGTATTATACGGTTTCATTCAAGTGCAGACACATACTGTGTGCTCATGTGCAGCCAAGAGCAGCTAAGGCAATGCACCTGTCAGATATTTCCCGCTTTGTCAACAATGTGGCTTTTAAACGTTGAATCAGTAAGTACAGACCGGACCCTTAACTTTTTTTTGCTTTAAAATCATGTGTAGGCCTATGAATAATGTACAAATGTACACAGGCCAGTTTGAGTAATATGTATTTTTGTTAAGGTTGATGTGGTCTAAGTCTTTAATGCTAGATATATAAATGGCAGCTTAAATGTATTATAGCCTGAGGGTATACTATAAGTATGTACAAAAGCCTATCAAAATATTATCAGAAATGTCAACATTACTTTTTAGGATTTTTAAACACGGATGTAGTTGTTGTACATCTCCAAAGTCGTTTAAAAAAAATAGAACAGGACATTTCACACTGCAGGCATCATCCAATTTTTTGTTGAAAACAACATCATTTTAGAAAGAAATGTATGGGCATAGATATGTCTCATAATTATATATATATATAAAAATAATTTGTGTGTAAATATGTGATTTGTAAATGTAAAACAACATCCACAAATGCATTTAAAAGATTTGCAAACTCACAAATACATTTGCAAGTGTAAAACGGATCTGCAAATACGCTAAATATGTTCACAAATTAAAAAAAGATCTGTGAATATCTCTTTAACATTTACAACTTTCGATCAGGCATTTCTGAATCCATTTTGTATTTGTGGACCAAAAATGCCCTCGCGGATCTCAACTCTCTGTTCACGGATCTCAAATCTCTGTTCGCGGATCGTCTTTTTACACACACGGAATTTTGAGACATATTTTCCGCCGGTCTCGGCTAAAATCTACTCGTGTCACTCGGTTATTTTCGGAAACCACGTGATGGCCTGCTGATGACTACATTTCCGCATGATTTCAAAGTAAGAGCATGATGGTTTGTTTAATGCTCTGTTTTTGTATTATAATGAACAGCGGAACGTTAGATGCATTCTTCATCACCATCACCCTCATCATCATGTTATAGTGATACAGTTAGTTTGTGTTATTGGTTCAATACAGCATATCTCGAGCACTTTCGTTGATGTTGAAGTGCAGGCGATCCGCCACTTTCGGGTCCCGGGGGGGAGCAGCTGGCAGCGAAGCAGCCCAGATAAAACTCTTTCTTCATTGTTTGTTGTGTATTCAGTCAAGCGGCGGGTCAAAGTTACAAAGCACTTCACATCTTATTAATCGGCCTAATTTTACTTTACCAGTGCAGTAATAAAGTAATCTGTAGAAAAGCACCGTATTTAGGTCAGCCTTCATAGTAAGGCTACATTACATGTTATAATATTCATCGTGTCCTTTACCTGCAGAGTACAGGACTTACATATTGTACATATTATATCAATCCTATAATATTTGTTTCTAACATTTAAAGTGCTTAAAGCAAATGTGGGATATTCATTTGATAAAAGTAATTGACAAAGAAATTAACGATTGTCATATTTTATTATGTAGGATACAGAACTGGACTGTAGTCAAGCAAACTTACTTAATAACACATTCCACATACTTGTTCTTTGCATCAGTGTTTCAATGTTATATTTTATAACCATATATATTATTAAAACAATTAAAATACATGCCCTACCGTTGATTGTGCACACTTTTGCCTGAAATTAATCTCCCACTGCCAGGCCCACGCACAGTCAATATAAGTAATTATATTAATGCATAGGAATGTAGTGATACTTCTTTATTCTTCTTTTGTATACAATTATAACGGTACATAACAGCGGAAGAAAAGTATACATATTTTTAAAAACGGTTTTGTTTTTTGTGACAGAGATTACAGATCCCCATTGACTGGGAGGCCAGTGGTCATCTGCGTGAGGAACACTGGGAATAGTTGTTCCTGTCACCCGGAGTCCTCTGAGTGATCAACAGGTGGAACACCTTAATGCTAATATTGACCCAATGTTACCATCAGATTAATTTGGAAAGGACATCTACTTGAACACATTACAGTTGGTTCTCTTTACGACTGGAAATTAAGAGCAATGGATCCATGGACTACCAGCAGACAAAGTATTCAGATACTTGACTGAAGTAAAAGTCTTGCCTTTATAGTCTTACTTAAGTAAAGGTATGTAAGTACTAGCCAAATGGACTTACATTTGAAGTACTCATTATGCTTTAAAAGGTTCTCTGTATGTGTTAACACTTTTGATTATATAGCTGCATTAATGTGTATGTGATGTGAAAAATAAAATTAAAATAAACATTGATTGATGTGTCATTTCACTAATGTAAATGTTTATGGTTAATATTGACAAAACTTTTGTAGTGCTTTGTATGCTGTTGGCTAGTTTAATATACACCAATGCATTATATTCTCATAAGTGATTATCTACATTTCTCAGAGAAACAGCCCTGTTTCCAGCATTGTGACTGTATTTGCAAAGGATGATACAAGCAAAACAATCTAATCATAACATTAAATAAAGTTGTTGCATAAATGAAGTGGAGTAAAAAGTAAGAATAATTCCAGTCCTGTATCCTACATAATAAAATATGACAATCATGAATGTCTTTCTTTTTATGAAATCAGTATCCCACATTTGTGTTAAACACTTGCAAATGATATATGCTAGAAACCAATGGATTGATATAATATTTACAATGTAAAGTCCTGTACTCTGCAGGTGCTGGTAAAGAGCAATACAATGACTAAACCTTTCCAACCAAAACAACTAGTTGGTAGGTAGGTAGGTACGTAGGTAGGTATAGGCAGACAGATAGATAGATAGACAGACAGATATAGATAGATAGATGGATATCATATATAGATAGATACTTCATTCATCCCAAATTGTGAAATGTGTGGAAACAAGTATAAACACAATAACATTAAATACAAATGAAAGCAATAGACAGGAATATATCAGTAGAAAGGACACGATGAATATTATAACTTGTAATGGAGCCTTACTATGAAGGCTGACCTAAATACGGTGCTTTTCTACAGATTACTTTATTACTGCACTGGTAAAGTAAAATTAGGCCGATTAATAAGATGTGAAGTGCTTTGTAACTTTGACCCGCTTGACTGAATACACAACAAACAATGAAGAAAGAGTTTTATCTGAGCTGCTTCGCTGCCAGCTGCTCCCCCGGGACCCGAAAGTGGCATATCGCCTGCACTTCAACATCAACGAAGGTGCTCGAGATATGCTGTATTGAACCAATAACACAAACTAACTGTATCACTATAACATGATGATGAGGGTGATGGTGATGAAGAATGCATCTAACGTTCCGCTGTTCATTATAATACAAAAACAGAGCATTAAACAAACCATCATGCTCTTACTTTGAAATCATGCGGAAATGTAGTCATCAGCAGGCCATCACGTGGTTTCCGAAAATAACCGAGTGACACGAGTAGATTTTAGCCGAGACCGGCGGAAAATATGTCTCAAAATTCCGTGTGTGTAAAAAGACGATCCGCGAACAGAGATTTGAGATCCGTGAACAGAGAGTTGAGATCCGCGAGGGCATTTTTGGTCCACAAATACAAAATGGATTCAGAAATGCCTGATCGAAAGTTGTAAATGTTAAAGAGATATTCACAGATCTTTTTTTAATTTGTGAACATATTTAGCGTATTTGCAGATCCGTTTTACACTTGCAAATGTATTTGTGAGTTTGCAAATCTTTTAAATGCATTTGTGGATGTTGTTTTACATTTACAAATCACATATTTACACACAAATTATTTTTATGTTCACACAAATAATTATGAGACATATCTATGCCCATAGAAATGGCACCAATTAAAGTGTGCCGAATAAGCAGTTGATGTTTGAATGGTACGGGGCGGGGGCAAGCTCCCAGGAACTGCGCCGGGGACTGATGAGAATATTCGTGCTGGTCAAACGGCGGTACTACACTTCCTTTAGGTTGCTGGGCCCGGAAACACTTTTTCCCATTGACTTACATTGGGAAAGAGTGGTCTGTAACTCGTTGGATAATTTTTTTTAAACTAAATAAACTACCCAGTATGAACGTTTGTATAGCCCTTATTAAAAACATTCGTTCCTCAAGTTGTAAAAATGTGCTAATAACGTTATTCTGAGTTATTTCCCTCGGCATTATGAACGCGCATCTAACCCATGGGACCGCGCCGCCCGGCACGTTCAAGTTACGTGTTCAGTACTACATGAGTTTATCTTTACCTGATCTTTACCCATGGATGCACAATAACAACGGACCCATATCGCCTTACTGCCAGCCCACCGAGCTGTAATAATGGACATATTGCACATGTTTGCTGTAATTCATTATTTGTAAAATATTATACTACATGGGCTGTATGATGTAAATCTTGTACCGTAAATGTTGTATTAAATAAAGTTAATATTACCGACGTAGATTAACGTTCCTGTAGCATCTTATTGCACTTGCAATTGGTTAGGTTACTTGTGGACTACTTCACATGAATAATCACAGTTACTATTAGTGATGGCGAGATGAAGCCTTATGAAGCTTTCCAGCCAATTGGTTCGCAAAAGGGTTCATCTCATGAGGCTTCATCATGGGCTTCATTTGAACACAAACCCCCCTGTTGGTCAAAGTGTGTAAAACAGGCAGATTGGACATCTCAACAGTGTGCTCTATCTCACACCGAGTTCCCAATGAGTAAAGCCTTAGAATAACTCTAAACAACGAACATAAAATCATATTTTCATGTTAACAATATTGTATTTATTACAGTTTAATGATTGTGATTGAAAATCCTAAGGAGGCTGGTAAACATTGCAAAGAGGGATTTATATTCCTTAATAATATTCGTAAACTTAACCATGTTGTAGCCTGAGAAAGGCTAAACCATATCAAAGAATACATTTATTAACTACATTATCTCATTTAGCTGTAGCTTTTATAAACAACAAAAACTACGTATTGTTCAGTCGTTGAACCAGGGACCCTACGGTCATGAGTCAACTGCTTTCAGGCTGAGCTACAGCACACACGCTGAATCTCCTTGAAAACACTGTAAGATATGTATTCCTGTATTTATTGATGTTTTTATTCCTACATTTATTTATGCTTGTATCTATTTATAGCCTACTTATGACATGTTCCGACCTCTATATGAGTGAGGGTCTGAGCTCTCTTGATTCCATCGTGTCACCGGGCCCGGGTACAGGAGGGATAATATGGTTCTTAGTATACATCCATGGGTATTATGAGCGTTGTGGTTCAACGGTTCAACCGATCTGAATCGCTTCCTGAAGCAGTCACGTGGTATCGACAGGCAGCGAGGCTTCGTTTGTCATCGGTGACGTCACTGGCCCAAAACGATACAAGCCTCGGTAAATGCTTCACAAAAAGCTTCGGGGATTACTCGACACACGCTCCGAAGCCTCGGCGCAATACATAACATCACTAGTTACTATCCTTTTATTCCATTACATTTCAAAAAGAAATAGGCTATTGTTATTTTAACTCACAGTAATCCATCATCAGCTTTACTTTTTAGATAAAGTTTTAACTCACAATTGATCATAACAGGCTTCAACATATACATTTTTATATATTACCAAGCAGGGCCGTATCCAGGATTTCCTAAATACCGAGGTCCAAACATGTTAGGGGGGTTCGGGGGATACCCCCGAGATTTTTGGGATTTTCATGATCTAGTTAGGTGCTTTTTAAGTCCTGTGGGGGGTCACACATTGGATAATATATTGATTTCAAACCATGTCAGTGGGCTGCAGCATAAATTATTTTTGAAAGTGTAATACATGAATCAGTTGATTGTTACTATTAATGATCTGGACATGCAGAAGGACCTGCACCCTCTCTTCCATCTTCTTTAGTCTCTCTGTCCTCTTCCTGTTCATTACTCTCTCTGTCCTCTACTCTTTCTCTGTGTTCAATCTCTCCCTCGTTGTTCACTGTTTGCTCCTCCTCACTTGTCGCTCCTGCCAGTCAATTAAAAGCAATTCAGCCATTTAATCAGTGGGTTTTCTCCGGAAGTGTTTCCTTGTACGATGTGAGGGTCTAAGGACAGAGGGTGTCGTATTGTCATACTGATATTCTGTACACACTGTAGTGTTGCACGGTGTACCGATACTTGAAAGGTACCGCGATACCCTGCCGTTAAAAACGGTACGATTCCTCCGTTTAATTAGTATCGGTACTTTAAGAATGACGGGGAAAAGTACTCCTGTGAAAAAGCGCCGTTTTAATAAGAGCCGTGTGTGTTCAGCGCTCTGCTTCCACTCCCTGCACTGCAGCTGTGCCTGCAGTCCCGCTCCTCTCAAGCACGTTCTAAGTCCCTCCCCTCTCTCTCGTGCATGCGGCCACGCGCTAGCTGCCAGAGCATGTGAGAAAACAAGAAGCATGGCCGCTGCGCCTCGGCTTGTTGACAAAAAAGACGCCAGAAGTCTGTGAGCGGGCCGTTCAGGTGTTCAGAGCAGAGCTCCCTGTCGGAGCGGCAGAGGGTGATGTGCACTGAAAAGTTTTTCTGTCGCAATATTATCGTTGAGCAAATGTAACTAGCAAACTAGCATCACTATCTGCTAACGTTAGCTTTAGCCTTCGTTTTCTATTAGTTTTTTTCATAGGCTATAAACGGAGGTGGTATAAGTATATATCTTGTACTTGAGTAAAAGTAGAAGTACCCAGGTCTTGTACTTGAGTTAAAGTAGAAGTACCAGAATGTAGGAACAATCCTGCAATCAAAATGTTCCTCAAATAAAAGTACAAAAGTATTATCATCAAAATATAGTTAAAGTAGCGACAGTAAAAGTAGAAGTACTCAGGTCTTGTACTAGAAGCACCAGAGTGTAGGAATACTCTGTTACAGTAAAAGTACTGCATTCAAAATGTTCCTCAAGTAAAAGTATTAAAGTAGCGACAGTAAAAGTAGTCATTGTGCAGATTGGTCCATTTCAGAATAATATATATGATATGTTTTATAATGATTGATCATGAAAGTGTTCTCAAAGCTGGTAAAGGTGCAGCTAGTTTGAAGTACTTTGTATTCTGCAGGGTAGCTGGTGGATTTACTCCAGGTGGAACTAAAGTCTGATTCAACACTTGGTTAGATTTCACATCATTCATCCAGATCTGTGAAGTAACTAAAGGGATTAATACATGCAGTGGAGTACAAGTACACCATGTACCTCTGAACTGTAGTGGATTAGAAGTACAACGTAGCAAAAGAAACATTGAAATACTTAAATAAAGTACAAGTATCTCAAAATGGTACCCAAGTAGTACTTGAGTTTATGAACTTAGTTACTTTACACCAGTGGCTATAAAGATAGAAAGACTCAGCCTTGCACAGAGGCATGAAAATACATTTTCAAAATGCTCAACAGTGCTGCCAAAATGTTAAACTCACTGCTACACAATTAAAATAAATGCTTTTATATATATTTATATTAGATGTGACACTTTGGCGTTTATGTTCTTAGTAACACTGCTGCTTTAGTTGTTCTGACTGCTAAAATCATCTGTTATTCCTAATTTTAAAGCCGATATTCCGTGTTTCCCTTTTTTTAAGAAAAGTATCGAAAAAGAATCGGAATCGCAATTCTTGACTTGGTATCGGTATCGAAACCAAAATGTTGGTATCGTGACAACACTAACACACTGTGAAGTCCACTGAGACAAATGTAACATTTGTGATATTGGGCTTTATAAATAAACATTGATTGATTGATTTAGTTCATTTCACTTGTTTGTTTGCATTTTTTTTTTTTAAATCTGTTTTGTTTGATTCTCAAAAGAGAACAAAGATGTAAGCAAATGGTGTTTTATTATGAAATCATAACTGCAATAGATGTATGTTGTTTTAAAATTATGCATATTGTAAATGAAGACTATTGTTATAGATAGATAGATGGGGTTATTAAGCCTACATTATTTTGTGTGACTGTACCTGCAGTTCCTCCCTGACTTCCATCACTTTCTCTCTCTCTCTTTCTCTATGCCTGTCCTGTCTCTTCCTTACCAAAGCTGAGCTTCGACTGACATCTTTACATTATATCTGAGTCAGTGTAAAAAGAAAATAATACAATGTTATATCTTCAATGTTTTACTCAAATTGAAATGAAAGAAAAGCATTACAACGTTTGTTAAAAGGTAATCCTTCTGACATTGGATGAATGTAATTCACGTTAGATCTCTAGCTAGTTTATTCACGCAATTTAAACCAAAGTATAGCCTATAGCTGCAATATAAGTTAGTGTGCATGTTGTCGGACGTCCACTGACTAACGTACAGCGTTCACACAGGATCTGTTGGTCCTATGATGTTCTGTGAGGAGCAGAAACACAAGCAGCCCGCTGGACTCAGGTCTCTAGATACCTCATCAATCCTTCGCCGCTCCGGCTCAAGTCCGGGCTGCGGTGGTTTGTTGATACATGTCGTCTTCTTCTGTTTGCTTTAATCGAGGCTACGTAGTTATGCAGCGCCCCCATCGTCAGTAAATGGAAGTACTACAAAGAACCCCGTTTAGTGCAATTATTTCACAAGTTTTGTTATATACACAGCTTGGAAAATATTACCGAGGTCCGGACCTCGGTGACCTCAATGGTAGATACGGCCATGTTACCAAGTGGTTTCATGTACAACCCACACAAGTATCATGCTAAATGAAGCTCTGTTGCTTGGATATCACGAGATCCTGATGTCAGCGTAATATAAAAGTACATAACGATTGATGTCTAATTTAGCATAATTTACTAGCTAGCCGCTAGCTGCTAACTGCCGCCTCGTTAATATAAATCCAGTACCATGCTGTCATGAACGCGCGGTGCTGTTACATGTATGCAAATGCATGTGCTCAATGTGCCTTTTGGGCGGCGTGGTTAAAGTTGCGCATGCTCTATGAGTGCACATACGGGTACTTCTCAGGCATGCCGGGTAATCTGTGACGTTTCGCTCTCTCAAAAGTTGGGCCATTTTGTCATCATGCGCCATTGAACAACTCTCATAGGAATGAATGAGGCCCCGCCTCCCACGCTGTATCCAGTTCTTATTATACATCCATGGTATCCACAGGGAGATTCGGTTCAGTTGGATCACATAATGTAACGCAGTAACGCACCCATTTAAATCACATAACTATAACGGCATATGGATGGATATACATCCATGGGCGGGGGTGTACAGAAAAATATCACGTGATCACTCAGGCTTATGTTCAAGGAGCGTCTTTTTATGGAGCAGCCTCCAACTTCTGGAAGCCATTGCTGTTACCATAAAGTTAAGAATAAGGGCGCACTATGGTAGTGCTGTGTTACAAATGTTTGCTGGCTTGGTATTATTTTGTAATATTCACAGCTATGTTCCGGTGTAAAGTGGTGCAAAGACATGTGTCTTGTTTTACTGTTGCACAGAATATAAATCGACTTGGCAACTAAGGCAAGTATATTTCCTCACCCCGAACACCTAACTGTAAGTGCACGGTGAACTATTCTGAATACTTTTGTGTCTGCCTCTCCAAACACACACGTATTTACTGCTGCATGGAAACAGGCAGGTTGTAGCTTAACACATTGTGAAGAGTTCCACTGTTGAATTTGTACATTTAATGTTCATAGGTTGCACATGATGATTCAAGTTCAACAAGACTAGAAAACGGATCAAACTCACCCAGTGTTCAGGTCCGACACATTGAATAACAAAGTTCAAAAGTAGCACCACGTGAAACCTTCTGCATGTAATGCTATTGGTTCTAAACCCGGAAGTGTTTCCTCGTTTGAGAAGATGAAAATTAAAGCAAGAGAGTGCAGTGCCTTCTTTACCTAGTTAGCAGACGCATGTTTAGTCAAATACATTTATATTCTTTAACATACATTTATTTAACTGTGTGTGACCATTTAGGGAGACATTTTAATATGTGTAAGAAGCTATTTGTAGAGGCTCCTGTTTGATGCATGCGTAGGCTACGCTACTATTACACATGTATACCTAGGGTGCACAAAGCTATTAAAAATAAGCAGGAGTTGACCTCTTGCAAGTGTGAATTGTCATGATAATGAGATCAACTTAAAAAACCTTGAAAATGGACCTTTGAGATCTGTTCAACGTCCTTTTATTACCACTAAGGGTAAATGGTTTGTGGAAAGAATATTATAGTTGAGGTTAATAGTCAACTGAAAATGACCCTTCCTGTCCACCAAGTCAGACAATGATCAGCCAATTGTAGTTTCAGTAACTGTACAATTGTTCAGTGCATGTCTGACATTTGAGGATGGCAGTTTAATGTTAATCTTGTAACTGGACCTCCAGTCTGTACATTTGACATTTAGTTGTGGGAGTTTCAGTCATCTCACATGATGGACATACAGTGTTTACCCAGATGGTAAAAGCTTCCATGATAAATGTTCCAATTCCTTCAAGTGATCAGAAGAAACTATTTAATTTAATCTGCTGCTGAACATCATGTTATACAATGACGTTTTCAGAACTATGATTCAATGGATATTAGGATAAGACTGTTTTGATAACTGCTTTTCCCAAAGTCAAGAGTACTTTGAAACTCTATTTTCCAATCTACCCTCAATGGGGCCCCATTATTTATCGGTAAGCCTTCTATCCTTTTTTAAATATTTTTAATTTCTACTGTTGTCCTTCAAGTATGATCTGTGGTCAGTATTACATGTTTAATGGCTCTTAATGCAACAAGTCCTCCAACTCATACGACCAAATGGGTCGATTGTTTTAAGCCCTTATTACGACCAAATATGTCGTTTGTTCAAGCGCTTAATACGACCTATAATTACGTTTTAAAATTGTCGGCCTCGAGTGCTCCCGTTGAATGCAAACGTTACAGAGGGTTGTTTATTCACAAATAACCCTCTCTGTAAAATCCTAAATTGTAGGATAGTTTGGCCATTAAAACGCTTTATGATTAGATTTCTAGCGAGAAGTATATATTTTACTTTTAGAATCCATGTCCAGTCGATATGTAGGATCTATAGTTTGATAGATATTACGAAGATGATTTGAGGTTTCATCAGGAGAACGTGGATATGCGGCAAGCTTCCATGTAAAGTTACGGGTTGAAAACAGTATTTCCGGTCTCGCCGTTTTCATAATAAAACCAATGATCAAATGATTTAACAGTGATATCTGCAGTACTCATCCACTAAAAAAACATCAGTTTATCCTAGTTAATTATACGACATTAATTGGTTTAAATTGTGTACAATGCTTTTGTGTTTTTCCCATAGGTTTTTCTCTTTCGATTCTGAGAGACACATTTCTTTTTTCAGAGGTTTTGATAGGCTAAAATCACGCCGCAATGCACGTCGGGATATGGTGTTTATGTGATATGAAATCGGAAAACATTAAAAATAATAATAATAATACTTTATTCCGAGTGTGCTTGCTTTTCTCTTTGAAAGTCATCACATAACGGCATTGTAATACACGGTTCGGCTGCATTAAATATTACATATCTGCCCTAGATATGTATTTATAGAGCCCTGATCAGAAGACCTTTTGACAAACTGGAAGAGATGCCGCCAAAACTGAATACGTGACGTGGACCATAAATATATCAACAATTAAACAACATTCCATTTCTTTTCACACAATACGTCTCCTTGCAGTATCAACACTAATTCGGCTGACTTTTATATTTGATCCAATTAGTAGATAGTCTGTATTTACACCATAACGGTGCACAGCTGAGAGAAAGGGACTTTTTTGTAGTTTTTAAAGATATTACTGATTTTCTGAACTACCTTTCCAACTCCTCATGCAGTTGACTGTTACAGGTCTATACAGGTTCATGGTACAATGTGAAGAAACACACTCCTCAATGTCAGTCTTGGTACTTTATTGACAAAGATGACCACACCCTGAAACAGAGCAATGCCGCAGGATAAGCTGACAAAGTATTACATCAGGGCTCTCAAGTTTTGAACAGAGTTCAGAGTGAGATTTTGGCAGCGGCGGGGCTTTGGGTGGGGACGGTGGTCTTATCTGATAAATGACACATAAATTCATACAAATAAAAACATATTTATTTCATTCTTAGTGAAGGGATGTGTGTGTGTGTGTGTGTGTGTGTGTGTGTGTGTGTGTGTGTGTGTGTGTGTGTGTGTGTGTGTGTGTGTGTGTGTGTGTGTGTGTGTGTGTGTGTGTGTGTGTGTGTGTGTGTGTGTGTGTGTGTGTGTGTGTGTGTGTGTGTGTGTGTGTGTGTGTGTGTGTGTGTGTGTGTGTGTGTGTGTGTGTGTGTGTGTTTTTTGTTGTAGGTGTTGGTGGCAACCCTCTCCGCGTCGGCATTAGAGTGAGGGAGCACTAGAACAAGTTGAGATATTTTAGTGAGCCTCCCAAACTGGCTCAAACCGGTCACCTTTAAAAAAAAAAAAGGAACCAAGAGACTCTATTACTCAAATGCTTTGCTTTTGATTTCAATTGATTATGTGTATGTCATGTGGTGCCAAATATTTCTTACCTTGCACTTGATTGAGGACATACTCCCCCAAAACTCCTCAACATTAAAGGTGGTGGGATCTTGGGGCATGGGGATATCCATCAGCTGATATTCCAGGAACTCCTCACACACCCCAGTGTGAGAAAAAGTTTTTAGAGAGTACTTGTCCATGGACAAGTGAGTTTGGAAATGTACTTGTCCGAATACATTTTTCACTTGTCCAGAATGGACAAAAATTGGGGCCACTGGAATCTTCTTCATCGTATTTTACATTTTCCCACGGTTTTTATGACACCGCAAACGTAAGTGAGAAGTGAGATTTTACTGCATCACACAAAAGGTTGGGTATCGTTTGGATTTTAACGATTCCGGTTCTGCTTTTCGATTCCGGTTATTTTCGGTTCCGGTTCTTTGAGAGGGTAAAAATAAGTCCCATGACAAACTGGGAGAAAAATATACTTATGAAAACATTAAGTCAAATCTGTATTCCTATTTACAAATCACATACTGTTTAATTTCTTACGGTTATTGAATACATCCATCCATCCATCCATCTTCTCCCGCTTATCCGTGGTCGGGTCGCGGGGGTAGCAGTTCCAGCAGAGAGCCCCAAACTTTCTTTTCCCTGGCGACATCAACCAGCTCTGACTGGGGGATCCCAAGGCGCTCCCAGGCCAGCGAAGAGATATAATCCCTCCACCTGGTCCTAGGTCTACCCCTTGGTCTCTTCCCAGCTGGACGTGCCTGGAACACCTCCCTAGGGAGGCGCCCAGGTGGCATCCTAACTAGGTGCCCGAACCACCTCAACTGGCTTCTTTTGACGCGAAGGAGGAGCGGCTCAACTCCGAGTCCCTCCCTGATGACCGAACTTCTCACCTTATCTCTAAGGGAGACACCAGCCACCCGGCGGAGGAAACCCATCTCGGCCGCTTGTATCCGCGATCTCGTTCTTTCGGTCATGACCCATCCTTCATGACCATAGGTGAGGGTAGGAACGAAAATGGCCCGGTAGACAGAGAGCTTTGCCTTCTGACTCAGCTCCCTTTTCGTCACAACGGTGCGGTAAAGCGACTGCAGTACCGCTCCCGCTGCTCCGATTCTCCGGCCCATCTCACGCTCCATTGTTCCCTCACTCGAGAACAAGACCCCGAGATACTTGAACTCCTTCACTTGGGGTAAGGACTCATTCCCTACTTGGAGTGGACAGTCCATCGGTTTCCTGCTGAGAACCATGGCCTCAGATTTGGAGGTGCTGATCCTCATCCCAGCCGCTTCACACTCGGTTGCGAACCGATCCAGTGAGTGCTGAAGGTCGCAGACCGATGAAGCCATCAGAACCACATCATCTGCAAAAAGCAGTGGTGCAATCCTTACTCCACCGAACTGCAGACCCCCCCCCCCCCACGACTACGCCTCGAAATCCGATCCATGTATATTACAAACACGATTGGTGACAACCGCAGCCCTGGCGGAGGCCAACCCTCACCGGAAATGGGTCCGACTTACTGCCGAGGACCCGGACACAGCTCTCGCTTTGGGAGTACAGAGATTGGATGGCCCTGAGTAGAGACCCCCTCACCCCATACTCCCGCAGCACCTCCCACAGTACCTCCCTGGGAACCCGGTCATACGCCTTCTCCAAGTCTACAAAACACATGTAGACCGGATAAGCGTACTCCCAGGCCCCCTCCAGGATCCTTGCGAGAGTAAAAAGCTGATCCGTCGTTCCACGACCAGGACAGAATCCGCATTGTTCCTCCTCAATCTGAGGTTCGACAATCGGCCTGACCCTCCTTTCAAGTACCTTGGAGTAAACTTTCCCGGGGAGGCTGAGTAGTGTGATGCCTCTGTAATTGGCACACACCCTCTGATCCCCCTTTTTGAAAAGGGGGACCACCACCCCGGTCTGCCACTCCTTCGGTACTGTTTCCGACTTCCACGCAACGTTGATGAGACGTGTCAACCATGACAGTCCCTCAACACCCAGAGCCTTCAGCATTTCCGGGCGGATCTCATCCACCCCCGGAGCTTTGCCACTGTGGAGTTGTTTAACGACCTCAGTGACCTCCCACCGGGAGATTGGTGTTGATCCCCCGTCATACTCCAGCTCTGCCTCTAACATAGAGGGCGGAGTTGTCGGGTTCAGGAGTTCCTCAAAGTGTTCCTTCCAACGCCCCAACACTCCATCAGTTGAGGTCAACAACGTCCCAGCCTTACTGTACACAGCTTGGATGGTTCCCTGCTTCCCCCTCCTGAGGTGTCGGACAGTTTTCCAGAACAACTTTGGTGCCGCCCGAAAGTCCTTCTCCATGTCTTCTCCAAACTTCTCCCACACCCGCTGCTTTGCCTCGGCCACGGATGAGGCTGCTGCCCTTCGGGCCTGTCGGTACCTTGCAACTGCCTCGGGAGTCCCCCGGGATAACAAATCCCTGAAGGCCTCCTTCTTCAGTCGGACGGCTTCCCTGACCACCGGTGTCCACCAGGAGGTTCGAGGGTTACCGCCCCTTGAGGCACCTAGGACCTTGAGACCACAGCTCCCCACCGCGGCTTCGGCAATAGAGGCTTTGAACACCGACCACTCTGGTTCAATGTCCCCAACCTCCACAGGAATGCCCGAAAAGCTCCGCCGGAGGTGTGAGTTGAAGGCCTCCTGAACTTGGGCCTCCTCCAGACGTTCCCAGTTCACCCGAACTACACGTTTGGGCTTACCAGGTCTATCCAGAGGCTTCCCCCGCCACTCGACCCAACTCACCACCAGATGGTGATCAGTTGACAACTCCGCCCCTCTCTTTACCCGAGTGTCCAAAACATACGGCCTCAGGTCCGATGATACGATAACGAAATCGATCATGGACCTTCTGCCTAGGGTGCTCTGGTACCACGTACACTTATGAGCATCCTTATGTTCGAACATGGTGTTTGTTATGGCCAATCCATGACTAGCACAGAAGTCCAGTAACAAACCACCACTCCGGTTCAGATCAGGGGGGCCGTTCCTCCCAATCACGCCCCTCCAAGTGTCTCCATCATTGCCCACATGTGCGTTGAAGTCTCCCAGCAAGACTAAGGAGTCCCCTTCAGGAGCCCCATACAGGACTCTTTCCAGGGTCTCCAAGAAGGCCGAATACTCTGAACTGCTGTTGGGTGCATAAGCACACACAACAGTCAGAGTTTTCCCCCCCATAACCCGCAGGCGTAGGGAGGCGACCCTCTCGTCCACTGGGGTAAACTCCAACAACGAAGCACCTAACCGGGGACTTGTGAGTATCCCCACACCCGCCCGGCGCCTCACACCTTGAGCAACTCCGGAGAAGAATAGAGTCCAACCCCTATCCAGAAGTAAGGTTCCAGAGCCGACGCTGTGCGTAGAGGTGAGCCCAACCAGATCCAACTGGTACCGCTCCACCTCCCGCACAAGCTCCGGCTCCTTCCCCCCCAGAGAGGTGACGTTCCACGTCCCCAAAGCCAGCTACTGCCGCCCGGGTCTGGTCCGTCGAGACCCTCCGCTTTCACTGCCACCCTTCTGGCAGCGCACCCGACCCCATCGATGTTTCCCGTAGGTGGTGGGCCCGCGGGACGGAGAAGCGGAGGTGTTGCCCACGTTGCCTTTTCGGGCTGGGCCCGGCCGGGCTCCGTGGCAAGCCCGGCCACCAGACGCTCGCCGACGAGTCCTCCTTCTGGGCCTGGCTCCAGAAGGGGACCCCGGGCTTCCTCCGGGCCGGGTATCCTCACTTCCTGTGTCGTCTTTCATGAGGTCTTTTGAACCAATCTTAGTCTGGCCCCTTGCCTGAGACCAATTTGCCATGGGAGACCCTACCAGGAACACAAGGTTCCAGACAACACAGCCCCCAGGTTCATCAGGGCACACAAACCTCTCTACCACGGTAAGGTGCTGGTTCTTCAGAGAGGTTATTGAATACAATTATATAAAAATAATCTCTGCATTGTTTAGTTAGTTCTAAGTGGTGCAGTTTGAGAATGTACAATTGGCCCAGTCTCCTCTGATGTTAGACAGAGTCCAACCACACATGTCCAACACATAGGACATAACCTAATAATAATAATACATTATATTTATAGCCTATAGGCCTAGCGCTTTTCTACAACGCAAATACGCTTGCACGCTTACACACGTCCTGCAATACACATGCTGCAGCTGCTCACTGTTTGTAAAAGTAAAGAAATAGTATTTTCATTTCCATAATGTACTTTCTTTACCCTGCTTCATAAACAATACTGACATCCTGCTCCTCCGAGTCTGGGGGTCCGGGGATGTGAGGACAGCGCGAGGACACAGACAGGGAGGCTGCTTCACTTCATAAAGGAAATGGTGGTTAATATTAACAACACAGGAGTTAAAACGCTTAATAACCTTCATTACGTGTTAGAGAAAGAACATAAGAAAGTTTGACAAAGATGAGGCTGTTAAACGGGCAGCGGATCCGCTGTGTGTAGAAAGAGAGCGAGAGAGACGCTGAGCTGCACCGTGCAGCGATCAGCTGATACGGAGCATAGAGAACTGCAGTCCGCGGTGCTCGGCCTCGCCTCCTACAGCCATGTTATTTTCTAATTGGCTGTTCGACAGCTTACATTCTTTTGATTGGTTGATGCGTGGCTACAGTGATTCTGTACTAGTTTGTTTACAAAATTGCGGCGCAACTTGGTGGGCGGTACCCTGGAAAGAAATCTCTGCGTGGGAAATACAAGGTGTGGCGTGTGAGCGTGTGAATGGAGTGGAATGCGTGTGTCTCACGCCAAATGCGTGAGACTTGAGAGCCCTGATTACATACATGCATGTCATGACCAATACACATATATTAAATTACATATATTAAAGACACACTAAACAGCAGTGGAAACAGTCTTACATGAGTGAGTGGATGAACGTCTCAACTCGAGGCGGAGTGAATGAACAACATGTGAACTAAAATGGCCGCTAAGCACTACCGGGTCAAAGCACGGCATATCCGGGCAGCGACAGCAGTGACGCTGCCCTCTTGTGGCCGGCGATAAACTCTTCATCCCCCCCAGACCGGAAAGCTATGGGACGGAATAGGTTAACGGTCTAAATCCAGCTGCCGGACTCGGGCTCGTAACGTGCAGGCGGCCTCCTCACGCGGCCTGGCCGAGTAGGCTGGGGCAGCATCGGCGGCGACTGCGGCACCGGTGCGCCCAGGAAGGCACCCGTAGGAACGGTGAGGTCAGAGGACGCCTCACTGGCAGGTGCCGGTGGGGAAGCGCCCATAGCCGAGTCGCGGGGTCTAACAGCCGGTCGCTGAGCGATCCCCTGGGGCGTCGCCCAGCCCGGGTGGATAGGTGGGGGCTGATGGTCCAGAGCAGCGGGCGGCGGCAAGGGCGCAGCCGGCTGCTCACGGGCGCAGGGTGTGGCCGGCGTATAGGCACGGAGGAAGTGCCGGTTGCGCAGTGTCAAACGTCCCGAACCGTCAACCCTGATCCGATACTGGTCGTGGCCCGGCGACTCCACCACGATCCCTGACCTGTCCCATTTATGGGGGCTTGGGCCTTGCTGGTTCTGGAGGAATACCCTTTCGCCGAGTGCCAATGGGCGGAGCGGTCTTGAGTGAGTCCCCAGAGACTCGGTGGTACGGGACATGCGGGTCCGAAGGGCGTCCTCCTTCGCCGCCCATGCCTCGCGCCATAGCAGGCGGATGTGCGGGTTCGAGAACTTCTCGAGGCGGTTCACGAAGGAGAGCGAGCCACGAAGGAGAGCGAGCCACGAAGGGGGCGGCCGAAGATGATCTGCGCTGGCGAGAGGTTGCAGTCAGGGTCAGGCGTGTTTCGCAGCTGCAGCATAGCACGCAGGAAGCGGTCCTGATCAAGGCCGCCCGACGGGCCGGTGTTGGACATAAGGAGGCGCTTAGCGGTCTTAACCGCAACTTCTGCCCTCCCATTAGACTGCGGGAAGCTAACGGACGACACACGGTGTTTGACGTGCCATAAGCGGAGGAAATCCTCAGTGTGGCTCGCCTTGAATTCCGGACCACCGTCGCTCGAGAGCTCCTCCGGTACGCCGAAGGTGGCGAAGAATGAACGGAGGTGTTGGACCAGGTCAGCTGAGCCCGCCAGGGCAGTACCCGCCGTAGAGCTCAGGACCTCTACCCAGCCCGAGAGACGGTCCCCGACAACTAGGTAGTGGCGGCCCCCATAGTCGAAGAAGTCAGCAAACACCGCCTCGAATGGCGTGGACGGGGGTGAGGACGGCAGGGGGGGTGTAGCCGCCTGTGACGGAGCATTGCGGTTGCAGTCTGCACATCGGTCCCTGGTGGCCTGAATGTTCCCGGACATCCCGGGCCAGTAAACTATGGCTCGGGCATGCTGCCCCATCGCTGAGGTTCCCTGGTGGGCGGCATGGAGATGCTGAAGGACTCTCCCAAGGAGGGATGGGGGGATCACGACGCGGTCCCGATAGAGCAGGACGCCGTCCTGTGCGTAGATGGACTCACAGACCGATGACAGACTCGCCAGGGCAGGGTCATTTACGTCAATCCCACCCTCCTGCTCGATGAGTTGGAGGAGGTGGCCGAGGCATCCGTCAGCTGCTGTCTCCCGTGCGAGGAGGGGCCAAGAGACGGCTCCGAGCTCCCGTGCGTCGTCGCGGATGGAGGCCATGAGTGCTGACTCCACGGCGTCAGGCCTGCTCGGCAGCCCCAATGAGAGGCCGTTCGCTGAGCCCGAGGGGGAAGGATGCCTCGACGTGGCATCAGCGGCATAGTTGCTCTTGCCAGGCAGATGCACAATGTCAAAGCGCCATGGGAGGGTGCGCTGCTTGAGTCTAAACAGACGCGAGTTTGTGATCTCATCCAGCGTACGGTCGCCAAAGATCTTCACCAACGGCTTATGGTCGGTGACCACGACGAGGTTGTCGGACCCCTGCGTGAAGTACCGCGTCTGTTCCAGACCCCAGGCCACAGCTAGGGCCTCTCCCTCGACGGCCGCATAGCGCTGCTCCGCAGGGGACAGGAAACGCGAGCCCGCGAGGGTGATCCTCCATCCACCTGGACAGCAGTCCGGTATGCCCGAGGCACAGTGACAATGTTGCTGGAGCAGGAAGTAGCCAATGCCACGCATGGACCAGTCAGGGCGGAGGCAGGTACGCTTCTGCATGTCGTAGATCTTCCGATGGGAAGTTCACGGGCAATAGGCCGCGGTTGAGCAACGACTCGTAGGAGAGGTACATGGCCCGGACCGAGCTGCTCACATATACCATGGAACGGCAGGATGTGACACGCCCCCCACTGCAGGTTGTCGAGAGCCTAGCGAAGAACGCCCCCTCGATGGATATAGGGGAGCGGTTGGCGGCTGACAGGCTGAGGCTGACGGGTCGCAGGTCGTCCCGCGAGAAACCGCAGGCCAGGAACTCCTCCAGCGACCAAAGGTCCGACTGCGCGCCAGTGTCCGCGACGGCGGATATCCGAGCTCCGTCGGCCGAGCCCCGGTTGCCGGTGCCATCCCTCAGCCCGACTGGCATGTCCATCGAGATGGTGATTAATGCTCGGGGGTGGTCTCTCAGCCTGGCCCGTCTCCATTCGCCCTTGGAGAAGATGTGGTGCTCGAGTCTGATAGGTGCTTGTCTGTTGACACATCCGTGCGACGTCGGGGCGCGGCGTCGGCGATGGCTCCTGTGACGTCGGCCAGGGCGGGCCCCAGCTTGCACCGATGAGACCTGGGAGACCGGCTCCGACCCCATGGCGGCCTGTTGACTGTCGGACGACGGCTGTTGACGCCTCTGTCGTCGGCGGGCCCTATAGCAGCCGATGCACACCTGGTGAGGCTTAGGATTCCACCCGCGAGGCCCCTCCGTAAAGACGTTAAAGACGCTCTTACATTCCGGGCACGAGGCACGTTTAGCCCCGTCCGCAGGGCTCGGGGCGGGGCTCGTCTGTGGAGTCGTCTTCAGGCGCCGGAATGACGACATGGCTGATAGGGAGGACGACGGGAGAGCGTTACGGGCCATCTCTCTGTTCTCGACGAGTGCAATTACGTTATTAACTGGCTTAACCAGGACGTCAGGTGTCCCCAGCGTCTCGCGGCGTATGTCCGAGTCATAAATGCCATTGAGCAGAACATCACGGATGATGTGGTCGGTATAGTCCACGTCCTTACCACACTCGCATACCGCATTATAGGCACATGTCTCTGCTTTACCCCGCACTCTGGCAGCGAATGCACCGAATGTCTCATCGCGTTCCTGGCGGAGCTGAAGTAGCTCGGTGCGCAGGACGCATGTAGCGACTGGGATGACAGCTAGGGAACGCATGACGGTGATTAGGTCTGGCAAGGGTCCGGAAGCGGCGTCGGGAGCGGCTTTCAACAGGCTGTCTCCAAGTACAGGTCCAGCGCACTGAAACAGCTGGAAGGGGGCCTGGGCATCCCCTATGCCTGAGCCGGCGCGGAATACGTCCCATCGGCAGATGAACACGTTCCATTCCTCTATCGACACGCCCACATCAACTTTGGGCCGATCGAGTCTCGGGCCGTGAGGGGCTGGGGCCTGGGCTGGCGCGGCCATGACAGGCGCTGCGTGCTGGTGGCTAAATCCATGAATCGTCAATATAGCAATGACGAGTGCTTCAGACAAATCTTGGGATTCGAACTCGCAGCCGGGGACAGGGCATCCAACAATGACCATGGTGTCGTCATGAAGAAACACACTCCTCAATGTCAGTCTTGGTACTTTATTGACAAAGATGACGACACCCTGAAACAGAGCAATGCCGCAGGATAAGCTGACAAAGTATTACATACATGCATGTCATGACCAATACACATATATTAAATTACATATATTAAAGACACACTAAACAGCAGTGGAAACAGTCTTACATGAGTGAGTGGATGAACGTCTCAACTCGAGGCGGAGTGAATGAACAACATGTGAACTAAAATGGCCGCTAAGCACTACCGGGTCAAAGCACGGCATATCCGGGCAGCGACAGCAGTGACGCTGCCCTCTTGTGGCCGGCGATAAACTCTTCACAATGCATAAGCTTCACATCGAGAGACTGAAACTGTATTTTCCTTTACCGTTCTGTTTTAAATTCACAATAAAGTGAATAGTCATATTATGTACGATATTATTATGTTTTATTAACTAGACCACTGGTCTAAACCGCACCTCCTAGTGGTTAAAGCACGTTATTGAATGTAGTTGTTGAATAAGTTATATTTATTTAGTTATTGATGAAAACATTTAAATATTAAGAGTAGCCTACATACAAAATAGGGGTCAATGATAGAAATATAGAATGGAAAATATCTAGAAGATACTGTAGTGATCTCTACAATAAAACAGTTTAGTGCAGGACGTCCAAAGATATTAACAGGAGAATGTGCAAAACAGACAAACTGATAAGGCTGAATTTTACTCAGGTGTAACTAAAGTCTGATTTAAGGGTTGTTTATATTTCACATCATTAATCAGAATCTGCAAAGTAACAAAAATAAATGTAGTAGAGTAAAAATACCAGGTTAACCTCTGAATTGTAGTGGAGTACAAAGTAGTACATGCTGCTGTAACAAAAACATTTCCCAACTTGGGATCAATAAAGTATCTTATCTTAAGATGATTGATGGCTACTGCCATATTTGCTAAATGTGCATCTGAACCTTGACAAGTGCATGTTTCAGGCTTATCAATGAACAACAGGAGGGGTCACAGACATGAGACCAGCTGTTAAATAAAGCTCTTCTGACCTTAGCTGTCGTGTGGGTATATATTAATGCTGCCCATTATGGACACAAGCAATTTTCACCCATGTATTAATTATATGTTTTAAATTTGATAACACCAATGTGTTTCGTGTCCCCTAAACCTCCAGGGATGTATACAGTTTAATACTGGCAACTTCTAATTGTGGGAAATACGAAAACGTCTTTTAAAACTACATTTCCCAGTAGAGGCGTGCCATAGAACATGTTGCGAAACACACAATAGGCAGCAAGTGTAATTCTGGGGGGGAGGGCCAGGCTGGACCCGTCCAAGTCCAGTTTTGGATAGTCTGGCGTGGTTCCATTCCATTTCAAAGAGCTTTGACGCTCAGCGTAACCTTGTCGCACTGCCACTCCAATATCCAATCACAGAGCTTGAGGGCTAATCACGGGGTTTGTAAAGCAAGGCGGATGTTGTAGTCCCAAACGATAGCTGGGGATTCTGGGTAGTGTAGTGTCTTCGGAAACTCTGTCGTGTCTAAACTCCGAAAAAACAATTTGTTTCTCCGAATCGAAGGTTAAAAACACAAAAGCATTGCACACAATTTAAACCAATCAATATTGTGTAATTAACAAGGATAAACTGATGTTTTTTAGTGGATGAGTAATGGAGAGATCACTGCGTAATCATTTGACAGTGTGGGGAATACTTCCGGTTTTATTATGAAAACTTCGAGACCGGAAATACTGTTTTCACCCACGCTAACTTTACATGGAAGCTGCCCCATATACACGTTCTCCTGGCGAGACCTCAAATCATCTTCGTATATCTATCAAACTGTAGATCCTACACATCCACTGGACGTAGATTATAAAAGTACAATATACACTTCTCGCTATAAATCTAATAAAAAAGCATTTTAATGGCCAAACTATTCCACAATTTAGGATTTTCCAGAGAGGGTTATTTGTGAATAAACGACCCTCCGGAGCGTTTGCAATCGACAGGAGCATGTTGTTTCTTACACGACCACTAGAGGGACTTTAAAACGTGTCTCTGGGTCGTATTTAGCTGCTGAACAATCGACCTATATGGTCGTTTTTTGTAGGCGGACAGGCTGTCTTAAAGGGAAATGGAAACACTTTTCAAACTGCTTTCCATGCGACAATATTACCATTAGGAAATGTATTTATCTAGTCTATTTCCAATGTAAACGATCGAGATACGCGAATTTACTTTTTGAAATACGTGCCTAATGACCATGGGCGCTTCCATTGCTCCGGGACTTTTCCAGTGACGTCACTGACTGGCTTCCTGGGCCAAAGCTCAATAGAGAACCGCAGTGACGTGTCCTAAAACCCGGAAGTAAGTTAGCATTTTTAGCACTTCCGGTTCCTTCGTCAAAAAAGCAATGTATTTTCTCCATAGGGTTTTGGAAAATAGCTCGAAATAAGGTCTGTGGTTGACACAAATTTAAGAGATAAATCACGTTTTGTTCTACGACAGTAGATACATCAGCAGTGACCCCACTGGTGATTTGTGAAGAGTTTACGTGTCTGAAAAACGATGGTTGTTACCGAGTGGCTGAATAGGACTACAGAAATGGTCGAGTCCGTTGTACGTCATTACGCCTACAAACGTAAACACTCCCGCTAAGTTTGTTTTCCCCTGTGTTCTGCTTGAAAGCAAGTACCTGCCTATCTTTAGTAGCCTATCTGTAGTCTCTTTAGTATCTGTATATCTATATCTTACCATTAGAATCTCTATTTTTGAAATGGTCATTTTTAACACCGTAGTTTTATAAATTATAGAACAATTAATTACCAGTGTTTTCCAATTTTACTCGGCAGTTCGTTTCGTTGGCTAACGTTAGCTAAAGCTAGCGCTACTAGTTAGCTACGCAATGGTTTGTTGCTTTGCTCCGGGTTGCAGCCACAGGTCTTCGCATGAAACGTGCTCGTTCTATCGTTTCCCGGCCAATGTTTTCCAAAGGAGAGTCTGGATTCGTGCCATGAGGTAAGCTGACGTTACATTGTTGTCCATGTCACGGTGAAATGTAAATGATGGGTAGTGTATCGCCGTTTTAGAGATGGCACTGCTGAAAAGACCGCAAAATAAGTAAAGATAATGAATACATCCTATTAAAACCTGTGTGGCTTATATGATAAGTCTAATTAGTACAAGTAGCATAACGTTTCACCGTGTAACTAAAGATTGTAGTCAGGGAAATCAGTTTGACATATTGAACTAATAACAAATCACCTCTGGCTGGCAGAGAACTCTCTGCTCCATAGCTTCTCTTGGACGTAACATCACATGTACATTTTACATTTATATTCAATTTAATATTCCATCCCTAACATACTTTTGTATATATAATAACTTATATTTTGTTTTTCTTGTTATGCTGCTGCAACACAAACATTTCCCCAATTGGGATCAATACAGTAATATCTTAATTAATTAAGAAATATAACTATTATAATTAGTGTAGCAGCTGACACCTATTTTCAATATGGATTAATCTACCTTTATTTCTTTAGTTCAATTTTGATCTATAAAAATGTCAAAATAGTGAAAATGTTCACGAGACAAAGTGCAAGGTTATATCTTTAGATGTTTTGTTTTAGCCTATGTACTGTATGTCTTAATGCTCTTATTTGTGACGATGTGACTTCCATGAAACTAATATTTTATATCTTCCCAACAGACGAGCTGACAGGAAGCCTAACCCCCTAAACGCACCAGGAGCGTCTGCGCCGCGTTACGGCTGCGCCGCGTTACGGCTGCGCCGCGGCGGTCGTAAGGATCGCGGCCACTCTAGTCAATGGGTGCTATTCCACCACACGCGCCGCGTTACGGCTCAGACGCGTCCCAGAAGCGGCTCGGCGCAGCGCTTCTCTAAAATTAGGATGAATCCTATTTTTGCCGCGGCGCAGCCGTAAGGTAAGGTCGGACAGGCAGCCCCCCCCTCGCAGGAAGTGGAAAGGTGAGCATCCGGGCCAGGCCCATCCTGCGTATATACTAATTTAGCAGACCCCCCTCCTTCATCACAACACCTCCACTACGATACGCACAATGGACGACGAGGTGTTCATAATGGAAGTGGAGAAACACACCATTGTATACGATGTAACCAATGCTTTTTACAAGGACAACATCAGAAAGGACAAGGCCTGGTTTTTAGTCGCTGCAGTTTGTGGAGTGGAAGGTAACAACTACATATTAATGTTTTAAAGTTAATTAAGAACTGCGAGGCTGCACACACGACGCTCCGCTTCCGCAACGTTTTGAAACGCGCCTGGTGTGTTAAGTCGCAGGAGGAGGTCGCAGCGTGGCGCAGCCGCAACGTAACGCGGCGCAGACGCTCCTGGTGCGTTTAGGGGGTAACACTCTAACAACCACAACATTGCAAAGGCGAGTAAATGTAAATTAAAAACGATTCACAATTTCTTAATTTCTTCTTCTTTCTTGCAGTGAGGTGAAGCTGACCTTGCACTTGGTGCCAGTAAGGATGCTCCTCACGCAGGCTGAATGTTTCTCCTTCCTTACTGACACAGAAGCCCTTGACTTGCAATGCTTCACTAATTGTCATTTCCCTGGCTCCGTAGGGACACTTTACCTCCAGCACAGCGGGAGACCCTTCCAGACCATCTGGAGATGCCCCCAACACTCCTGATTGGGAGAGCCACAAACCTGACTCATGGACCTGCATCTGGGTTGCAGTGGTGAATGCCCTGACGCCCTCACATTCATTCATAGTCCCCCACTGTACAGACAAAACACCACCAAGGGTCTGTTGTTGCCCTAGCACCCTGGCACTAAGGGAAGCAGTCACACGCTTTGACCTCAGGACAGCTCCAAAGTTGCTGGCAGTCAACCTTCCTTTCCTGAACAAATGCCAGTTTGGGTTGGTTCACTGACCAGTGTAGCCACCTGAATTGCCCTCTGTTGCTCCTCAGACAATGCCATGCTTGCCACAATTACCTCAGGCCCCTGATGCCCAACAGATTTGAGAATTTCAGGAACAGTAAGTGTTTCCAAGCTGTAGTGTTCCTCTTCTGGCTCGGGGGAGAGAAGCCAAGACATTCCTGAGAACCTGCCCCCGAGTCTGTCTCTCAGCCAGTCACGATCTTCGGAGGTGGGCTCTCTTGTCAGCGGGTTGAATGAGTTATTGGTTGGAGGAAATAGCTCCTCCACTGAATGCGTACGTTTAGCTGCCTTTGGCTTCTTCCACTGACAGGGGGTGTCAGTGCAGCTGAAAGTGTGGATGGCAAAGATGGCTAATGCAGCCGCATGACTGCATTTCCATTCTCCACCTGGGCATTCACATTTTGTGGAGAGAATTCCCTCTTCTCCTGTAGATACCTGTGGTGGTGGGATTGTTTTATTATTTAAAATATATTTACATTTGTAATGCCTTCCCAATTATAGCCTACTGTATGTTTATTTCAACGATATTTCTGTGTTTTCTGGTGTGTAAAATTTGTAATCTTGGGGCCTCTTCTCTTTAACATCTACATGCTACCACTGGCTCAGATAATGAAGAACAACAAAATAAGTTACCATAGCTATGCAGATGACACACACATTTACCTAACCATTTCACCAGGAGACTATGCTCCATTTCAAACACTGAGTAAGTGCATTGAACAAATCAATGACTGGATGTGTCAGAACTTTCTCCAATTAAACAAAGATAAAACTGAGGTAATGGTTTTTGGAGCCAAGGTGGAACGTATAAAAGTTAGCGCTGAGCTTCAGTCTGCAATGTTCAAACCAACAGATAAAGCCAGAAATCTAGGTGTAGTCATGGACTCTGACCTGAGTTTCAACAGTCACATTAAAACAGTTACTAAATCAGCCTATCACCTAAAGAACATATCTAGGATTAAAAGACTAATGTCACAGCAGGATTTGGAAAAACTTGTCCCGTTATCTTCAGTAGACTGGACTACTGCAATGGTGTCTTCACAGGTCTCACTAAAACATCTATTAGGAAGCTGCAGTCCTCACTAACACTAAGAAAGTGGATCACATCACTCCTGTTCTGAAGTCTTTACACTGGCTTCCTGTGTGTCAAAGAATAGATTTCAAAATACTGCTGCTGGTTTATAAAGCCCTGAATGGTTTAGGCCCAAAATACATTTCTGACCTCCTGCTAAATGATGAACCATCCCGATCTCTCAGGTCTTCAGGGACGGGTCAGCTTTCTGTCCCCAGAGTCAGAACTAAACATGGAGAAACAGCGTTCAGTTATTATGCTCCAAACATCTGGAACAAACTCCCAGAAACCTGCAGGTCCGCTGCAACTCTGACTACTTTTAAATCCAGCAAGAAGACTTTTCTTTTTGCCGCTGCTTTTAATTGAACTATTCACATCTTAGACTGCACTGTAACTTTTATCCATGTATTTTTTCTTTTAATGTTTATTTTATTAGCTTTGCTTTTTAATGACTGATTTTAAATGCCATTTCTTAATGTCTTTCATTTTTTGTAAAGCACTTTGAATTGCCATGTGTTGAAAAGTGCTATATAAATAAACTTGCCTTGCCTAATAAAGATTTCATGTGACACATAAAATGGATTTGTTGATGGGAATTAATGTGAATAAATTAACTCTAGGTTAACGGTACTCTTGCTATAACTACTCACCGACACTCTATAAACCTTGTCCCTCATGCTAGCCCTGACAACACCGGTAAGCACACCTTCATCTAGGCTGCACTGTTGTACGTGTCCTGACTTGTAGTGGTTCTCTCCTCTATCTCCATTCTTCTTGTCATCTTTGTAAAACGATATCAGACTGGTAATTGACACAGCCATGACTTCTAGTTAAATTCAGTGTGGCTAAAATGAAAAACTTTGTTAAAATATGCAAGCACGCGGAAGTCAGTCAGCTTTATTGTAAACAAATTCTACATGTGTTATACATCCAGAAATATCGTTTCCCACAGTGTGACATGTATACATAAAACAAAACAAAAAGGGCCTAGATAAACGTGGTATACATAACACAAAACAAAAAGGGCCTAGATAAACGGGGTATACAGTTTAAAATGTTAATATATTTAAAGTGTTCAAAGTGCAGTTTCAGTGCAAGTCAGTTGAAACGATCTTAAGTTGGCGTGACGTTGAAGTCGTGCGACCCTGCTGCTGTACTGGCTTGTAGTTCGTTTATAGCATAACGTTAGCATTTCGCTTTTGGCGACTAGATTTATGATTCAAAAATTATAAAAGTAGGAGAGACATGTGGAGATTATCCGGCTGAACAAAACGTGATCCTTCTCTTAAATGTGTGTCAACCACAGACCTTATTTCGAGCTATTTTCCAAAATCCTATGGAGAAATTGCATTGCGTTTTTGACGAAGGAACCGGAAGAAGTTTACATCCGGGTTTTAGGACGCGTCACTGCGGTTCTCTATAACAAACAACATGGCGTGCAATGCACCAGTAGTTTACATTACAAGAAAACGGTCGTCGTCAGGAGTTTATTGTATTGCCCCAGGCTGCACAAATGGATTTTATACAAAGAAGGAAGAAGTACATTTCCATAGGCTGCCACTAAAGGATGAGAAGCTGCTCAAAGTCCAGTCTGGATGCCTGGTTCAATACAAAACATTGGATTTGAAGCCAGGATCTGTTCCCACAATATTCGATTTCTCAACATATGCAGTCGGGAACACCGACCGTCCCAGCACGTCGGCCGCGCAAGACAATGACAGTGTCAACAAACGTGAAGTTTGAGCCACCAAACGAGTTGCTTCAGCTGCCGAGAGAGAGGTAAATATTGCAGCACTACCAGATTACTAGCTCACACATGTATTTACTGACACAGTGTGACCTTATTAATTAACGCAATCGCGTCCAAACTAAATGGTAGCTATTATTATGACGCACAATAGAGAATTGGGGGTGTTCTATAGCTCAACTAATTAAACTGGCATACACACGCTCATCTGTCGAAAACAGCCCTAAAAAGGCTAGTATTGCTATCAATGGATGGTATTGCAGGACCCAGAGCGCACGGAGCACAGAGCGGACAGCAGATAACGGAATTGCAGTTGTATTGCTTATAGATTATCAGAACATTTCAAAGGCGACACAGCCCCATTGGATATTAACCTATGGATTAACTACATCATCGTTTTTATCGTTGTAATGCCATTGAAGACCAGTTTAGACCAGACAATGAGGAAGGTAAGCCGTTAGCCTGGCGTATGTTAGTACCTAGCGCCACTTGTTTTGATGTACGTTTTTGTGGATAACCTCGCGAGTTTGTATCTTTCAGTGTTGAGGTGGGCACCGTTAGATTCTGTGTCTCCTTGCGATCATAAACGATGTGTTGGATGTGCGGCTAGGATAAGTAATAAGGGAGCTAGGAGTGATTTTCGGTGCAGTAATAGGTTAGCATTTTCGCTCGGGGCTAATTCAGAGGCTCACTGTTAGCATTGTGTTTTTTTAATTTTTTTATTCCGGATCGTATGCCACTCTATAGAGGCTTTGCATATGACGTCACGGGTGACGCGGCGTCATCCCAGCGGCCATACTGGAGTACCAAAACAGACACCGTAATACTCATAGCCTACCTGTTTTTTATCGGACATATAATGGTGAACTTCTGTGCTATTGTTGGCTGCGGCAACAGAGGTGATCGAAACAAGGGGCCAAAGTCATTTTACAGGCTGCCGGCGGTTATAACACACCAGGGTGAAGCAATGTATGCACTTTCAAAGCGTCGACGGGAAACATGGCTCAATAGGATCGGACGGGAGGATCTCAAACCATCCAACCACAACTATACTCGCGTTTGTGGGGATCATTTCACGTCAGGTAAGTGTCAGGTTTTACATTCAAAATCAACATACAACCCACTTACTAAGACATGTATCTTAACAAGGACATATGAATCCTGGAGTCTGTGTCATCGATCGACATATCAGATTGTGGAGTATCTACAAAACAAAGTCATCCCTTGGCTCAGGTCATCTTCCCACCAGTCTGTCAATCCCCTGCAGTGCTTCGTTTAACTGTAATTTAAAGAAATTCCTCCCCCTACTGGCCATTTGATTATATGTAAACAGTAAAGGCTGTACAGTCCCTGGCACCTTTTCAGAGGCTTTTGGTTTCCTCAATTATTTGTCATGTTCCAATGTCTTGACACCAGCATTTTAAATATATCTAAAGTCTGACTTCGCCTGTCAAAAGAGGTCAAATTTGTATTAATTAACAGTTCACCCAGGATATAACTGACCTACAATCTGATTTATTTGCAGGTAAACCAGTGGCACTTTTTGACAAAAATCATCCTGACTGGGCACCGTCTGTCAAATTGGGCCACGAGAAAATTACAGCACCTTCCCCTGCTACACATGCCAGGTATAAACGCGCCAGAAAAAGGTCATCCATCGCACCACTTGATCTCTACAGCATGGTATCTGATATTCCATCTCCAGAAGAGCCCGCACCGGTCCTGGGAGCCACTGGGGAAGAAGAAGGAATGATTGAACCAGAGACTGGCACTGCAACTCAGACTGATTTGACTGGTGAAATGATTGACAAAATGTCATTTGAAATTAATAATGTAACAACAGAAAATGTTAACTTAAAAGAAAAGCTTGTAATATATTACTAATGTATTTTTTACTTTCTAAAGATGTAGATGGGATTACATTGATGGATAAAATAGCTGAAGTGTGCTGCGACCTGAATAATGTGTGTGATACTGTAATACCCGTTGATTGAGCCTTTACATTCTGTTACACCCCAATCAACCCATATCAGATTGAAAAATATGATAGGTTTGTATTGTAATTATTATTACATTATTGTCAATGTTGTACTTGGTCAATTAAATGTCTTGATAATCAGAAAAGTGATTTGGGGTTTGGTTGTGTAGGGGAATGTTTGAACAATTATTTAAGATGTTTTCAGGCATGGAAGATTAATGTTTTTCTCTCAAGTTTTCTATTGTCAGATTGGACACATCCCAAATTGCTTGAATGTGGTTTCAGACCTGCACTGCGCACTAGAATAGTACTGGTAGAATATTCAAGCTTGGGTAAATACATTTGGAAAAAAACAATTGAAAGGGCAAAGTATTATATTTATTACAAGTTTCCAATTTACCCATTGAAAAAGGGTGAAAAATAAGTATACTCCTATGACTGTAAGCTGCAGAGATCACCTCACATAACAGAGATACATTAACATTGTGTCCATATTACAGTTTTTTTCAATGCTAAAACACATTTTTTGAAAGCAGGGCTTATTTTCTCAAAACACATTCACAAAACCATACACACAAAGTGCAAAACACCTCATATATATAATCACATAAATATATACACTGTCATTCAGATTGATTAATACTTCTGTTTCTTTTGAGAGGGGACATGCTGATGACATTTGTCACAATACCAGCTTCCTTTGGCGGCAACTGTTATACCAACACATTCAAAATGAAACCAGGTAGTTTCACAATTTGTGTTATCACATCCTATCATGGGAAGCTTTTCCTCTCCACGACAAAGGCACCATTTGGGTACCAGTGGTTGGGTATCGGTTGGCTGAGTTAGAGTGGCACATACAGCAGGGTCTGGTATCAGGCAGAGAGGCCTTTTTGGTGCAGTAATGGAGACTGGTGTAGTTGCACTGGGAATTCTGGTGAAGAATTGCCCACTTAACTCGAGGAGAATGACCTTCTGAAAGAATTCATGAGCTTTGGGGTATACCTTCTCCCAAAAGTCAATATCTGGGGTTATGCGTTCAAGATGAATCTTTCCATTCACCCACAGAACAAAGTCAGCATATTCAACATCGCATAGAAATAACTGGGTCTGCACTTGATAGAAATAGGCATGGTCTTCTTCAGCCTGTCCTGTCCATCACGTGATTCCAGACATGTATGGTCTGACGGTGCAGCAACACAGTAGGGGCATTTAATTTCCAAAACACCTACACCACAGCACTTGCAGGACACAACACCATCTGGAGTAGCACCTAAATATGGAAATGTTGGCGATAACACGAGCCCAGAATCCTGGCAAATGAAACTGTCATTGATTCATAATTGTAATGTAATCTTCACGTGCTGATTTCTCGTGATTACATCCCCATTCAGTAGCTGCAGTTTTAAATGTTGCGGCTTCTGGGTAACAAATAGCTTTAATCAAGCTAAGCGATGGTTTACTTGCACTTGTTGAACATGCTGCCTTCATACGAGATGCTGTAATCCGCCCAGCTCTGTATCGATACCAGAGTTTGGATTTGGCCTGTGTTTTTGTTGCCTTCTCAATGACATCCGCCTCCGGCTTGGTGATAGCGACATTGATCCCTTGGCAATGTTCTGTAAGCGCTTTATGGTCCATTTCTAGGCAGTTCTCACTTTTTAAACTAGAAAGCGGCTTAGGAAATGTTTACAAAGTCACTTTTGGGACAAAATCGGCATTGTGTGGAGCTGAGATTGTCAATATTGCACACTTCCTTCCAGTAGATTTCAGTGATGCCAGGAAAGACTGTTGCTCAGCATCTGTCACTTTTGGAATTTCCCTCGAGTGACGTAAAAGTGTTGTTGTTGTTGTTAAATTAGCTGCATCACCAAGACTGTCAATTGCTTGGCTTAAACGATTCCTTCGGGTTTTAGCCGAACTAAAGTCAATGTCAGCAACAGGGGAAGGTGTTACATCCTTCACTGATCCAGGTAGAAGCCAATACGCCTTTTCCTGGGTAACTGTCTTGGCATCACGTATCCGTACAGATGTTTCAATGTAGAACAGGAGAAATGCAACATGGGTACATGTCGATCCCAAACCAGCCTTGCAGTTGCAGTTAGCTGTGATGACTGCACCATCCTTCTTCATCAGTACCCACGGACATGTTGGCGGCAGCCCAATACTCTGAGAATGCAATACCTGAAAAATGAAATACAAAAATATTATTGGATTGTTGACTATTTAGAACCACCAATATTTTGGTCCAACTTTACTTTCAAATACTGATTGTTTACACAACCAGTGGGTGGTCAGCTCTTGTCATATTCCTATGCTAGGTAACCCATAACAGAAGCTGACAACCAAGAATAGGTTCACAACTTTTGTAATTTAAAATATATTGCAATATATAATAAAGCTTTAGTTATAAAGACCTTTTCATAAAGCATGTGTAGCTCAGAGTGCTTTACAAAATGGCACACATCACAAGTTAAAAATAAACCACAAGAAATTCCCCTCAGATCAGATGTTAAGACCTTTACAGGTACATGCAGCATAGCAACAACATATAACATTTTGGTTAAGAGACAGGAGGAGGTAAAAGGTATGATAATAAAAATAAATAAGACACAAGACTAAGTTTATTGATGCAACGATATCCCTATAAATTAAAGTAAACATAAATACAAAGCTGGTGTTTAAAAATGTCCACTGAGTTGGCCTCTGATATTTCTTGGTAGCGTAGTGGATAAAAGCAGCCTCACCTATTTTATTTTGGGGGACTTTAGGGATATTTAAAAAGCCAGCTGAAGAGGACCTCACGAAATATTTACTCACTTTTACAGCTATTACAGCCACATCTCCTTGATATGCAACGCAAACGTCGCGGATCCACCCGGATGTGAACTCTTTATGTGCCTTGAGTCCTTTGTACGCCTTCATTTCCTCCATGGTGTACAATGGAATAGGCGAAAAAACGAGGTAGTTCACGATATCAAAGTAGGAAAGTGAAGGCCATGAATTTATGTCGGTGCTGTCATCATTAACGGGAATCAAATAAGGGTCCACCGAACCAATCGACGCACATTTGTCTCTGTAAACGGTCTTATCCTCCGGGTTTAGTGATTCGTAGTATCCTTTCATTTTCGCCATTTTTGAACGCTCCCGCCATTAGAGTGGTACGAGTGGTACTCCAACATGGCTGCCGCGAAATCCCGTGACGTCATTAGGAAGCCTCTATTCGACCGAATCGGTTCATAAGCATAGGCCATGGGATGCCTGGTAACTGTAGATGCTTCCACATCAATGTCATCTCCCGACGAATAGTCAAATTCATCGTTCAAAACGTCGATCTCATTGCAAAATTCCTCCATCGCTGCCATATCTGCTACGTTGTGTTGACTTCTGGTGGAGCGAAAACACAGCCAGTGACGTCACCATTTGGGACTCCCCTAATGGTGGCGGCCTGGTCCCGGAATTCCCCACCCGGCCGGCGGATAATTAATTTTCTTTTGGCGAGTAATATCATATACAATAAATATTACGATCAATATCCATTGTAAAATGAATAAACTACCGGAATATTATAACTGTAATTGGTGTTTCCTTTCCCCTTTAATGCAACACAGTTTGCATTTTTTTTTTTGTACATTTTTTTTTTAGTGTTAATTCCACCCTATTAATTTAGTTATTTTCATTGGCTTCCATCACAATTAAAGTGCAATTTTCATTAATCAGATAGAAGAAGAAAATGTTTACACATCACAATCTCTCATCACATAAATGAAATCACTCGACATGGTGCAGCTGCATGCAAAGGTAATATTTGCACCTTATCTTTCCAGGCCACAATGACACTGCAAAAGCTTTTGAAACAGACCGCTCCTTGAAAATGTCACTTGCAGTTTCTGGTTGATGATAACACTTTGTAAGCAGTGTGAAATTGTGACTGAAATACGGGAGCTGTTGAAAGACAGCTGGGGTCTGTTGAATGCTAAAATATGGATTAACAATTTTCTACTTGCCAAAGACTTGTCCAGCCTGGCAGCTGTTCTTGAATGAGGCCAGGGGGCAGTGAGGACACTATGATTTTCTTCATCACCACAGTTAAGTGGACGGGGAGCCAGTCTGTCACACACCCAGGTTACACTTCAATCAGTGGACAATAACATGCAGAGACAGAGTAATTACATTGTCTCTGCAACTGGTCGTTGATGTGGAACATTATAGTTTCTGTTTCTTGTGTTTCATCACAGTAAATGCTTTGTGTCGTGGGTGTATAAGAGATGTGTGATTTAATCAACAGTGTTTATTAAACTATTTTATTCTCTGTAGATTCTCTCTGTTTTTTCAAACAAAGAAATAAAGTTTTCCTGAGGCTTTGTATTACTTCTCTTTCTGGTTAGTTTGTGCTAGCTTTATAAATGGCAGGCATAGTTTTCACATTCAAAGCACTGTCATACCTGCGATGCACATTGTTTTGGAGTCAAAGCCTTTCTGCTTTCTGTGGAGTTATCCAGCATGGTATTCCGGGCTTTTCGAAAATCTCATGAATTTCAAGACAACATTATACAGCCTGGCATTATATGTCTACTACCTTAGTTACAAAGGCCACCCACTGAACCAATGAAGTTTACCCACCATTATCCATTGTGCAGATAATGATAATGCCCATTTAATGGGGTGTTCCAATTCAAAGCAGGTTTGCTATCTGACAGTTGAGTTTCAATAGTTATTGTTTTTTTGGTTTATATTCATTTATTTATGATGAATTCCGTTGTTTTTTCCTTTATGTATTTTACTCCACTGGTTTTACACATAACAGTATGTTTCAAGTAAAAAATAAGTACTACATAGCCTATGAACAAAAGAGGGACGAGATGCCTTTTATTGAAGGTAAGGCGCTCACCACACAATACAAATATTTTTGGACTAGATGTGTTTGGATAGCCCACTTTTGTAGTGTAAAAAACTGTACTGTTTAATCTTGGAAATGTTATAGATAACTGCAAACCTTTGTTACATTTATTGTATGTTAAAACGAGCAGTCTTCAAACTGCATCCACGGATGAAAAGCAATATAAAAAAGTGCATATGGAGCTTGATCCATAAGAACTAAAAGTAAGGATATTTCGGGCTTTGTTGCGTTTTTGACCATCTTTGTGTCTCTTTATGAAATGCAAAACTGAATCACAGTATACCCTTTAAGAATCAATATATTCCTATAAAGCTAAATCAGAAAAACCTGGATCAAATATTAAATTACTTGATACATTTAAGTGACTTTCCCCCCACCACAAAGCTTGAAAAACCTTTAATCCAAAACAATCTGTCAAGACATTGTACACAATTTTAGTAAATTCATTTGGAGCCATTACAGTATATAAACATTTTAAGCTTCAATTCCCACATATTGTATGAACACCACACTGCATAATGTTGGATGTACTCGACCTCTGACAGGTTTTGCTACAGTTCATAGCTCTGGTCAGGCCTGTGTAGAATAAAAAACATTAAGATTGTATCACTCATAAGGATGCTATTACAGACAATGACATGGAGCACATAAATAGCTTCCAGCAAAACAGAGTTTTTATGGGAACGCACAGACAATTTTCCTTATAATGAATAACAATTACAATATGAGCTGACACATTGATTACAAGGTCTCACGGAGGCCAACTCGGCTTCTTTCTTTAGCCAAGTGTAATAATTATGTATATATTAGGCAATATGACATTCAGCAATGCTCATTTGAAAGCTTTTTTTTTTGTTCATATATCTTCTTGAAAAAGTATTGTAGATAATAACAGCAAAAGCATTCCTAGATGAAAAAAAACAAACAAGGACAATATTAAATCAGGACTGAAGCTTGAGCTCTGAGCCAGATAAACATGAATAATGCTAAACTCAAATACAATTATATAATTTGCATGAATCCCTGATGCAGGCCTCTTTTATATGCTTTCAGACAGGAATGAAAAAGGTCACTAGGCTTCTGAAATTGAATCTCTTCAGTTACACGCATTAAAAAGCATTAGCAAGGAGGACTTACTGAACACACACTTCCAAAGTAGATACGGTAAGTAAGCCACATCACGAACTGGTCTTCTCCGAAGCAGTCTAGCAGTCAAGTGTAGATATTAGATCACTTAAACACAACAAACTCGAAATGGTGAACATGTTAGGAAACAGTTGCCTATTTAAAATCATGTGGAGTTATTTCCCTGGCCACCAAAATAACATAAGTCCCTGAGGGAAATATCTTTGTATTTAGCAGCCAAATTGTCCTCATAACATGTCCACCATCCAGTACATGAGCCCGATACCTGCTATGACTAGAAATTAAAATAATGAAAGCAGTGAGACTGAACCAAACCAGTCAAGATGTGGGTCGTTAAATAACAAATAAGTGGAAAGAAAGCTTGGTGGAAAAGAAGGGTACTGGAGAGTCAGGACACATTGGAGGCACACAGAGAGTTTAATGATGTATTGACTAGGAGAGGATATCAAAGCTTAATGACATGGGTAGCAAGGGAATAAAGTATCCACACATAACTGAACCTAGGAAGGAAATCAACATATAAGGCCATTTCAAAAGTGGCATGAAAACGAAGGCATGAAACAACGTTGAAAACCCGACAGGGAATGTTTAGTAATCCAGTGGTTTATATAAGTTATATAACAGCTTGCAGTTAAATCTTATTATACATGACCTGTAGCCTTTTACAGCTTTAAGTCAGTGATGTGTGTTGTACTGCCAAAATGGGAGATATATTCTCCACAGTGTGCCTAAACGCATCCTGCATGACTGAAACTGCTGTGGCTGCTGCTCTGATAACATGCTGCCCATTATCCACCTCCTGTCTGGAGTACACTCAGTCACTACTAGCACCATTTAAACAACGATGTTAACCCTTGTGTATATGCTTCAGACTTAGGTCACAACACAATGCCATAAAATATGTCAAAAAGATGGTCAATCATTTTGTTTTCTGAATTTGGTATTTAAGTTGCAATTTACATTACTGGAATTATAAACATAAATGATTTTGATGTATGCTAAAATAAATAATAATGACTTTACTGTGCATATTTACATTCACATCCACACTATTTTGAACTTGTATTGCTTCTTTTTTCGTCTATTTCAATCATAAAGACATGAGATTTTCCATTTGTGTTCTGTTCAAAGCTTTTAGAGGGATGAGGTTATGTAGGAGGCAACATGGTTGATGGCTCAGTTTCTAGTGAAAGTAACCGAGCAGGAGCCTTGCACAGAGAAGTGACGCTGATTGCCAGAGATTCCCTGGAAATCCCATCAACAGTTTCCAATCTGCCAGAGTCCGATTCTATCATTGCAGGAATATGACAACACTAAGTAAAGATGGATGGTTTCTATTTCTCCTTTAACAGTCAAACTGAAAGCCAAATGTGCAATTGCTACTGTTTGCACTTGGCTTATCTCAAGCAAGGACATTCATTTGAAATGTGAACAATGTTGGATTTGATGCCAGTTTTGAGATGTAACTTGGCCAAAGCAGAAATATATCACCAGCTTTAATAAATAATTCTGTCTTTTGTTCATAGGCCCTTTTTCCCTCACCCTGCTATCTGGTAAGCTATCTTAAATCCAATACTGATTTCAGCACCAGGCCTGTGAAAACAGAGATATGAGGATTATTGGCAGAACCAGGCCAGAGATCAGCCAAGCAAGCCTGTGACTTCAAAAATCCTTTTCAGCGGTTAGTTGGAATAAATGAATGAATACTATTTATATCAACACCAACTGAAGTGCTCTCAGTGTAAATAAATTGATGGATTAGTTTGACATTTTAGTAAAATTCACTTTTTCCCTCCCATGTCGAAGGTTAACAAGATGAAATGGCTAAAAGGGGAATATAATCCATTTATGAGCGCAGTTTAAGATCCCTAATTAACATGGTATATCTCTTTTGATTGAACGATGGCATTTTTGTGGATTTACCAGGAGTTATTTGGCAAAACTTAGGCAAACAGCTGCAGTTGCAGTAGCTGTCACAAACTGCAAATGATATTAACCTAACAAGTGATTTATTCAGATTATTTTGAATGCAACACAAGTAGCCTATGCTCAAATAAATTGTGGCTTTAGTTAAACAAATGTCGTTTCCCCTCATTTCGTGAGGGACGTAGCTAGATAAATTGGTTGCCAGTTGCCAATTGATCCTGCATAGTTTGTGTCTACACAGATTGAGTGCATCATTTGTTCAACTTGTTGAATGCTGTTAATAGCCCACTAACAACGCCCGCTCCTGCAGTTTAACCCTTTTTCTTCTCGCTTGTTTTTCTCCCACTTAGCAGTGCATGTGGTGTTTGTACTGAGAATTCTCAAATAGAACATGCATTTATAGATTTAATATTTCTTCCAATGGTAGTTCTTATTTATAGTAAGTGACAGCTATCATATCCAGGAATCTTGTCACCATGAAGAGAAGTGTTGAGTAGAAGAAAAATAGATTTGAACACAGAGAAAGCAAGAAAGCAAGAAAGCAAATAAGCGTACTTAACAAAATAAGATATGATAAAATACACTACTCCTTTAATCTGCCATTGGTACATGACAGCACAGTATTATATCTTTATATGCTAGAATATAATTGGGAGGGATTAAACCCTCTTTTAATGGTCACACATGCAGAGCGCAGAGCACACAGCACACACAGTGAAAGTTGGCCTCTGCATTTAACCCATCCTAATACCAGGAGTCTAGTACTAGGAGCAGTCGGCAGCTGTTGCACAGCGCCCGGGGAGCAATGGGAGTGAGGGGGGAAGGGGTTGTCCGGTGCCTTGCTCAAGGGCACCACGGCAGGGCAGGAGGTGTACTGGGACCTCTCCAAGTAGCAGTCCACACTCCATTTGTTAGGTCTGGTCGGGGACTTGAACCGGCAGCCCTACAGCTCCCAGTCCAAGCCCTTACTTACTGAGCCACTGCCAGACTAGGTGTGATTGGCAGCTTTCAGAAAGGAGGCTCAGAATCAGTGACATTGAGAGATGTTTTGCCAACAAATTGAACAGTTATGATGTTATTTTGTGTCTGTATTTCCAGAATGTGAATGAAGGATGTAAGATCCCGAGGCAGAGGAAAGGGTAAAGTGGAATTCAGTGACATAGGATTTTTGAAAAGATATTATGTTTTTCCAGAAGTGTTGGTGTCTGTGGTTTTGACAGTGTATTTGTTCCATGTGTCAGTATCTTTAAAACCCATTAAGTGAATTGTGTTTTGTGTAATGGTGTTCTGCGTGGTCCTTTAGAGATTATTTTGGGGAAATGGTCATTCATGCGACGCCATAATTTTAAGCTAACTGCCTTTGCTTTCGCTGCCCTGCGAAACAGGGCATGAAAGGTAATGTTATCAGAACACTTTTAGGACTTGGAAACACACACATACAGACCTTTCTCTGGGTAGTCAGGATTTATTCCTTTACCAGTAAAGATGAGAGTGTTGCCCCAAGCTACACATCTGGTTTTATTTTCCTCGATGAATCAATTGTATTTGTGTTGCAATTCATTGACAGTACATTCAAATGTGGTTAAGTGCTTTTGCAGTGTTTTTTAATGGAACTCCATGCTCTCTTTAAAGTGTTGTAGCTGTGTTTATTCTGCAACAGGTGGATGTTAACAAGTCATCTGTGTCTATGGACAAGCAGCCCATAGACACAGAGCAGTTTCCTCTTTGTCTCTTGTGAATGGCTGCTGGGGTCTGTGATTCTGATAAGCATTGTCACAGTTGTCAATAAAGCACACAAGTTTATCATAAGCAAGCTGGGTAGCAAATTCACACAGAAGGTTTTATGGGAGGAATCTTTTTGCCTCCTTTTGCCTTCTCAGTTCTGCTTCTGTCTTTTCCTGCAGAATTCAATTTTGTTTAAACTCAACCTATATAGTCTAATTTCTATCTCATTTTGGACTGAGCTTATTTATTCGTCTTAAGTAAAAGTTAAATTCCCTCAGTGAATAATTTGTTAGCCTTGAGTTTTGCTACATACATGCAACCACTCACAAAAAACACAACTAATACTTCAAAACTACATGTGTGGGCTTTCTTCCACAAAGAGCAGAACAACTATGTTTCATAAGACTTGTAATCAGAAGACCAATAGTGAATACAGTAATCAATCTACTTAGACTCTACTTATTATTGTATCACTGATGATCACCAAGAATACCTGCTGTCTTTTGTCTAGCTGTCACGCTGTAGCCAGCTTCAAATGTAAGAAATCAGAAAGAGTCTAGCACTTTATGATCATAAAATATCTAGACGGGTTTTCATGTGTCAAATATATTGGTGCATATAAAATTGCACACATGTCATGATGAACTACCAACTGTTATCAGTTTAATATGGACTATATTTTTCTTCTCCAAAATGTGTCTTCTCCATGTCACCATGGCAAAAACAAATTGACCATGACAAAACCAAAAGACCCAATTCAATTTTGAAGGCAGTTTTTAAAGGCTTTTGTATTTTCTTTTGCAGAAGAGTGACTCTTTAATGTCAAAAACAGGTCAGAATGAACTACTCAGAGCTTTGCAGTCAGCTGTGACGCACACCTGACAGAGAAGAATAAAACAAAAAAACTGCAGTCTCTAATTATTCTATAGATTAAGATGATTTATTATTGTGAATTATTTCCAAAACATGCACATGTATTACTATGACTGTCTTTGTGAAGCCCTTTGGTGCAATACACTGTTTTTTTAAGCGCTCGATTGATTAACTAAACATATTCCTTGAAGATTTTACCAAAAGAAAAAACACATGATCGTTTATACAATATGATGCTGTGTTTTACATTAAACTACACCAAAGAATATAGTTTAACATTTGCTCCACATGTAGAAAATATGTAATTAATTCACTGCTGCCATAGACTAACATGGCGACTTTAGCCCAAAAGAAAGTCCCATTAGCAAAGAGAATTGGATATCCTGGATATGAAAAACTCCAAGTTATAGTCATGTAAGTACGCACTCTAGTGAATGTGAGGTTTGGGACATAACAATAAAACTAGAATGAACTAGATTCAGGCTCAAAAGGCGGCAAGTTATGATCCAAAGCAATATTAAGTTAATTCCCTTTTGCTCTAGTCATTGTCCTCTCTATTAAGTGGTGAGCACCAACCGGGTTTCATATATTATATCATTGCAGTCTATCTTAAACATTCACGGAATAAATTAATGATTGATCCTGCATACTAACAGTACCAGAGGATGCAGTAAAATTTTTTTCGAGGCAGTCATATAAAAGTGGTAGAATAAATCGATTGACTATTGTTGCCTGGGAACAATGGATGATAAAAAAATTAAAAATAAAGCTGTGGTTTATGTTGCTATAATATATGTAAAAGTACTATATCACTTCATCTGCTGAATAACTCAGAAGGGTCATTGGAACCCTTTGGGTGTGTCATTATACAAATTATTTTTTGCTTTTGCTGAGAGCCTATAGGATCTGCATTAGTTTTTGGATCATGGCAATTGTTTACAGCGATGAACTAATACATTTAATTTTTTTCTTTCAAAAGCTTCTACTTTTTTTATAACACTCTTTTTGTGTATTGTGAATTCAAAACAGCATTAGGATATGATGCCAGTCGGACAGTCCCTTGTGAATCTGATTGAGAAGGTTTTTACTGAATGCTTCCTGTCATTCAATTGACTTGCCCAGCCATCTTTTTCTTTTAATCTGGGGGACACATGGCAGACAGGCTGAAAGCCCAAAGGGTCCTTTCCTTCTCCTGTTGGTAAACAAGTCTAATAGGGAAAGACAGGCAGAATATCCTGGACTCACTGCAAGTATGTTATGATTGGTATCCACAAAACTGACCCACACTATGTGTCTCCAGCTAGATGACATATTATCTAAAACAAGGTAAACATGCACAAAGATCAATTTTCCCAGATAAATGTAGCCACGCCCTAAATCATACCCTACGTTATCCTGTATTTCAATTGGAAAATAATATTTATAATTAACATCATACTGTATGAAAGAAAAGTTCAAACTACCAAGTGAGACCTAACATATATTATAATAGTTGGATCATTTTCTCAAAGCATTCTATCAAATCTGAAATTATTATACAAACCAGTGGAGTCACCACCTGCTGTCCATATCTTTAAAATAAAATATGGAGTCAAATGCAGTCAAATGCGTAAGCACGCGTGCAACTCTGCCCTGATCAGTGCATGACTCATCTGAGCATATGGTTGTCTACATGTATCACCTGATTGGCTGCTTTCATGTGTTGTTTTGTGTAGGCTCGGTGAGTTTCAACAATTGGTCTATTCAGTGTCAGCTTCTGAAAGGGAGTCAAAGTCAAAGCTGCAGTGGCAACCGGCTTTTGTGCTGTCAAGCTAATAACTAAATAATTTGTAGCTGTCTTTCAGTTCGCCATAAAACATTACTCATTTCCCATTTCAGCCATTTCTGAGTTCCACATATTTCCATTTATGAAACGGCGTCCTTGCTGAAATGTGCACTGCTTTTGAAAAGCCCCTTTGATCTTATAAAGGATCCAAAATGTCTTCATTAAATATTCCTGTCACTTCCGACAGATGTGCTTCTCCTCAGTAGCGCAGAATGTCCTCTCCTTGTGCTGCCAACACTTGCATTACTAACGCTATAGGCCATTCTGCACTATTACAAGCCTAGCTAATGAATTATCTTGACAATCACACTTTAAAGGCGGCACCCAGGGAGGAAATAATGTCCATATTTGGAAACCTTCCCCCATAGTGATGAGGGCAGGTTACACATTCCCTAAGGTTCTTAAAACACAACATAAATAAGGTTAAACTGAACAGCAAGTAAGAAGGGTTAGTCTTAATTTGATTGCAAAGCCACAAATAGCAACAGTTTCTTGAAAAAACACGTTTTAACGTAAAAAAAAATACATATTCCATATAGCTTATTTAAAACATCCATATAATAATTTATTGATGGGGCATCAACAGTTTCCTTGGCATACAGTATGATTGTTTTTAAAACTAATTTCACATCTCATTGAAATGCTATTCCATATTGGGAATGGAAACAGAAACGATTATTAAAAATAAATAAAAGAGTGTGATACAGCATAGATACATACATGCATGTATCGATCCAATTTAAAAAATTTAAGAATTAGACCATTTTTAACTTAATGGTTCACCCTACAGATAACGTTCTGTTTGTTCGAGCCTCATATACAGTATGAACTTATTGATCACCAAAGGCCTGAAAAATATAAAAATAAGCTGAGAAACATGTGATCGAACAGTTTCCCCCATAATATATTATCCAGCAGTCACAGAGACACATGTTTTTATCCATCTGAAGTCAAACACTTTTTATTCAAGCCGTCACAATTCACCAGCTTTTGATACAAATGTGTATTAAGTTATCTGGATGCCATTGCATGGTTATCAACCACTATAATTGGTCTGCGTACTCCCAGATCTGAGAAGGCAAAGATAATAATGTCCCTGCCTGAATACACTCAATTAGCACCCAAAGGTATAAATAAGCCCAACATATAATGATGTTATGAGCGAAAAGCAGATGCAAACAGAATAAACTATAGATCTTGACTCTGAAATATCTTCTAAACTCATGTGGTGTAAATGTCTTTTTAACTGTGAATTTGACAGTAGTCAAATTTCTGTGCTGCACTTATGCAGTATAGAGCCGTGGGGAGTTAATAGAATAAAACATCTTCAAAGCGCAGCGCAGCATGTGTCAAAAGCTCCCCTTTAAAATGCCTTTGTGGAGGAAAATGTACAATAAAGAGAAACAGTCTAGAAGAGGTAACTAGAGAATATACTGTAATACGTCAGCCATCCAACTCAACTCTCAGAAGTACTGGAGAGTACAAAGGTTAATAATATAGATCTGGTCTCAATGTCAGCAGTGGCAATTATTCCGGCAAAAAAACAACCTCTGAATGACGACAGTGGACTGAGGCAGACCTCTTTAAATAAGCCCTGACAGCAACATCTTAGCAATGTGTGAAATATGTCAAGGGCCCCTCAACATTGATCTCACTAAAACAGTTCCTGCCATGCACACCAGCACAGCGATTACCCTTGAAAACGCATGCCAGCTTGTTAGTCTGTTAGTAGAATCTTCAAACTGTGGCAAAAAGAGACACGAAAAGACACCACAGGCAAAGAGCTCATTGCAAGCAGACCTCCTGTGGAGGGGTGTATCGAGGTCAAGTGATGAATGTAGGTATTGGAAAGAGAAGAGTGGACATCATTGGGCCTAAGTGGCATTCTAAAATAGAAATATTGGCACACACTTAGGTTTTGTGGTTTCATTCCTCTCAAGGAAAAAAGATGTGGATGGAGATCTTGTAGAACAATCACCAAAGAAGTTGCAATAGACTTTCGCTTTATGGCACTTCTCCAAAATGTCATTCAAAAAGCAATTACCTCTCCAGTGCCGAACCCTTTGCTCTGATTTTTTTTTTCCGCACAATGGGATGTCTGTTTTTCAGAAGCCAGGATATTAATAGTTGTGGCAACTGTAGCATTCAGACCATTTCACTGCAGTGTTGCTTTTAATAAGCAATATGTTGCATATACTATATCATCAATATTTTGAGTTTACTTTATGAAAGAGCAAGCAGAGTCTTTAAAAAATGTATTAGAGTTGGAGACCAGGCAGACCTTATCGGTTGAGTGGAGGTGTAAAAACGTGTGAGAGCAACTCAATGAGATTTTCTTTCTTTTTCTGCTGTTAACTATGAAGAAGGGCACATCAATATAAAAACAACAACAGTCAATACAACTATTTTTGTTATCGCAACATATCGCAGAAGTTAACTTCTAACCTTTAGGTCCAAACCGTTACAGGATGGGTTTCAGGAATGTCAGTTTAATGGCTCTGTAAAACCTATATATATATATATATATATATATAGAATGCTAATTTGATGCTGTTGAAAGCCTACATATCGGTCTGAAGATATGTTTTGGAATATCAACATAATAATAAAATAGTTTTTGAATGAATGAATAAGCAAATTTAATAGGTGCATGTGAAATGTAAAATGCATGGACAATGTTTTCAAATGCTTCCCCCCAGATTTGCCAATGGCAACAAAAGCAAAATGGTTATTAAACTGAAGTAACTTTGTTTAGGTAAGGGAACAATTTACTTTTGTCTATTGAAAAAATCAACAGGGTTGTCAATGTTTCACATTCACCAAACTAAAGCTCAGCGTTAATTCTATCTGAAAGACTACCTTGACATTTATTTAATTCTCAATTGTCTTTCACTCACTCCTCTAACTGCTGATCATGGGCAACCACTTTTTTAGTTAACCAACAAGGTGTTGCCCCAATCTCCAGCAGCCAATCATTGTGCTGCTAACAAACTTTAAATCTCTTCTCCTTTCTTTTGCTGTCAGCTGTCATCTCAGGTAATATTGCTGAAGCCCTCCTCCACCCCATTCACCTCCTGTTTTCACATCCGTGCCCGGGTTAAGCTCATCAGAAATCCACTCTTCATCTACTCCAGACTTTATTTTATATTATATTACAATTTGGTCTCACCACCATCACTATGGACATTTCTCATCATCTTGTGCACATGTCAATACATTTACTCAGAAATACGTCTCTCTTGATTGAAATGCTTCTGTGGGCTGGAAAGATCATTCCGTCGAACACAGTACAGTATATGTTTGATCCAACATTTTAAACGGAAATTAATGTTTTGATTGCACCATCCACTCCCAGACAAAATTAAACGATCTCATAAAGATTCTTTGTAGCAGTCTCAGAAGCAGCAGGAAGACAAAACAACACAGACTCAGTTTATTGATTGGCATCTCCTGATTCATCAGATGTACTCCTATTCAACTCCTTCAGTCCTTTCAGGAATCACAGAGAAAATGGAAAGAGCTGGCATTTAATTAACCACTGACGTCCAATTCATATTAGACGTGTTCCTAACTCAGCCCAACACATTTTTATCTTGACAACCCAGCGCCGCACAATGCCTCCGGATCACATCTGGGCCCTGACCCAGTGTCATACTCCTCTACGACCTTTCACTGGTTTGCCAAGAACAATCCGCACCACAAGCCCTGCTAATAATGAAGATGACAGAAAGAGAGAACGGCGCTCTTTTGCCCTGGGAGGTGAGGCTGATGAGGTCAACAAGGTCACAAAAAGTTTGCCTCTGCCGGACAACAACTCACTCTCAAACTGACACCTGTTGAAATAAAAGTGAAGGAATTAGGTCCATGGATTTGATCAATAAGGTTCGACTCTAGACACATACGTTAAACTATAAATATATCATATATAAAAACAAAATGCAGGAGCCCCTCTTGCTGTTTTATTTAAGAGATTCTGTATTGCATCCAGTATAACATCAATCCAAATATTGCGCTAACCTTTTTTGATGACATTACAGACCTTACATAATTTGGATGGATTTTTGACCCCACAGATTGATGAACCCAGAGACAGTAGTGCCCACTAAGCATGTGACACTATGAAGGGTGCGACTATAGAGTCCAAATATTAAGATATTCTCCCTACTAGATGATTCACGGATGAATGATGAATTAATGATTCTTTCGATGTTTACCTCATTTGCACTTGCAGGGGCTTTTGTCAATGCAGTTTCCCCTGAAAGGCTTTATCGTGTTATGAAAAACCGTCCATATATAAACACCATATTGGCTCAATTTCCCCAATTTTAAATAGTTTGAAAGCCAATCACCCAACTCCAGCTTATTCATGACAATCACAGCTATGCTTTTATTTCTCCAACACAAATATGAAAAGTTAACCTTCTTTGATTCTGTTGAGGGACTGACATTGGCAGAATAATAGTCTGTGGCTCTGTTCCACTTAGTTATGTAATGTATTTGGCTTAGAAAGTCCTCCTAATAAAACAACAAAAAACAAAGTGTTACCATGTCCTGTGGAAAAATAAATAGAGGTGTCTTCTGATTTGACCCCTATCAGCAACATAATTTGTCTGTGCAAGTTATCACCAATAACTTTTGATTTTAATTATTCCTTGGAGGACAGTTTCCTTCGGCTCTTTCTTTGTAACAGTTTGCAAAAGATAAGTCGGCAGCTGTCGGTAGATAGTACCACCATATCTGGAATAAACTAAGACATAAAACTGACCAAGCCTTTGGTCCTATTGACTACGGCACATGAGAAGAAATTATGCCTCACCTGAAATCTATATTTTAATTGCAAGGCATGAGCATAGTAAACAGTTCTCATCAGGTTGTTTCAGTTTCAGTTTTATTTTGTACTTAAACTGCATTAAAAGTTGAGATAACGGGCTCATTTCGAACAAACAAAAACACAGCAAAATCCTCAAAAAAGTCAACAAGAGCTTCACAGCTTCTGAAATATACTTAAAGGAGACCTATCATGCTATATTTAAATGATATAGTGTATGACCATACCTATATAAGGTATATTTATACATTTTATTTTTCAAAATACCAAACAGATCATTTTTTAGACATGCCTCGTTTCGCTCATTTTCGCTTTATTCCAAGCCCGTCTTTGAAAATTCTGAGCAGCAGCTGACCACGCCCCCCTGCAGAAGAGCAGGCATGAGCCGGCGAGAGTCACGTTCCCATGCTTGCTGTGATTACGAGTGTCGAATAAACATGTCATCTCAGAGCAATGCATGTGTTCAAGCATACTATCAATTTGATCCAGAAACTGACCCTGAAGCAGCGGAGGTTTTGGTGGAGGTGCAAAAATCTCGGTTGCAGCAGGACGTTTCTGAATGGTTAGCTGACAAGCTGTTGTCCCTATTTATTTTACTCTGTTACGATGCTTGCTCCTTATTCCGTTCATATTTTGGCTAATTAGCAAGAATGCAATGTGTACAGTTTGTAACGCAAAAACAGCGATATATATATATATTTATAAAGGGAGACATTCATATTTTCAGCATATATACAATGGCCTCATTGCGTTTAATAGTTTACAGTCCTTTTCTTCCAACATCCTGCAACAACCGTTGGAAAGTTGAATAACTTAGGATGATAAAAAGTATAACTCCAACACCACCTCAGTTGTCAGCAATGTGTGTAGTTTCATGTGTTTTTAAAAGCTCAGTTATTGACTTCTTTGTGCAAATTGCGCCACGATGCCTTCTGAACGGAGAATGTGTGCTGCATGGAGATACCACAGGTAACATTTTTGATAGCTTTACTAAGTTGTCTGTTTAAATACATTTTTCACATGTCATTCAATATATGTTTATCACAATGTGTCAAGACGGATGCAGTAACTTGAGGACTCTGTAACCTGTATGGTGGACCATCCTGGATTGGAGCCTGTGTGCCTAAATGTGTTCTCCCTGCAGAATGCGTTGCATATTTACAGAGCTGAACATGGTGGACTACAGTTGAGACAAATAGAGCAGTGAGTGGTTTGTTTGTTTTGACTGAAATTGTAAAACGAATGCTAATATTGTTCATGGAAATAAATACTGGTGTATATGGCTTTATGCAATCTTTCATTCTGTCATTGTACTATTATATACTACACAGCAATGGCATAACACACCCATGTGTACGACAAAAAGGTCCACACACACACAACCTTATGCTTTTGAAATCAGAATATTCTTTACCCATCCAAACATGAATAATCACGACACATTTTGATATCAACTTGGAACTTTATTGTCAAAATCAACGGTTAAAAAAACCCATACAAAAAAAACTAAATGTAGCCTACTTGTATTTTGTATAAATGACACTAAATATTTTTACAGAAGCTTTGTGAGCTGGTGCTGGGGCTTCCTTGGACGCAGGATCAGAGTGGTGATTCCGGCCTGCGTTGTCCTCAGGATACGCAGGGAGTTTCCTGATCCGTGAAATGTCGATGTTGGGTTCAGACAGCAGCCAAATTGAACCGTGTAGCATACCCGGCGATGACCTCCTCCCTGTCAGGTCGCTCATAATGGTGCAGGGTCCACAAAGACTTGGTCGAAGATGAGGTCCATCAAGTTGGCCACGTAGGGCTGTGCAATGGTAAAAAAAGCACAACAAAAAATGTGGTTTAGATTAGTATATGCATGTAAAAAACTGAAACTTCTTTCTAATTTTTTTATTTTATATTTGTAAATAGTTGTATAATAAATATTTTAAACACTTACGGAATGTGGGGTCAGTCTTTACTGGTTTTGCTCTGCATTCTCCCTTCCTGGCCTTTGGGAACTGCAGTTTATACAGAGGGTTTCCAGTGGATGTAGTGGCTTGTGCACGCTCAGCGTTTTCATTGTAGTGCAGGGCTGCCAGGTACAGTCTTTCATTTCCGCCATGATAAAAAAAAATGTAAATAATAGCAAAGGATGTACAAATTGTCACTAATTAGTAAGTATGTGAGGTGCTGGCCTGTAAAGAAGAACACATAGTTAGAACAAAATCATCTCAATTTAGTATTTAGGATGAGAAAATACTATTTGGATAAATATAGTCTGAAATCCCAAAAGATGGGGCTAAAACTCTCTATTTAGCAAAACTCTCTATTTAGCAAAGCTCTCTATTTAGCAAAGCTCTTTGCTTAGCCTTTTCCAATCCGAGTTAGTTTTGAACCGTAACGTGCATGCTGTGTTTCTGACTCAATGCAGGTGATGTGTTGGAGAGGGGCTGAGCTCAGTAGACTGACTGTAATGAGTGCTAGCCACTAATTAGCCTGTTGCTAGAGGTAAGGCCTTGTCAACAACAACAGACCGACGGGGCTTTAGCTCAGTTTTATTCGTGGTGTGTGTCCCCCCTCGCATACATACACAGTGTTGTATCCTAACACACCCCCATTTATATTCATGTGCGCAAACAAGTAAACACACAAAAGCTTTTACATATAACGCTGCAAAACACGGCATGTCTCATTAGCGTAGCGTAGCGTAGCTTAGCTTACAGATCGATGATATCTGATCGTTCTTACAGACTACAATCACAAAAGCGTTTACATATAACGCTGGAAAAAACGGCACTTGCCTACAGAAGATTACGTTTGTTATTATAACTTACTCAATATGATTGTAGAGGATACAAAATACTAATAAATAGGAGAATAAATACTTGTGTTATCGCCTAGGGCGTGGCTTTACAGCCTTCACACAGATCGCCATTACGGCAGTATGTCTGAACATGTTAGCAAATGCCTGATAATTCAAATGACAAAGCAAAGACTGCGGAGCGTACAAAATAAAATGCTAGAAAAATATATAAACACCTAACCCATTACTATTTGGGTTTGAGGCGACATTGATACGGCGAAGCTACATGCTACATGCTACAAGCTAGAGATAGCTTTATCAGGAAATACACCGCTAAATAGAAACTTACAGCTTCAAAATTGGATGTGTCCTCACTGGCCTGGTCCCGGATGGTTGGTATTGATCCCGGGTTTAGCATTAGTTTGGAGGCATATCCGTGTTGGACTTGAGAGAAGTTAATAAACATGTCCGTGGTAAAATGTTTGGAACACACAAACAGAAATCTTCCGTGGTCTTCTGGCACATGTCCCTTGTAAATGAAGTCTAGCCACAGATTCATTTCTTTTTCCACTGATGGCATTGCATGCAGTCCCCTGTCCCGAGTCTTGCAGCCAACAACAGCACAACGTTTAACTGGCTTAGACATCCTGGCAAGAGCAGGCAAAAACACAGATGTGACTGGGGTGTTGATTATTTAGCCTGCCGATAGCCTATATGCGAATGAGAGGTTTGGCAATGCACGTGGCCGTGGCTCATTCCCCTGATAGGTGGAGAGTTGACCAATAAGCGGAGCACTTCTTTGTGACGTAGAAAAGTATTGGAATCTGGATCCGTTTTTTTCAGATCCGTTGCAGCCCCTTTTTTAGAGATTTGGCGAAGGAGGAAAATAGAGAGGGTTGTGTTTTCTGACACTTGGTGAGTTCCCTGGAACACCGGGGACACATATTCATGTATAAAAGACGTACAAAGGTGCATTTTGCATGATAGGTCCCCTTTAAGCTCTTAGAAGTTGCCTCCCAGGCCGTTCAGGCTTTTTGTCGAATCACTAAACAAGCTCATCAATCAAAGACCGGCTGGGCCAAGTTTCCCTAAATTGAACAAGATTAGAAAGTAATACAGGTTTTAGGTGCAAAGCCAAACAGCTCGCTGCAACCTCACTGCGAGGGGGACCCAAGTTCCCATCGGCAAAAACACGTGGGTTTGCTATCCTGGCTCCAAAATGGTGGAATGAGCTCCCCATTGACATCAGGACAGCAGAAAGCTTACACACCTTCCGGCGCAGACTGAAAACTCATCTCTTTCGACTCCACTTCGAGCGATAGAACTATTAACAAAGCACTTATATACTAATAAAGGACTGGCTTACCTAAAGCCAGTTGAGTAGCACTTGAAATATTTTTGCTCTATGAAACCTGATGTACTTATATGATTCTGTTTTCAAGTTTGTATCTTGTTGGTCGAACGCACTTATTGTAAGTCGCTTTGGATAAAAGCGTCAGCTAAATGCAATGTAATGTAATGTAATGAACAATCTTTCAAAGTATTATTAATTCAAACAAACCTTTCACAGCATCAGAAAAATATTTAACATTATGTTTCTGTCACTAGGAAGCTCTCATTCAAAACCATCACAAAAGGCAGAATTTTAATGCGGTAGTGAATAATTTGAGCTGAATATTAAAAATAGAAAAAACACAAGCAGTTTCACATTTAGAATAAGTATTTGCCAACTGTGTAACAGGACCAAGGGGCTACAAGCTAAAGGCTAACGTTTGCTCTGCTGTTTTTTTTATAAGATATAGACGTCTGATGACTTAAATCCTTCATCCTGTTAAAGTTGAACTTTAAAACCACTTAACTACAGTGGTGTAGTGGGCGTTGGACGTGGGGGTACGCCGTACCCCCACTTATTTGGAGCATGATCTTTTTTTTAATAGTCTAATAAATATAAAATCATTGCCAATGTTATCAGTTGCAAGTGTGTATTTGTTGTAATAATGACATAATACATTTCACAGTAATTATAATAAAAACTAAAACTGATTTCCTTAAAAAATTATGATTCGTCATCATGCTCGTGACCCCGCGGCGAGCTGGGGGTGTGTGTGTGACACACCCACACCGAGCCAGCTTGCCGCCCGCCGATTTTGCGGCAGCTCTTTCCCTCAAGAACGCTAACGAAAAAGCTCTATAATGGCAGACAAACATGTTTTACTTGACTTCTTTTCTAAAAAGAATATCATTCACAAGACGAAAGAGGCTAGCAACACCGAAGCTACAAGTGAAGCTGCCACTAGCACTACATCATCAGAAGAGCCGCCTAAAGACGTGGATAATGCTAGCACTAACGTTAACGTTAGCTGCGCTAGCAACGTTCCCCTAGCTAGCTCAAACTCACCTTTCCCAGAGGTATGGACGGAGGAGATGTGACGGAGGAAACAAGAGGCATACCCCTGGCGTGGATAGACTGCAAAGCTGGGAAACTGGGCTGCAACGTTTGTTAATCCATTTCGGATTTAACAGTCTTCAAAACCCAAGGGGTGTGTGTGTGTGTGTGTGTGTGTGTGTGTGTGTGTGTGTGTGTGTGTGTGTGTGTGTGTGTGTGTGTGTGTGTGTGTGTGTGTGTGTGTGTGTGTGTGTGTGTGTGTGTGTGTGTGTGTGTGTGTGTGTGTGTGTGTGTGTGTGTGTGTGTGTGTGTGTGTGTGTGTGTGTGTGTGTGTGTGTGTGTGTGTGTGTGTGTGTGTGTGTGTGTGTGTGTGTGTGTTACGTTCCCTACTGGGCTAGGGGAACCAAAGGGAAGCAACACAACCAGAATGGGATTGGTAATAATTATAAATGGTTTTTATTATAAGACAGTGTGAATTAGTGAAACAAAATGGCAGGCATGCAGCCTGAACAAACAAAAGGGCCAAAAGGGCACAGGTTGATAACCAAACAAAAGGAGGACTCTAAAAGTGAGCCTATTTACATACCTGAAATCACTAAACACTAACGAAAGGAGGCTGCAAGAAATGACAGCTAAATAAGGCAACTAAACACACTACTCTAAACACATATCTCAACACGACACTAAGCACTTATATATAATCACACTAAACACACTACACGAGTTAAACACAGTCGAATAGCTTAAGTCTAAAGTGTCCACAACACAAGAGCAAAATCCGTGAGGCGTCTACTCGCGGCAGAGCCTCCAGAGTGATGATTGTCCCCAGCTTTGTAGTCGTCTCCAGCAGGTGTGCGCCGGCTGTGCACTGTGATTGGAGTGCGTCGGGCCCGGCGTGCTCCAATCACAATCTTCAGGGGGCGGACCAGGAGATGGCAGCCAATCACGACAGGGCAATCACACAGCTCATTTACATGCAACACACATTAACACAGTTAAGAGAACCAGGAAGGCAGCAGCCGTAACCCTCCCCCCCCTTAAGACCCAACCCCACAGGTTTTGTGAACTAAACACACTAATAACACACATTAACATCACAAAACAAACCTACCTAATAACACACACACACTAACATCACAAACTCAACCTGGACAAAGCATCGGCCAACACATTCTCTGAGCCCTTTAATGACGGTTGTCTAATGTTGTAGTCCCGCACAATCAGAGCCCATTGCATGAGACGTTGACTGTGCTTGGACACGCTGGGGCAGAATATGAAGGGATTGTAACATGTAAACATCACAATTGGCCAAAGGCTGGGTCCAACATCAATCTTAAAATGTTGCAGAGCTAACACCAGGATCCGATAAACGAGCTGACGCTCTCGGTGTACCGGGGGAGTCGAAAAGTCGAGAGGCTTGTCTGAGCCGGCGTGTTGCGCTGGTCTCAAGATATCCTCACGAGGGGGAGCCACTATTTCTGGCTTCTCCTCAGACACAGCTTTATCTGGAAGCACCGGCACAATCACAGGATCAGACAATGGGACATTAGAAACACTTTTACTCGCCTGTGCACGTGTATGGGTAATCAGGCCAATACCTTTCGGCGGGGACATATTCTGCCGCTGTTCTTTACGCTTCAGAGCTGCGCAGTTGGCGATGACATGTCCAAGTTGGTGACAGTAAAAGCACTCCCTATCCTCTCTTGTTACATCATACACATTTGCTGGCTGAGTAAATGGTGCGGTTGACACCCGGCGGGATCTCTCAGTAGAGACCGAAGGGAACACAGATTTACGAGTGAGCACATACTCATCGGCTAACACAGCGGCAGGAGAGAGAGAGTTTACCTTTTGTTCATTCAGGTACATAACAATGCGATCAGGCAAACATTTCTTAAACTCTTCCAACATGATCAATTCCCTCAGAGCAGAATAATCAGTAGCATTACATGAGGCAATCCACTTAGCAAAACACATTCCCTTTTTCCTAGCGAACTCTACATGCGTTTGATCAGGACCCTTCCTATGGTGTCTAAACTGCTTTACACTGCTCGCTCCCCTCGCTGTCACTACCCTCTCCTTTGGCAAGGACATTAGGCACTGTGAGCTCAGCTTGTGTAGGCAGCACCAAAAAAAACCTTTCCACCAACTCATCCACCACCAGAGCCTTTAACTCTTTTTTTAATAATTGTTTTGTCACTGGGAGACTGAAATGTTGCGCTATCTCATATAAGTCATCTCTACGACACTGAACTAACTGCTCATGAGAAGGACAGACCAAAACTGACTCCAAGTCGAAAGTGCCATACTCAGCTAAATCTGCACACACTATTTTTAGCTATAACAACCCCACTTATAACCCCAGGAATTAAGTTAATATCCCGGACGAGGATGTATTACGTTCCCTACTGGGCTAGAGGAACCAAAGGGAAGCAACACAACCAGAATGGGATTGGTAATAATTATAAGTGGTTTTATTATAAGACAGTGTGAAACAAAATGGCAGGTATGCAGCCTGAACAAACAAAAGGGCCACAAGGGCACAAGTTGATAACCAAACAAAAGGAGGACTCTAAAAGTGAGCCTATTTACACACCTGAAATCACTAACGAAAGGAGGCTGCAAGAAAACACAGCTAAATAAGGCAACTAAACACACTACTCTAAACACATATCTCAACACGACACTAAGTACATATATAATCACACTAAACACACTACACGAGTTAAACACAGTCTAATAGCTTAAGTCTAAAGTGTCCACAACACAAGAGCAAAATGTGTGAGGCGTCTACTCGCAGCAGAGACTCCAGAATGATGATTGTCCCCAGCTTTGTAGTCGTCTCCAGCAGGTGTGCGCGCTGGCTGTGCGCTGTGATTGGAGTGCGTCGGGCCCGGCGTGCTCCAATCACAATCTTCAGGGGGCGGACCAGGAGATGGCAGCCAATCACGACAGGGCAATCGCACAGCTCATTTACATGTAACAAACATTAACACAGTTAAGTGAACCAGGAAAGCAGCAGCCATAACAGTGTGTGTGTGTGTGTGTGTGTGTGCGCGCAACACGTTCTCACTCCCATCCCGTATATTGACGGACGGTCAGGGCCCCTCCCCGTCGCTATATTACGTACAGGGTACCCCTTGCCCGTCAGGCTTCTACGGGCAGGGCATCCCATAGACCTTCATTGCGGACAGCGGACCCCTTGACCGTCAGGCTTCTACGGGCAGGGCGTCCCATAGACCTTCATAATGCCTATTTTAAGGTTCATTTGGCCATTAAAATGCGTTTTGATGTCATTTTATGCGGGTAATGAGTTTTTATTTCTGATTATTTGTGCAGTACATGTACATGATGTTTAGTTTGCTAGTTATGACGAAGATTACTTCATGAATGTGTACACATTCATGGTTGCTAAGGTGGTTGCTATGGACGCTGCAACAGCTCCCAGACCACGTGATCAACAACAATGGCCGACCTTCGTGTTATTCTCGGTGAAAAATGCCTATTTTAAGGTTGATTTGGCCATTAAAATGCGTTTTGATGTCATTTTATGTGAGTAATGAGTTTTTATATCTGATTATTTGTGCAGTACATGTACATGATGTTTAGTTTGCTAGTTATGACGAAGATTACTTCATGAATGCTAACGTTTTTTTTTGGTGGAAATGTGTTTTTTCACAGCAAAGTCACCCTCTGTACTTGGACTTATTGGGAGAATCTAAAGGCAAGAACATCCCAAATATTCATTTAGGTCTTTATTTTAGACCTTTAGTGTTGCCGTCTGTGAGAAAAATACATGGGGCTCAGAGCCTCGTATTTTTAAAATCTTTTTTTCCTTCTAATTTGTTATTCTTTTCAAAATAACACACTGTTATTTACTCACCAATAACACACAATTATCCTTGCTTTTATTTATTGGTTTAATTCCATAATCTCGGTCTTGTTTGGTGTTTGTCAGGAACTGAATTTCAAAATAAAAATAACCGGAAACAGACGTAGGCCTATCAGGGACAGTTCGAGCATCATTGCGATTGTCAAAATGTTTGAGTTTAGGATGGCCGAAGACACTACACTACCCATAATCCCCAGCTATCGTTTAGGACTACAGTGCCCGTGATTACTCTTCAAGGTCTGGGATTGGATGTTGGAGTGGCAGTGCGCCAAGGTTACGCCGAGCGTTAAACAGCTGTTTGAAATGGAACGAAACCACGCCAGACTGGAAAAAAACTGGAATCGAACGCCCCCCCAGAACTACACACTACACTATTGTGTTTCGCAAAATGTTCTATGGGACGTCTCTACTGAACGTTTTCGTTTTTCCCACAATTAGAAGTTGCCAGTATTAAACACAGTGTTATCAAATGTAAAACATATCATTAATAAATGGGTGAAAATTGCTGTCCATAAAGGCCCTGTCACACTGTCCCGAAGTTGACACGCGATGGACACACGAATATGGAATTGTGAATTTCGCACGAAGATGGCCCCGAACCACACACGAAGGCAACATTTACATTACATTTAAGACATACAACTGCAATGAAAGTACAAAAAATAATTATGTTACAGTACTATGATACTGTACTGATATTTTCAGACTTTGTTCTTTACTTTCTCCGTCTTTATATGTAGAAAATATTACGTTTTCTCCGTAATGTTGTTTCCATAGCAACAACAACTTCCTGTCAACTCTCCTTCAAAATAATATATTATATCCTTTTTAGTTTCACAGTAACACAAATTGGGTTATTTACATAATATGTTTACATGATTTTGTTGTGCAATAAAACAACCCGATGGACACACGATAAAGGAAATGTTCAAATTCGGCTGTGATCGTAGCAACATCGGGCCATTCGTGAGGGCATCTTAAGCCATCGTATGACCGCCGGTGGAGTCTCTCAGGCTCCGGCAGCAACTTCGTGAGCGGTGGCAAAATCTTTGGCATGCCAAAAAATTGCCGAAGGACCTTGCGAAGGTTCATTTTCGTGTTGAATTCGTGTGTCAATTTTGCCCTTCGTAAGGCCATCGTGAGGGCATCTTGTTATCATCGGTGCCATCGGGCATTCGCCCCGATCAGAGTGAGGGTGAATGCACCGATGATAACACGAAGATGACACGATTTGACAAGATGCCCTCACGAGTGCCTAACGAAGTTGCCGCTCATGAAGTTGCTGCCGGAGCCTGAGAAACTCCACCGGCGGTCATACGATGGCTTAAGATGCCCTCACGAATGGCCCGATGTTGCTACGATCAGAGCCGAATTTGAACATTTCCTTTATCGTGTGTCCATCGGGTGTCAATTTCGGGACATTGTGACAGGGCCTTTATGCGCAGCATTAATATATAGCATTAATATATACCCACATGACAGCTCATTGATACTTTGTAATTCTACCCCGCTACAATTCAGAGGTTAACCTAAGGTATTTTTACTCCACTACACTTATTTGAGTTACTTTGCAGATTCTGATTAATGATGTGAAATATAAACAACCCTTAAATCAGACTTTAGTTACACCTGAGTAAAATCCAGGGAAGGTGATTGTCAAGTGCCAACAATCAGGAGAGATATTTGATAGTTGGTGCTTGAGAAGACTAAACATGTATCTGCAATTGACATTAATGGAAACGAGTAATAAAGTATTCATTACTCGTTATTCTCTACTAATAGTTAATTAAAGACTATATATTATGGCTATTTTGCACATCCCTTTCAAGATTTCAAGATTTTAAAGGTGTATTGACATATCATTTACACAACTACGGTGTAGTTATGCAATGAATGAAAAACTTGGGTCACAGGTCCCTCAACAGTGCATTACAAGACATCTATCAATATGTGTGTACCTCCACCATTAAACTGTCATATTCTGCACATTTCTTATTCTATCTACATAAGAGTATAATCCATATGTATAATATCAGTTAAAATAAGTGCTTCAACATAGTTAACATTGCAAGAAAGCAATATATTAGACGTTAAGTACTTTGTCAGGCTTAATATTTATCTGTAGATAGATACCCCCAACGTTTTTTCTTATTTAAAAGAAGACCTTAATCTGTTATTTAATGTTTAAATAAAGGTTAATTCGTTTTTCTGTTTTGCACCTCCTCCTATTAATAGCTTTGTACATCCTGCACTAAACTGTTTTATTGTAGAGATCACTTATAGTATCTTCTTGATTTTTTATATTCTATATTTCTATCACAGACCTTCTACTTTCCCCCTATGAAAGTATATGTACTCTTAATATTTTTTTAATCAAATATAACACGTAAAAACAATAATTCAATAACGTGCTTTAACCACTAGGCGGTGCACACAAGTTACACACAGACACTTGTATGTACAACATCTGAAGATGTGTAGTTTTATTCATGCTTTCACATAATTTTACAGCATATTGCTATACTATTTCAGACTCAGTATTTACATTCTTACATTCAAAATTCAATCCAATTCAATAATATCTTTAAAAACTACAAGTCCTTTTATATAAGCTGTGCACCGTTATGGTGTAAATATAACCTATCTATGAATTATATCAAATGTGAAAGTCAGCCGAATTAGTGTTGATACTGCAAGGAGACGTATTGTGTGAAGAGAAATTGAAGATGTTTTTTAATTGTTGATATATTTATGATCCACGTCAAGTATTCAGTTTCGGCAGCATTTCTTCAGTTTTTCCAAAGGTCTTCTCATCAGGGCGCTATAAATAAAGAACTTCGGCAGATCTGTAATATTTAATGCAGCCGAACCGTGTATTACAATGCCGTTATGTGATGACTTTCAAAGAGAAAAGCAAGAGCACTCGGAATTAAGTATTATTTTATTCTTTTAAAATGTTTTCCGGATTTCATATAATATAAACACCAAATCCCAGCATGCATTGCGGCTAAAAAATCCAATCAGCCTAGCTGAGAATCTTGGGTAATCGCTCGAAATGGTACGTCTGTTTCCGGTTATTTTTATTTTGAAATTCAGTTCCTGACGAACGCCAAAAAAGACCGAGATTATGGAATTAAACCAATAAATAAAAGCAAGGATAATTGTGTGTTATTGGTGAGTAAATAACAGTGTGTTATTTTGAAAAGAATAACAAATTAGAAGGAAAAAAAGATTTTAAAAATACGAGGCTCTGAGCCCCATGTATTTTCCTCACAGACGGCAACATTAAAGGTCTAAAATAAAGACCTAAATGAATATTTGGGATGTTCTTGCCTTTAGATTCTCCCAATAAGTCCAAGTACAGAGGGTGACTTTGCTGTGAAAAAACACATTTCCACCTAAAAAACGTTAGCATTCATGAAGTAATCTTCGTCATAACTAGCAAACTAAACATCATGTACATGTACTGCACAAATAATTAGAAATAAAAACTCATTACTCGCATAAAATGACATCAAAACGCATTTTAACGGCCAAATGAACCTTAAAATAGGCATTTTCCACCGAGAATAACACGAAGGTCGGTCATTGTTGTTGGATCACGTGGTCTGGGAGCTGTTGCAGCGTCCATAGCAACCACCTTAGCAACCATGAATGTGTACACATTCATGAAGTAATCTTTGTCATAACTAGCAAACTAAACATCATGTACATGTACTGCACAAATAATCAGAAATAAAAACTCATTACTCGCATACAATGACATCAAAACGCATTTTAATGGCCAAATGAACCTTACAATAGGCTTTATGAAGGTCTATGGGACGCCCTGCCCATAGAAGCCTGACGGTCAAGGGGTCCGCTGTCCGCAATGAAGGTCTATGGGACGCCCTGCCCGTAGAAGCCTGACGGGCAAGGGGTACCCTGTACGTAATATAGCGACGGGGAGGGGCCCTGACCGTCCGTCAATATATGACGGGATGGGAGTGAGAACGTGTTGGTGTGTGTGTGACGTGTGTGTGTGTGTGTGTGTGTGTGTGAGAAAAGCAGCGCTGTCTGCTTATTTGCAATGCAGGCTAGGCCTAATCAGAATAATTTCAAGTCCAGATTCAATGTTGTTTGCATAAGTAGGCTATTTTCGTTTTGTTTATTTAATAAATTACAGTGTATGCAATTTAGGCCTATACATTGTTTATGTAACTTACTGTATGTGCCTGTGTGTCCATGGTTTTGAGTCTGTGTTGAGCGCAGCGCTGTCTGCTTTTTGCAGTACAGTAACTAAAGTAGGACTAAGCATACCGGGGCTGAAGTCGAATAGTCCATTTAGCTTAGGAACCTTCCTAACCGAGTGAAATGACCCGGAAGTCCCTCAGTGGCAGCCATGATAAGTGCCGTTCGAATTCTCTAGTCTAGGGTTGTGGTCGGATAATCCAAAAATCAGCTCCTAACGTCTAACCCTATCGTCTATTCCTTGACCTCTGAGTGAAACGTCACGGGGTTAAGGAATAGTGGATAGGAGAATTCAAAAGGATTTAGGAGAAGAGACTGCGGTACTTTTGAGAATCCGACTGCACTTTCACTATCTGACGTGTTTATGATGCGCCAGCGGACGTCATAAATGTGCGTCTGCTGCTGTGAGGAAACTATGGAAACTACAGTTTTCTATACAGCGGACTACAACATGGATGTTTTAAAAAGAACGACGGACTACTGTAAACTCATCTAGAGACTCTGCACCGTGCTCGGATGCTGTTGTTTTATGCTTTATGAACGTGGACAACAGAGAAACATATTCTTCATGACCAAAGTTGGAATTTAAATAAAAAAGGAAACTGAAACTTATGCTCGGCACCCTCTCCCTCCGGTCCACATTAATACAAATGATCCCAATATGTATGATTGTATGAACAATGAAAATATCTTAAAATCAATACGATGGATTTATTATAAATGTAAGTCCTTAACATCTATCAGTGTGCATATCACCAAAACATCTTTTAAAAGTTGAACAAACTCCACACAGCTCAGTAAAGACTGTGAAATGCTGACTTTATTTGATAATTTCAGTAAAAACTAACGTTCATATTTCTCTTTTTGATTATAATACTGATGAACGTTCAAAACAAAGCACTTTGGCAAGTTACCACATACGTTTTAAAATGCTTAATAAGCACCGTAACTTTCATGATATAATTTCTCGGTCATAATCGTTTGTTTCCGTGAACGGCCGACTGTTGTGTGACGGCAAATTCTGCGGCTGCAATGCATTGTGGGGCAGCATTTTCTCCTCTCCTTTCGGTAAGGGAGGTCCAGTGGTTTCTAAGCTAAAGGAGGTTATAAAGGAAGTTTGAAACCTCCTTTCCTATCATGTAGAGAATTCGAACTGCACTTATCATGGCTGCCACTGAGGGACTTCCGGGTCATTTCACCCGGTTAGGAAGGTTCCTAAGCTAAATAGACTATTGGACTGCAGCCCTGATGATAGGAAAGGAGGTTTCTAACTTCCTTAGTTCTCATTCATAACACTCCGTTCGATGTCTCACTATGGGATGCGCCTCATCGCGGAGCAAACAGAAGCATCAATCTCATTACGCCAATCCTGATTGGCCGGTGATTCTTGACGTCAACGTCAGGGGAAATCACCCCCTATAAGTAGCCTGCGCCACGACGCATGCGTCATTCAAACACCTCTTCTCGCTTCAGAGCACATCTCGAACGGTAGCCGGGCTAGCTTAACAGTCCACAGACTGAACCCAAGCTAATTTTCGGTCGACGGGCGTTAGCCGGCTACGCTATTCTCTCTCAGAAGAAGTACCATAGTCAACCTCGCCGAATTCTTCCTCTGGAAGTAAGGTAAGATTTTGACTTGCAAGTTAGCAACACACCAGTTGCTAGCTTGTGCTTTTTTCCCTCACTGCCGACACCACGGTAGCGAGGACGTTTTTTATTCTTTTTTCTTCCCCGGAGGATAAAAGGATTTAAAGAATATTGCCACACCAGGTAATATTCTTTGAGAGGAAAAGACCCACACTACCTTTTTTCTCCTGATAAAGGACAGTTTGGGACACTTTTTTTCGACACACCTGTTAAGAGCGGGTCCTCTCCATGGACGCCTCTCCCTCACACCAGAGGAGTCAGGGACTCGAAGGCTCGGTTCTGCGACTGTGGGTTGAAGATAGCAGGCACAGACTCACACCAGGTCTGCTCGTCCTGCCTCGGGCTGGAACACGCCCAGGAGGCTATCGACGACCCCGGCTCGTGCGGGCATTGTGCCCACCTCACCATAAAGAGCCTTCGCCGACGGTTAGCACGACAAGCTATCCTGTCCCCTCATGTCACGGGGGCGTCCGCCGCAGGGACTGAGTCCCTCGCCTTCACGGCCTGGGGCTCATCAACCGCGGCAGCCGCGGAACCGGTTTCCCGCGCCATATCAGGCCGGGTCCCGGTGGCGGCAAAGGACGCGGGAACGGGACCCCACGCTATACCAAGCTGGGGCTCCCGACTGGATCTCACCATGGTTTCACCCGCGGAGGATGTCCTGGAATTAAATTACATGGAGGACGAAGAGGATGCCTCTGAGTTCCTCCTGTCTGATTCAGACGAGCAAGAAGACGACGTCTTCATGTCACCAGCTCAGGCTGCAAAGCCTGGAGCGATGGCTGCTCTCTCGGGCGATAGCACACCAGCTTCGCCCTGTCTCAGTATGGACCTACAAGCCGTGTGTCAACGTGCTGTGGCCAGACTAGACATCCCATGGCCCGAAGTGGCCAAGGAGACCTCCAGGTCCCGTTACGAGGGAAAACTGTTTTTCCAAACAACGAGGACGAAGAGGCAACTCCTCCCGGTCTTCCCGGAGATGTTGGATGAGGTGTCGGTCTCGTGGAGAGACCGGCCCTTTAGCAACAAGGCCCCAATCCAGGGTGCCTCCTCCTTTGACTGTGACGGTATGGAGAGGCTCGGCCTGCTCCACATACCGCCTATGGAACCGCTGGTGGCAGCCCACCTCCTACCGAGGATGGGCCCGTCACCGAGCAGGAACCCCACACTGCCAGCAAAAACAGACCGATTCCAGTCGACCATGACGGAACGGGCCTACAAAGCTGCAGCATTGTCCGCCAGAGCTCTGAACGTTTCCTCGATGCTAACCGTGTACCAAGCGGAGCTCTGTGAGGATCTGTCGAGCGATTCTGGACCGGCCACTCTGGACGAGATAGCCGCGGTCACAGACATTTGTCTCCGTGTCCAACGCTGCGCCGTCCAGGCCACGGGCAAAGTGATGGGGATCATGGTGGTGCAGGAAAGAGCTAGATGGCTCAACCTCACCAACCTCCCGGACCGGGAAAAAGAAGATGTGCTGGATATGCCCATCGTTCCCAAGGGAATTTTCGGCTCCGCTCTCGCTTCCATGCAGAGGAGGTGCGAGTCGAAAAAGAAGGAAGACGAGGCCCTCCACCTCTGTCTCCCTCGAAGGGTCCAGCCGCTGCCTCTGCAACAGCGACCCTTCGCCCAAGCTGCTCCGAACCCTGCTGGATCTAGAGTACCAGATCAGCAGAGGTCGCAGTCCGCCCCGAGTCCCCAGCCCAGGCAGGAGACGAGGGCGAGTTGGTCTAGAAAATCTCCGGTCCCGGCTGCAGCCCAGGCGCAGCCAACCCAGAATTTCGGCCAGCAATCAAGGAGGAAGAAGCAAGCGGCATGACAGCCCCTCCTTCTCCCCTCTGTGACAGAGCTGGAAGTTCCTTCTCCGGCTCGAATTGTGTTCCCGCTGCCTCGAGAGATGCCTCAACGCCATCCTCAAGTCCGCACAAAACACATGTCACATCATTATTGTTTAAATAAACCATTTTTCGCTGACGCATCCAGGCTTCGGCCAAGGGCGCAGCTCAAAAAAAGGAAAAGAAAAACAATAAACAGTCCGTTAACCATAAATCCCCTTCTGAGAGCAGCTACGGCCTCTCTCAAAAGGCGGATAATAAACGGGTCTGTGAAGGCACCACCGCCACGTGCGCACGCAGTGCCGGCTAGAGCTGTAAAGAACGGCCCGTCAATCCTTTCCCTTTCAAGAGCAGCTACGGCATCTCTCAAAGGACGGATTATTGACGGGTCCGTGAAGCCACCGCCACGTGCGTGCGCAGTAACGGTGGGGACTGTTGAAATGGGGTACCACCGTGTTCAGACACTAGAGGGCCCCATGACACAACAAACAGAGTCTCAGAGGGCAAGAGATGTGACATCTCCGCTGGCTCTAAGGAGCACACAGTGGATGCTCACAACATCTGCTTGGGTTTTCAAGACAGTAACACGGGGTTACAGACTCCAATTCTCTGTCACCCCCCCTCGTTTCTCGGGCATTTTGTATTCACAAGCCCGAGGAGAGTCAGCCCATATTCTAGAGAGAGAGATTCTCTCACTTCTAGAAAAGAGAGCTATATCTGTTGTACCTGCCGAGCAGAGTCAGAGTGGTTTTTATTCCAAGTACTTCCTCGTCCCCAAACGAGGAGGGAACGGAATCCGGCCAATACTGGATTTGAGGGTTCTGAACAGATATCTAAGAAGATATAAATTCAGAATGCTCACTCACACATCTCTGCTGCGTCTCGTGCGACAAGATGATTGGTTTACATCAGTCGACCTGAAAGATGCGTATTTCCACGTCCCAGTATATTATCCACACAGGAAATATCTGAGATTCGCATTTCAGGGGATCTGTTACGAATACAGAGTACTTCCGTTCGGACTGTCTCTCAGTCCAAGAATGTTTGTACGATGTACGGAAGCCGCGATAGCCCCGTTAAGACAACAGGGTATTTGTTGGCGACCTACCTGGACGACTGGCTGCTTCTCGCACAGTCGGAGCACGAGGCTATTACGCAGACAAATGTTCTCGTAAAGCACCTGCTCAACCTGGGGTTCATAATAAACACAGAGAAGAGCATGTTGTGCCCCGCGCAGACTATACTCTTCCTAGGGTTACACCTGAACTCGGTGCCCTTTTCAGCTCACCTGTCAGCGGAAAGAGTGAAAGCTTTCAGAGCTTGTCTCGCTTTATTCCAGCGTCGCAAACATGTTCTCTTCAGAACATGCCTGCGGTTGATGGGGCTCATGGCGTCAGCCATCCTGGTCGTACGACTAGGACGCTTACACATGAGGGAGTTTCAGCGCTGGGTAGCCGCCTTAAAACTAAACCCCGCGCGTCATGGCGCGCGGAGGGTAATGGTTACTGTGAAATGCGTAACGGCACTGCCCCACTGGCTGCACCCGACTTTTCTAGTACGGGGCGTGCCTATGGGTGCTGTCCTTTCACGGAGGGTGGTCACCACAGACGCATGTCTGACAGGTTGGGGAGGTATTTATGAAGGCCGCTCGGTGAGGGGTCTCTGGAGCAGAGACCTCCAGCGGGCACACATAAATTACCTGGAGCTTTTAGCGGTGTGCCTCACCCTAAAGCACTTCCTGCCTTTTCTCAGAGGACACCATGTCCTCGTGAGGACAGACAATACGACGACAATATCGTATATAAACCGCCAAGGGGGTTTGCGTTCTCTCCAGTTACACATGCTGGCACGCAAACTGATCCTATGGAGCAGCGGGCGTCTCCTCTCCCTGAGAGCGACGCACGTACCGGGTGTGTCGAACCTCGGGGCAGATCTGCTGTCCAGAGGTACACCACTTTATGCAGACTGGACTTTACATCCAAGGATTGTGAGCCAGCTGTGGGTGCGTTATGGCAGAGCCACGGTGGATCTGTTCGCATCAAGAGAAAATGCTCAGTGTCAGCTGTTCTTTTCGATGTGCGACCTAAACGCACCGTTAGGCGTGGACGCACTCGCACACGTTTAGCCTTCGGGCCTTCTGTACGCGTTCCCACCCTTGGCTCTGATTCCCCAGACTCTGGCAAGAGTGAGGGAACAACGCCACACACTTATTCTGATAGCTCCGCACTGGCCAGCTATGTACTGGCTGGCGGAGATTTATCAGCTGCTGTGCGGGCAGCCATGGCAGCTCCCACTACACAGGGGCATACTGTCCCAGGCGGGGGGTGAGATTTTTCACCCACACCCAGAGCGCTTGGCCTTATGGGCCTGGCCCGTGAGTGGTACAACCTGAATATAGTGAGACTCCCTCATAGGGTGTTAACACTATTCAGAGTGCGAGAGATTCCTACACCAGGTCTCTCTAACATAGTGCTGTTACTGACCCTGGCTTCCGCCAGGCGAGCCAGTAAGATAAGATAAGATAAGATAAGATGAACCTTTATTAATCCCCGAGGGGAAATTCAGTTGTACAAAAGCAGCAACAGGGTAAGCGTGAAAAATAGTACAGCAAAGATTCACACAGATCAATAAAATCTAAAATCTAAAATAAATAACATAAAATCAAGGAAATAATGATAATAATAATAATAAAAGACTATAAAAATAGGAGATATAAAAAAAGAGTAAAATAACTGTCAGCATATATACATATTTCGTCATCATCTAAGTTATAAAGTGCATAACAAGTTAAAGTGACAAGTTTAACATGGGTTGTGAAAACAGTATATATTTATGACCAGTGATTTAATTTGATTTCTTTTTCATCATTAACCCCTTGTTGTGCAGCCTGATGGCTACAGGCACAAAGGACTGTCCGAGGCGCTTGGGGCGTTGTGGTGGAGGGATGAGTCTGTGGCTGAACGTGCTCCTCATCTTCACTAGCTCTGCGTGGAGTGGGTGGGAGGGGTTCTCTAGGAAGCTTCCTCCTCGTCCTCCCCTCTGCCACCTCCTCCAGTTGTACTCCAACTACAGAGCTAGCCTTCCTCACCAGCTTGTTTAGCCTGCCAGTGTCCCTAGTGTTTGTGTTTCCACCCCAGCACACCACGGCAAAGAAGAGCACGCTGGCCACCACAGACTGGTAGAACATCTGCAGCAGCCTCGTGCACACGCTGAAGGACCTGAGCCTCCTCAGGAAGAACAGCTTGCTCTGTCCCTTCCTGAAGAGTGCATCGGTGTTGTCTGTCCAGTCCAGTTTATTGTTCAAGTGCACTCCCAGGAACTTGTAGCTGTTCACCACCTCCACATCCTCCCCCCTGATGGTGATGGGGGTCAGAGGCCTCTTGCTGCTCTGCCTGAAGTCCACCACCAGCTCCTTAGTCTTGCTGATGTTGAGCTGGAGGTGATTGTTGTCACACCAGCCTATGAAGTTCTCCACCAGGGCCCTGTACTCCTCCTCATTGTCATCTGTGATGCAGCTGACAATGGAGGAGTCGTCAGAGAACTTCTGTAGGTGGCACGAGCCGGAGTTGAAGCGGAAGTCGGAGGTGTAGAGAGTGAACAGAAAAGGTGACAGCACAGTTCCTTGGGGGGCTCCGGTGTTGCAGTAATGTTTTCATGCACTGTCTGTACATGTACCCAATGGATATTGAGACATTTCCTCAGCCGCTGGGTCCCTACGGGGAACAGCAGCGGGATTTGCTGTGTCCAGTTTGTGCTTACGCACCTGTATGGACAGATCAGGGGTGTTTGTCATAATGACCAACTCCTGGTGTCCTGGGCTAACCCTTAAAGGGGGGCAAGCCGGTTACTAAGCAACGGCTCTCCCACTGTCGTGTGGAGGCTATTGCTTTGAGACCCTTACGAGTCAGAGTTTGCAGGCACCTTCGGGTCCGCGAGCTCTTTCAAATCAGGGTCTGGCTGCATCCTGGGCTCTGTCCAGGATGTCTCCCATCCAAGACATCTGTGCAGCGGCAAGCGGGTCTTCGCCGCTCACTGTTGTCTGCTTTTACAGGCTGGACGTCTCCGCTCCAAGCGTGGCCCGAGCAGTGCTGGGCACCTTGTTGAGTCGGGACTCCACCTGTTAAATTCTGGTTGATCGGTGATCTTCGAGATAAGCTCGTCTGGCAATACGGGAGCTACAATATCCCATAGTGAGACATCGAACGGAGTGTTATGAATGAGAACTATAGGTTACTTACGTAACCCCAGTACTCAGAGTAACATGAAGTGAGATGTCTCACCAGACGGCCCTCCTTGCTGGGGGGAAGCGAGAAGAGGTGCTTATTTTGAATGACGCATGCGTCGTGGCGCAGGCTACTTATAGGGGGTGATTTCCCCTGACGTTGACGTCAAGAATCACCGGCCAATCAGGATTGGCGTAATGAGATTGATGCTTCTGTTTGCTCCGCGATGAGGCGCATCCCATAGTGAGACATCTCACTTCATGTTACTCTGACAACTGGGGTTACGTAAGTAATCTATAGTTTTTTACTGAAATTATCAAATAAAGTCAACATTTCACAGTGTTTACTGAGCTGTGTGGGGTTTGTTCAACTTTTAAAAGATGTTTGAATGGTGATATACTTAAGCAATAGCTCACGACAGGCCGTGGTATATGCTCATTATATCAAAGCTAAGGGGCGTTGTTTGGCCCGATGCGAAGCGGTTACCAAGTGTGGCAATATGAAAGAAAAATACAAACTCTAATTTAAATAGTTTTTATTAGTAAATAATGATGTTCAAAATAAAATAGTCCCTCCGTTGCCTTCTGCACGAAACATAGTGCGAGGTGGTTGCTATGCAACAACATATTAGACAGAGAGCGTTGATCCATTATTTGGCTATTTATTTACATTAATTTGTATGTTGCCGTTTATTGTGCACCCACTGAAAACCTGTCCAGCATCAGTAGCATGGCCGAGATTCGGCTTCCAGTAGCTCTGGAGAGAGCTTTTGCACCTGTGGCCACTAACGGTCATAATTTCTCTGTTTTGTTTCAAGACCCGCATCAGAAAGCTTTTGAATGGTGGTACTTTTCCAGTTGGTCTACCTGCGCTTCACGTAGCTCTGCATGTCGTGGTTTAGGTGCATTTGTTCTGGAGATAGGCACTCCTCAATCCACTCCTCCATAGTAAGACCCCCCCGGAGGTCGAAGTTAATCTTAAATGTTTCCATCTTATGCTTTGTACGTTTGTTTCGTAACGGAAGAAATGTAAATATATTTAGAAAACGGACAAGTAAAATCAAGCAATCTGATTGGTCGATAGCGTTTTTGCGGACCTCTTTGATTACAGATTTGAAAACATTGTTGCTTGCTTTAAAAGTAGCACAATTAATTCTGAAAAATAAAAAAAAATTAAGCAAAAAAATTAAACAAAATGCCTCTTGAGGGCATGAAGTGACCAAAACTTTCAACATGTCTCCATTAAAGCCCATTAGGCGCGTTCACACCGCAGTACTTTTCCCACAAAGGTTCATCAGAACTTAGTTTATGAGAACTCTTTAGTTCTCATGAACTAAGTACAGATCACGTTCACACCGGAATAAGTTCCTGGGGAAGGATTAGGCAAATGAAGCCGCTGACGTCACTTCTTCTTCTGCTTTGGGTTGACTGGCAGGCCGCAAACAACTTCACACGTATACTGCCGCCCGAGGTCCCCGGAGTTGGGGACAGGCTTCAGTAGAAGCTGCTGGGACTCCAGCTTCTACTGAAGCCTTCCGAGTAAATCGCCAGAATGCGGACACCTCCTCATCTCTACCGCTCCCATGTTTTCTTTTGTGTTGTCATAAGTTAGTCTCTCTGCGTTTCTGCGCTGGGCTAATGCTAAAAATGCTAATGCGAGGATAATAAAATGGCGGCTTCACAAAACTTTTTGGGAGTTTTACGGGGCGTGGTTTGCATACTGCCCAGCCAATCATACATAGGAACCTTTCTCTTCCACGAAAGTACCTGCCCTCTAGCAGGGACTGAAAACTGACGGAAAAGGAGGTAAAAAGGTTCTCATGAACTAATTTTTGTTCCGGCTCTTTTTGGTGTGAACGCGACATTTCGGAACTATATCGGAAGTAAAGTGGGAAGAGTACTGCGGTGTGAACGCGGCTATTGTAATTTCAAGCTGATCTTTACTCACAGCATTAGCCGCACACCTTTAGTTAATCTGCCAACAAGGCGACATTATTAACCCGAAAGTACACAACAATTACACTTCAGATACTCAACTTCCTTGACATGCTTCGCGTTTTGAAATTTCACAGATATCTGTTACGGTTCTTCAACAAAACGGTCACATGTAAGAGGTTAATGGTCCTGCCCTCAACAGCTCTACGTCAATTATGGGGTGTCATCATATGCCGTTTCCATGGAAACGCATCCCTCGCCATAAAAGACGATGTTGCTTTACATTAACTCCTATGAAAATGTTCAAAAAGTGCTCAAACCTTACATGTGTGCTAACAGTCCAGCTGTGACGACATCTACGTGAGAGTTTTGAGATTTCTTCAAATGCCGTTGCCATGGTAACACAAGGCTTGCCATGAAACACAGTTCTCTCATAACTTCAGTGAAAATGCTCCAAACGGCCCAAAACTTCACAGGTTTGGTAACGATGCAGCCATCCACACATCTAAGCGTATTATGGGGTGTCATCAAATGTTGTTGCCATGGCGACAGATCACTTGCCATGAAACCCGATGTCGCTGTAAGTCCAATGGACACGGTCCAATCGTCCCCCAATCTTCACTTGTATATCACCGGTCCATGCCTCAACAGCTCTACGCCAAATCTGAGATCTCACCATATGCCGGTTCCATGGAAACGCATCCCTCGCCATAAACGACGATGTCGCTATAACTCCTATGAACATTTTCAAAAAGTGCTCAAACTTCACGTGTGCCAACAGTCCAGCCGTGAAGACATATACGGGACATGCCGTTGCCATGGCAACATAACTTCAGCGAAAATGCTCCAAATGGCCCAAAACTTCACAGGTTTGGTAACGATGCAGCCATCAACGCATCTAAGCATATTATGGGATGTCATCAAATGCCGTTGGCATGGCGACAGATCATTCACCATCAAGTTAGTTCAAAGGTTTGCAGTTCAAATATTCTGCTGCTTTTCCAAGCCTTTTTACTTTCTTTGCTTCTCTCATCACACATTCAAGCCCCCAGTGTTCATGTATCATTGCAATCTAAATTCTTAATTTTCTTCTTACACATTACATTTCAGCATAGCAATTCAACGTCAGCTTTTCAGCATAAAGCATTCCCACTAGCAATTTCTTCAGGAATTGCATTCTCTAGTTTATGAATGATGTTCCAAGCAGTTGGGTCTTATATTGCAAACCTTTCTCCTACAAAACTACATTCCCATACAACTAAACTGCATTTCAAGGGACATGTTTCATCTTCCAGATTATAGTACCACTTTCAAATATGTGTGGGATTGTAAATTGAAAGAAAACTAATACAAAAAACGACATGGTTATGTTTAAACTACTAGGTTGTGTATCACTAACATTAGGTTTAGTTAGGACACAAACACTTGAGGTAACGTGTGATGTTGGTGTTCTGCATTCACCTCGAATAACAATTGATAACATAGTTACTTGTAAGTTAGCATCATCTTAAGGATACCGCGCTGAGCATTGTACTGTACAGGTAAAAAGGTTATCTTAAAAAAAGCTTTGCCCCGAGATGTTAACAATTTCTGGATTTTGCAAACAAAACCAATCTGTGAGGATAAAGCAATGTAGTGACAGATGCGGGTGTTGTGTCACATTCTGGATAAACAGTAGTAGACCTTTCTCAGCGGCACAGCACACATTTTGACTTTTCAAACACTGCTGTAATTAATAACATAAATAATGGCTCCATTCCATGAAGGTATTTGTGTTACATCTGTCATTTTTGTGCTATGAAAAAACATAGTATATGCTGCAAGAAATTATATCAACAGGGATTTATAAGTGTATATATAGCTAGGACATTGAGAGTGAGGTATAACAACGCTGCAGTCAAAGTGTGTCTGTCTGCAAAGCAATGTCTGAAAAAAAGCACTTGAGGAGCTGTTCATGAGTAATAGCCCTGAAAAGAATGCTTAACTCGAGCTGCATCCTCTTGAGCCGCAATGGACACTTGATTTGAGAGTAAGAATGTGAAATGGAGACTTCAGACTGAATAAAAGTCCACCAGGAGTATGAAACCGTAGTTTTTCTACAACGTTTACCGAGCATCAGTCAATTGTTGTTATGAATCACCAGAAGGGGCACAGATTCTACACTTACCACAAATAAATTATGAATGTGAATAATTTAAGAGCAGTTTATTAAGAGCCCCTTACTTAATGCACCCTTAAATAAATAATGTTGATAAAACCCAGCACACTTTTGAGCTCAGCATTCTTGTGGTGATGTTGTTATGATTATTTTAAGATTAAAATAGCAGGTTGTATTATCATTTCTAGAATTGATATTACCAACCAACCAAAGATAATCTTGAGACACACTGAGAGGATTTGTGGCAGTAGCATTTAAACATTGTTAAGATTAATGCCTTACCTAATTCCATGGTGACTTTCCACTGTCAGTGCAAAGCAGGACAGACTACAGTATGAATCAATGATTAGCCAACATTAATTAACTGATGGCTACAGGACACCATCCTGTGTATTGTTGAACCACACTCAGTCTATAATCTAATCTCCAGTTTGTTCTAGTATATGTGTGGGCAGGGTCTAGACACAAACACTTTTAATCAATACTTATTAAAATCAGATAAATGACAGAGATATTAAAGGCCAAATGCTCCATGGATACACAGACTTCTGCGAACACTAAAACATGACGTAAACTCCCCTAACATCAGTATACCACAAAGCTAAACAAAATCTTAAATCTAAATCCGAATGTCCAGACTTTTCCACATTGACAGGCTCAATGATGAAACAGTTGTCTATTCAATTAATACAGATAATGTGTTTATATTTAAAATATGTGTAGTAGTCCATGACAGTTGAAAACAATGTTGGCCTCTTGTAGGTGGAACAGTGGGGGTGAATACATTTGTACTCCTGTCAATAATTTACTTATAATTTTAAAGCAATTAACCTCTATGGCATACATTCATTCTTAATCAAGCTTTGATGCAGCTGTTGCTTAGAATTTGCTCATTTCTGTTTCAGTGATTAGGTACAGCACCTGAGCATGACATACAGTACGTTGTGAAGAAAAACGCATCTCTCTATTCATGAAAGAGAAAGACAGGCTGATTAAATTATGTCTGTGTTCGGATCTCCTTTTATAGCTTTCACATTTGTTTATATTCCTGTCTTAACTCGTAATGGTGTCTAATGATATCAGGGTCACAGTGACAATGCAGATTATTTTAATTATACAGCTGTGCTGTTGGGGAATGTGTGACATCGCCCAAATACCTTCCACATACATGAAGCTTCTACATACCCGCCCCCTGAGGGTATTCTCTAATTACCCTGATAAATTAGTACACACACTAATATTATAACCTGGCATTTTGGGGATATATAATAAACCACACAATAACATTGAATAAGGGCGAAAAACAAGCCAGCTGACACGAAACCCTTATGGCCCCTCCCGCAGGCGACTGTCTCTGTGGAAATGCTGTGAACTACTTCATTATTAGCTTTGAACCATGATCTTTCATATTGTATATCAACAGTAACGTGCAGTATAAATGGCACTTCACATCATAGTTTTGTTTTGATTCCTCTCAAGTACCACTATTTTTTGTGGTAATGTGATAGATAGATTTTTTTAATTCAGACCAGGTACTTGTTGGCCTACTTATAAATGTATGTATTTATATCACGCAGAGTTTCTGTGATATTACTTGACTTAGACATACTTGCGATTATGAAAATACCTTTGGGGATGCAACTGGCTTGTTTCCCACAGATCTGAAATATACTTGGGGGGGTGGTGGTAGCGGGGGGGGGTTGACGTGACGTGCTACAACATTAACATTAACCTTTCTGTTGGTCGCTTGTTAGCAGACCCTTCACGCGATGGCAGAGCGAACAGGCAGGGCCCATAATGATAGCCCTATAGTTTAAATCTACTACCCACACATGAACATATGGAAATGGATTACTATTTTAAAAAATAAATGTATTTATAAATGTATTTATGAACCTATCCATGTGATTTTTAGTGGGGGTCAACCTCAAATCCTCTAGGGGGGTCCAGGGGCATGCCCCCCGGTAAGATTTTTTATTTTATTTTGGAGTTAAATGCAACAATCTGGTGCATTTTAAGGGAAAAATAAAGAGACTAGATCTATGGAAACACCTATATTAAACAGAACTGTATACATTTCAATAATCATAAAATCATGGCCATAACCAATAGGGCTAAGTGCCTTACTCAAGGGTGGTGTTCCTGGCGGGATTTGAACTCACAGCCTTCCGATCTGCAGCCCACCTCACTATCAATTAGACCAATCACTACCCTCTCAAATGGAAATATGTGTTTCCATATATGGTGACCACACCGTTTGAGACCCACTGAGAACTTAGACTAAGTTAACTATCTAAACACTTAAGAGTCCTTTACCTCACCTGAGCTGAGGTTATCCCGAGCTTGAATGACACACAGAGACCAATCAAGGGCTTTGATTTATGATCTGTATGACAGTGGCCATGTCGGCAGGCCACATTATGTGGACAGCCAGTAACCCTGTGTGAGGCAGGCCACTTAACAGGCCACTTAACAGGCCAGAAGGAGGCGAGATCAGAGCAAGGGAGCATTGTCCACAAGTTAATCGATCGCAGATGGCGTTGTGGTCACGGACAAATAAAAAAAAAAATTATTAAAAAAAAAAAAACCTAAATGGGTCGCGAAATATACTTGGGCGGCCGTTAATATACCTGGGCGGCCCGCCCAAGTATAGTCTATGTGTGGGAAACCCTGCTGCAAAACAAAAGGTAATAAAATAAGATAAAACGTATACATTGAGCTTCTTCTAAAGTTTGGACAGGTAAAAAATCTGATTGAATCGCAGATTAAACTAGAGAATGCAATTCCTGAAGAAATTGCTCGTGGGAATGCTTTATGCTGAAAATCTGACGCTAAACTGCTATGCTGAAATGTAATGTGTAAGAAGAAAGTGAAGAATTTAGATTGAAATGATACATGAACACTGGGGGCTTGAATGTGTGATGAGAGAAGAAAAGAAAGTAAAAAGGCTTGGAAAAGCAGCAGAATATTTGAACTGCAAACTTTTGAACTAACTTGATGGTGAATGATTTGTCGCCATGCCAACGGCATTTGATGACATCCCATAATATGCTTAGATGCGTTGATGGCTGCATCGTTACCAAACCTGTGAAGTTTTGGGCCATTTGGAGCATTTTCACTGAAGTTATGAGAAAACCGTGTTTCATGGCGGGCATTGTGTTGTCATGGCAACGGCATGTCCCGTAGATGTCTTCACGGCTGGACTGTTAGCACACATGTGAAGTTTGAGCACTTTTTGAACATTTTCATAGGAGTTATAGCGACATCGTGTTTTATGGCGAGGGATGCGTTTCCATGGAAATGGCATATGGTGAGATCTCAGATTTGGGGTAGAGTTGTTGAGACATGGACCGGTGATATACAAGTGAAGATTGGCAGACGATTGGACCGTGTCCATTGGACTTATAGCGACATCGTGTTTCATGACAACGGCATTTGATGACACCCCATAATACGCTTAGATGCGTTGATGGCTGCATCGTTACCAAACCTGTGAAGTTTTGGGCCGTTTGGAGCATTTTCACTGAAGTTATGAGAAGACTGTGTTTCATGGCGAGCATTGTGTTGCCATGGCAACGGCATTTGAAGAAATCTCAAAACTCTCCCGTAGATGTCTTCACAGCTGGACTGTTAGCACACATGTAACGTTTAAGCACTTTTTGAACATTTTCATAGGAGTTCATGTATAGCGACATCGTCTTTTATGGCGAGGGATGCGTTTCCATGGAAACGGCATATGATGACACCCCATCATTGACGTAGAGCTGTTGAGGGCAGGACCATTAACCATTATCTGAAGTCTGCTGCTCTGAGCATGTCAGTTGGAGTTATGACATCATCGTGTTCCATGACACAGGTGTTTATATTTGAGCTAACGAGGTGTCCAGAGATCAAAGGTTTCCATTGTTCTGAATGATAGATAAACCTCCTACATGTGAACATTTTGTTGAAGAACCGTAACAGATATCGGTGAAATTTCAAAGCGTGAAGCATCTCAAGGACCTTGAGTATCTGAAGTGTGCTTTTTGTGTACTTTCGGGTTAATAATGTGGCCTTTTTGGCAGATTAACTAAAGGTGTGCGGCTGCTGCTGTGAGGAAATATCAGCCTGAAATTACAATGGGCTTTAATGGAGACATGTTGAAAGTTGTTGTCACTTCATGTCCTCAAGAGGCATTTTGTTTAATTATTTTTGCTTAATTATTTGTCATTTTTCAAGCTACGAGATGTTTTCCTACGTTTGTCATGACAAATTATGTCTCAGGAATGTGTTACACGAATAATGTCAGAAACATTTCTAACATTTTAAAGTTGGAATGAGGTTTCTGAGTGAAAGTATGAATGAACAGTTAGCAGTTGAAGTCGCATGAAGATTTGTTGAAGTCTGAAGAATTTCTCCATTGACTTCAATGTTAAAAATGTGATGAATTATGGGATGTATCTCTGGAATTATGAAAGTTATGAATGATAAAAGTAATAGCAATCGATTCCCGACCGAGCTGAACGTTTTGATGTTTGAACGGAGTTTCTGCGATGTTCAATGCGGGAGGAGAAGTTTGTGCGTAGAAGAACAGATAGTTGGAATGCTGTTAACAGCATTCCCACTAAAATAGCAAATGCTGAAGTCTCACATTGGTCAAGCTAACAGCTGTTTGCTGCATTTTTAAACATGCACAAAAGAGCTACGTACAAGAGCCATATGAAAAGGAGACACCAAGGTTTTGGCTAAGCAGCATTAGAGGGATAGACTGCAGGAGGTAGAGATGGATAAACATGAAACCGAGAACCTGCAGGAAGAGGACCAGACTGCAAGCATCAAAGAGCCAGTAGGACATTGACACAACAGATATCATCTATGAGCCAGCAGCCTCACTTGCCTGCTCAATAAAGAAAGTCTTATGTGCAGCAGGCAAGGATGGAGTCCAATATAGGAGGCAACAAACACATGCTGATGACTTGTTTGATGCTGGAGTTGACTGCAGCACAAGGCGACATGTTTGACAATGGGTGGGTTGATTTTCCATAGAAAATATTGACATATCTAGATACAATGTTTGGTCCATGTTGCTTGCATCTAGCTTAGTTTAGAAAGCTCCTTTGCTTTCTTTTTTTTTTGTCTTTTTTTCCCTTGCTTGTGTATTTCCTGTGTTAAAGTTTTTACAATTGTTTACGCGGCTGCTTATGTGTGGCTTTTTATCTTGTGTTTTTGTTGTGCTTATTTTGCATGCCACAAAACCAACAGCTCTTTTGGGTGAAATAAAGGATTGTGTTCTTGAACACAGTTTTAAATGTGATATGTGGTTAGTAACTTGTACTATGATGTATTTATCATAGCAGCAGGTACCTGTACCTTTTCTCTAGCATATGGAGTGAACTCGCCCTTATTTTAAAACAGAAGCAGATATTGACATTATTTGTTTCAAACGTCTGAATTGTCACGTCCGACTTCCTCCCTTGTGTTTATTTCTGCTCATTCTGCCTCCATGTCCCTCCTTCCACACTCTCACTTTATCCGGCAGTGGCTCAGTCAGTGATGAAATAAAGAGACGATGGCCAGGTAAATAAGATTAAGCAGTTCCTTTAGCCCCCAGTAAAGTTACTTAGTAAATTATATATGATGTAATTTAATCATGTTATTTCATATTTAAAATAAGTCTTAATTTTTTTGTACTAACAAAACAATATGTTTTTTTAAATTAACAAAAGCATGTTGTATAGATTGATTCTTTACAATATTAGTATTCTAATCTTAATAGCTGTGATTATAGTTTATACTATCCTTCTTCCCCTAAATCTGCCCAGATGATGTCCCACTGACTCCAGGTCAGCACCTCCAGGTCCAGCACCACCGTGACCCCCCACTCTGCTGGAATACACAATTAAACATTTTTCTATGACCTATTTTTTGTATTAATAAAATTAAACTGAACTTAAGACAGTTTAATGACCTAGAGATATCCTATTATTCCACTGCTTATGTTGGAAATAATGGTTAAAACCATTTTAATTTTGTATTTTCATCTTATCACAAAGTAGATGTAAGCATATCCATCCTCTCTCTGCAGCTTCATGTCTTCTATTATTATAACTTTCATCATTGAGTCAGAGGAAATCAATCATGTTATTTAACATCATCAGCAGTAAAATAAATATCAGCAAAAGTGTGTTTATCGAGTTGTTTATTTGTATTGTATGTGCACCTCGGGGGGTCCAGGTGGATGGCAGCTCTGTCCTGATGATCCGCTGTGCACTTTTCAGATTAGGGGTCCTTCTCCAGCAGACCCATTTCTCCAGAATTGTCCTAATTACAGAGAAAAACAAGAAAAAAGTGAATTAATCATATTAAACACAGGGTTGCAAAAGTCTTATTGCAAAATGTAACTCTAAGCATTTCAGACAAACAATCCTTAAAGGATCATTTAAAATGATGCACTGTTTTGGTTTTTAAAAAACTAGTGAGATGAAATGACAGTCACACTTGCATCCCTTTGACAGCACTGCAAAAACAAAAATCAAGCAAAAGGCTGCCGTCTATTTTTGATTGTCTTATTAATATGGGATTAGGATAAATGAAATAAACTTTAACCTAAATAAACGATGATCAAATCTGGTGGAAATATTTAAAATAGTCTTTTTTTTAGCCCTACCTCAAAGCAGCATGAGCTGAATAAAAAGGTTGTAATGTTGTCCCAAAGTTTAATAAACAGTAAAACATTGCAAAATGTCAGAGAAATAAATAAAGCAAACAGCAGCTACACGTCAGGGTAGCATTTTATAAATCCCACCGTAGCCTACTGTAGGCTATACAGGTCTAAATGTTTTCATTTTGGTCTATTTATGTAATATAAAGTATAACTTATCTATAACAGAGCCAAGATCTCTGTATGACTTTAGTAAACTTCTGAATTGAATTAAGAATAAGTGTGAACGAACAGTGCAGTACTTCCAGCTAGCTAGTAGTTAGCGTCACTAACGTCACGTATTTATCTGTATTATTTAACGAAAATGTACGTTTTAATGCCCCTTGGGTTTGACGTGTGTGACGTTAGTTAATTTAAAGTAAGTTAAAACCCAATAGGCCTACTCACATTTATTAGTGCTTCTTCCGCTTGCTGCTGCTTTTAAATCCACTCTGCTGGGGAGATCGGACAGCCATTTCATTTGAAAAAACCATACTCTTCCCTGCGCGCATTGCACCCTGGGATATGGTAGCGGAGGATACATCAGATGTATCCTTAAAATCTGGGAGAATAAGGCCGCATTCGTGGGCCGCATTCGGAGGAGTCTCGTCTTTTTTTTAACTGGGACAGCCTTCTTTCGGCGTTGATGTATGTGGTCTACAAATGCAGCCTCCGAAGGGTGCAGCCCCTTAATTAAGACACGGCCTATGTGTGCTGTGTGCTCTGCATGTGTGACCATTAAACAGGGTTTCATCCCTCCAATTCTATCTCTATCAGAAACCCTCCTTTTTACGCAGCGGTCCAGACATAGACATTAAACGGCAAAACATATTTAGTGTGCAGTTCCTTTGGCATTAGGGCAGTGATATCTAGATACTTTCCAAGGTTTGAGCTACGAGATGTTTTCCTACGTTTGTCATGAACAATTATGTCTCAGAAGTGTAGGGTTTGGGAATTATGGCAGGTGTACAAAAAAATATGAAGGGTAATTTCAAACTGTCCTCCACTCTAACTCTGACAACACACTCTCTGCCTTAACGAGCTGCGCAATGTTAAAGCTGAAGAAGGCCTCTTTACCAAGGTCTGAACAATGTTTAATATTTATAAAATGATGAATCTGATTTAAAAGTTGTTTAATATGAGTCATGTCAGAAAGATGTGTAACATTTTAAAGTTGGAATGAGGTTTCTGAGTGAAAGTATGAAGGAACAGTTAGCAGTTGAAGTTGCATGAAGATTGTTCAAGTCTGAAGATTTTCTCCATTTACTTCAATGGTTAAACATGTGATGAATTATGGGATATGTCTCTGGAATTATGAAAGTTATGAATGAGAAAAGTAATAGCAATCGATTCCCGACCGAGCTGAACGTTTTGATGTTTGAACGGAGTTTCTGCGATGTGGAATGTGGGAGAAGAAGACCGGCAAAATAACGGGCGGAATAAAATTAAAGAATTTCGTGCGTGGAATAACAGATAGTTAGAATGCTGTTATCAGCATTCCCACTAAATAATAGCCACATCAGGTCAGGCAATGTGGGGCCTATCCCTGTGTTTTGTTGACATTCACAGTGTCTGAGCTGGAGGTTTGGTTGACTCACTGAGGTCGAGGATTCAGGTCAATGCTCTGATCTCAAAAGGTTTCACTGGACCAGCTCAGTCTTTGTCGATATTTCACTTCCCATGGAGATCTGCCATCATTAAGTTCACTATTGACACCTGTGCCTTTCCTCAAAATGTCTTCCATGAATCCAAAATGCCCTCTGCCACAGGTGTTTCCAATCAAGGTAATTAAGATTGATTAGCCTCAGCTTAATATGACTGAGTTTGTGTCTACCTTTTGTCATGTCCTATGAACACAACTGATATTAATTAAATGAATATTTGTTTGTGGTGCTGCTGTTTATTACATTCATTTTAAGAGTTCAATTAAAACAAAAACAACAGTCAGTTAGAGTTTTCATCCGATGCACACTGGTTTAGGGCCTGGGAAGGTTGTGATATTACTTCAGAGTTAGCTCACATGAAGTAGTTTCCCAATATGGTGTTCATTCTTTGTGTATTCAACCACGCAACTTTGGGTTTACTGGAAGTAGCCCAATGGTTTGAGTATAATGAGTCTGTTGTTTGAATAACTATTTATCTCCCATTATATATAAGTGTGCAAAGGGGTTGGTTTAATTGTGTTTAATTGTGCTACAATGCAAGTAAATACCATTGAGCTTGCTTGTAATTGTTCTCAAGCACATTTCTTTACATAAGTGAATTAATTTTGTCATTAGTTTAAAGCTGTTTCACCTTTCTGGAATGATTAAAAACCACATGGCAGAGACCTCGGAGACAGAGTAGCAGCTAGCAGTATAATGGAATTGAAAGAAAAGTTTATGAAAAAAAAAATGTGTTCTTTCGAGGATGGAAAAAATGTGCAAAGTAAGAATTGTAGAGAGTTTTCCTGAGGGCGGCTGGGGAGATATGCCCTGTGTGTGCCCTAACAGGGAAAAAACCCACTGACACCACAACTCTGTCGACTATACTGGAAAATACAGAGAGCTTTTCATGTCAGAAATAGCCTCATTGATTGAACTTGTTTAGCAATGGCAATTAATTTAAAAGTCATTATAATTTAGAGTGTATGTCTCGGTAAAAGCATCTGTGGCGAGTGCAACATTTCATATTAGTGATTTTATATTTGTACTTTATCTAAAATGATACACACAACAAGTCAACGCACTGGTTTCCATGTACATGTAAGCCAGCACACCAAGGGTTTCTCGAAGCATTTCCACAAATCTGTGAGGAATTGCGGTATCTCCTTCTCCTTTTTTCTGTTTGTTTGTCTATCATCTGTTTGTCTGTCTTCCTGGCTGGGCGTGGTTGACCTACTTTCCGTTTTCCGCCAACTCACCTCCGCTCCTGTTTCTCATCATCACTGATTACCACCACTCACCTGCTGCTGCTTAAAACTCCGGTTCGATCATCAGACTTCGCCAGTTCTTCGTATACTCACAGTGGTAAAAACTCCAGTTCCGGCTGACTAGATTTTCTAGTTCTTATGTATTTTCTGTTGGATTTTTTCGTATGCTAATCCTGTTCTGTTTTTTGCCTGTTCCAGAAACTCCACATTCCATTCCGTCCTGCCTGCCACGCAGGGGCGGATCTACCGGGGTGGCATGGGGTGGCAACTGCCACCCTAAACAATAGCCTTGCCACCCCAGCTGCCACCCCAGTTGGCATCTTTGTTTTGAAATAAAAGTTGTGGCTCATCGGACATTTATGAGAGAAAGTCTCTAATGTCCGAGTGCAAGTGAATGCACCACAAGATGCACGTCATGTAACCCCTCCCCCGGTCCTGGCGCGAGAGTGGAAATATGATTGGTGGCGAATTCACTTGAACGGGGGGACGGCGCAAAACGAGAAGCCTTTCGTTCGAACCAGTCTATGGTTCGGACCCAAGCACTGAAGGAATGAGGTAGTTGCGGTCTACAATGACAGAGAAGAGAATGTCAAGTTTGGCTGTACTCAGCATTGAATCAAAACGCATTACAGCTGTTGGTCTTAATAAGTTTGTGAGGCGTTTTGCTGAACAAAATAGTAATCGCCGCATTCAGCTGTAATAGACATGCCAACTTGATGCTCTGCTCACGGATGACTCGATGAGAATAACAAACTGTTAAGATGATGACCTTGTATGCGTGTATATATTTTTTTCTTTGTGGGGGTCTGCCCCCAAAAAACAGTTTTAAGTCCTGAGAAAGTAAAATAAGACGGTGTGTAAAACTACACTGCCCAGCCAACAGAAAGTAACCACTTTGATGTAACTAGGCCAGTAGGTAAGGACCTTCCACTGGATAATAACTGCAGCGATGTTTATGTTTTAGCTGAATACATGTTTTTTGAACCCTAACTGATGCAGTTAGTCACTTCTTTAATGTTTGTTCTTTCTAATGTAAAGTCAAGGTTGTAACTGTATATCAATAATGATATAATTACTTGTTTTTCAAATTTGAAGGACTGTGAGCAAGCATCTTGATGAACATTCATCATTAACTCCTCCAAAAAATATAGTTTATTCAATAATAAATGAATATGTGAATCATAACAGTTCTTCACTATATCTGTAAAGCGTCTTTGAGCACCTGTAGAAACGCTAACAAATTAAATCTATTATTATTATTATTTATTAATAGTGATTGACAGCTGATAGGAATAATATGATTGTTAATAGTATCATATTCATTCAGACAAACATCGATGAGACAGTTAATTAATGTACTCATTGCAGCAGTCTGCATAGATTTGGTTCCCCTGCTGGTCAGAGTGAAACAAACTCATTCAGTTATTGTTCAGTTAAAATCAATTAAATTACGTCTGCCACCTTATATGTAAGGCTTTACTGATGTGCCACAATAATATCACCTATGTGATTGAGTTAAAATATTAATTTTGTGGCTTTCCAAGTTAAAATTGATTGTAGGGTTCACAAACATTTCGGTTCGGTACGTAACTCGTTTTTAGGTCACGGTTCGGTACGTTTTCGGTACAGCAGAAAAAATTATCACAAAACATTAAATATTTTTTTTAAATTATTATTAAACTGTGACTAATGTATTCAAATAAATACAAAATATAGTAAAATAAACATTAAGGTGCAGCATTTCGATGAACTGAAATAATCTGTATTTGAACTGTACTAGTACCTGAGCAGCCAGCTTGACATTAGGACTTGCTTGTCATTGTATTTTCATGTTGTTTAAAGAAAGGTGAACTTTTCCACATTGCTGCTGAAAGGGCAGATCTGCTGGCACTAACAATGTCTCCTGCTGTGGAGAACACCCTCTCTAGGGACAGAGGCAGCAGATACAGCCAGGTAGCACTTTGCTAACATGGCAACATAAGGATATTTGGCGTTTGTAATAGCTTTGGCTCGGTCTGAACTTTCTGCGAGTGGTGGAGGCTTACATGCTAGCGGGAGTTGGGTTTGCACTTCAGTCTGTTTTCTTTTGGTACCGGTGATATTCACATTCGGGTGATGCCAGCCGCGTAACCAATGTTAGTTGAACAATGCCGACAAACAGCTTTGTTTCGGTCCACCTGTCTTTGTCCATCATCCTTGTACGTAACTGCAAAACCAAAATGTTCCCAAACCGGAGACTTCAATTATGCTGGAGGATTTTCAGCTCAACTTTATCTGCGTTCGCCATTTCGACAGTTCCTCAAATTACTGACTACATTTGAACGCATTCCTGTGACCAGCTCTCATAGTATGCCTCTCGTCCAATGAAATTACTTGGTCGCTCTATGATATAGATTACTTCCAGAAAGTTGTTCATGTTCTCAATTTTTTACGTTTAACGCTATATTCGTTCGGTACACACGTGTACCGAACCGAAGGGCCCGTACCGAATAATTTCAGTACGGGTACGTGTACCGTTACACCCCTAATTGATTGATATGATTGCGATTTAAATCAGCATATATTTCTGTCAGGGGATGCCACCCCTCAAAATCTCCTGCCACCCTCTTGCCACACCATGAATATTTGTCTAGATCCGCCCCTGCTGCCACGTCCAGTCCAACCTCCGTCTCAGCCCTGCTCCACGTTCTCCCCACTCTGTTCAGAGTTTGCTTTGTCCCCTGCCTGGTTTTTGTGGATTTATTAAATCTTTTTGACACTTCACCTAAGTCTCCGTCCCAGTGTTCTTGCATAGCGGGTTCAAGCTTTGTGTCTCTTTACGAGGAGCCTAACAACATCTCTGTGATACAGCACCGTAATCTCTCTCATTATGATAATTCACGCCTTGATTCACGCATGATTTCCTTAAATATTTATTGAACCATGTTTGAAAGGCCAAGAACAAAGCTTTCACTCATGCATTTACTAAAGTTAACAAATGAACTGGAGGCTACTGGTGAATCATGCCGTTGTGTACAATAACATTTGCACTGCATAATAAAGTGGAGTTATCCATGGCTGTAAATTCACAAAACCTAATAATGAAAAAGGAAGGAAAGAAAAAATTGATATTTTTGGCTTTTTGTGGTAGTTAGTGATTAGTGTTTTGGTGTAAAATCAGATTTACGGGATTGACACATGGACTATCAGAAACAAAAATACAAACTTCTATTACTGGTCAAAGTGACATTTCACTGCCACAAACCATTTAGATTTCAGACTGTATAGCTTATCAAAGCAGTTTAGGGGAGGAGGGAAAATGTCACATTCAGTTCATGCATCAAACATTAACCTTGATATTTTCCACACTGGTTGAAAGCTTAGTTCTGCCTGCACAAACTCACACAGGCATCAAAGTAGTTAACAAAATAATTTAAAATGATATCCAAATCACACGTATGGAAGATAGCAGCATATCCCCTTATCGATCTGAGAACAATGTCATTTATAGAGGTTTTTCAGACCAAAATAAAATGGTACAGCACATTTTCCTTCCTTGGATTAAAACAATTAGTGAATCCTATTATCCATCCATCCATCCATCCATCCTTTGTTCTTAAACGGCTTTAAGAATTAGGATTGCTGTTAGACGCATTCACTGTAAGCAGTCTTAGTGGGCACACTAAAGAGCAAACGGTTTTCACGATGAAAGGCATCCCCTGGACAGCTTTATGAAGCTTACTAACAAAGAGATCATTCAATCATCTCACAAAGAAATGGTGGCAAGAACACTAACACATTTTTTGTGAGGGGCAGAAGCAGTACATTATTTTAACCACCAGATATAAATATTTTTATTTTGAAAGGAACAGTGCTAAGGACATTGACAGCTTTATGTTGCTTTGCTTCTCCGGTGTTGGGGTGGGTAATAGGCTTCTTAAAATGAACGACCTGTCAAGTAGTGTGACACAGAACAGCAAACCAGCACTCCTATGCAGCAGTCATGAGTTGTTGTGTTACAATTACCTTATTTAGAGTGTGGATCCAAGCTTGCTCTTAGAATAAAACAGCATGTCTCCTTTAGAAAACAAGACATGGTGCATAGCCATGGCACAGCCCCACCTAGTGTCAGCAGAAATGATTAAAAATAATGATTACAAAAAAATGCAAAAAAAAAAAAATATATAAAATATATTTTAAGATCATGTTTAAGCATCTGATTCATCTGTACATTGCTGTTTTAGTCTGTGTTCTTCTAATTAGTGTCTACAGTGTGTACCTATTGAGCTGTTTAACCATGTGGGACAAACCCCGATCCTGCCCCTCCCTCTCACTGTCTAAGTCAATGGTGACTGTAAAAACTACACTACGCATGCTCAGAATATTTTCCTATTTAATGTGTGTGGCAAAAAAATAATGACCATAGGGGCATAGAGCTGCCAGCTGTCCCTCCGATTCTTACACTGGAAGGGACATGCCTTGACAAAGTAGCATCCTACAAATATCTGGGCTTATGGATTGATGAAAAGATGGCCTTTGATGTTCATATTGGGAACCTACTGAGAAAACTTAGACCTAAACTGGGCTTTTTCTTTCGTTTAAGGAAATGTTTCCCGTCTGAAGCCAGGAAGAGAATTGTGCAGAGTTCCTTTCTGTCTGTATTAGACTATGGCGATGTGATCTATATGCATGCTTCTTCCTCCCTGCTTAAAAAGCTGGATTCAGCCTACCATACTGCTATACGTTTTGTAACGGGTGCAGGCTCTCGCACCCACCACTGCACTTTGTATCAGTCCTTAGGATGGTCCTCTCTGTACCAAAGAAGACAATCACACATGTTGATTTTTATCCTTAAGTCATTGCTAGGTAAGCTGCCCTTATATATCTCCAGACTTCTGTCATTTTATACTTGCTTTTTTAATACTAGACGAGCAGCAAATGGGATGCTTTTAAATGTTCCTTTGATGCAGTCAGAGCTTGGTAAAGCTGCATTCTCCCACTATGCTCCCTTTTTATGGAATACGCTGCAAGTAAAACTTTGTCTAGAGGCACTTCCTACTGTAAATGCTTTTAAAGGTATGCTACGATTAGCCCTTCATGAAACATGTAACTGTTTTACCTGATGCTATTGCTGATGTGATTATGCTTCTTGCCACTGCACAAATGGCCTTCTGTATTTATATTTGAATTGTATGTTTTTTTTGTTTAATGCCTTTGTTTTATGTTGAAACTTGTTGTGTGCCGTGTTGGTCAGGACTCCCTGGAAGAAGAGATCTTGTATCTCAATGGGACATTCCTGGATAAATAAAGGATAAATAAAAATAAAAATAAAATAAAAATCCCCACCGTACGTCATCTCACATAATTCAGAGCTGATTGGCTGTAAGTACGTGTGCCGCGAAAAGTGTGGTGTGTGAAGAGGAGATGAGAGAGCTGCAGTGACGCGTCCTAAAACCCGGAAGTAAGCTGCGCATGGCTTCCCTCGACAAAAAAGCAATGAGATTTCTCCATCGGATTTTAGAAAATACCTCCAAATAAGATCTGTGGGAAACGTAGCTGTTAGATAAATGCACGTTTTGTTCAGCCGGATAATATCCACATGTCTACCCTACTTTTCTAATTTTCTAATCATAAATCTATTGATTAGATTAGATTTATGATAGACTTTTGAAACTACAAGAACATAAGGAGGACTTTTACAAAAAAGTAATAGAGATTTTTGTCCAGAGGGATAGGCAAATGGACTTAATCTTCAAGTCAAGGTAAGACCGCAATTTTATTGAAAATGGGATCTTACTAAGAGAGAACAATTCAATATTTAAATGATATAATTACATTTTTTGCGTATCCTTTTGTTGAACTGTCTGTTTAAAATTAATTGAAGCATCAGACAAAAAAAGAAATAATATTATATTTTGATTTAGGTCAAAATATAATATTTGTAAACCTGAAGAGTCAGTGCCAGTGCCTCACCAGCCACGAACCTCACTGCAGAAGCTTATATCTAAGTTTTTTGTGCCCCACCACTTTTGTTCATATAAAAACTCCACTGAGTAGAGTTGGTATTTACTGGGCCTCAACATAGGGAATACATTGAGCTGGAAAAGAGACTCCTATAATGTACAACAAGTCCTCCAACTCATACGACCAAATGGGTCGATTGTTTAAGCCCTTATTACGACCAAATATGTCGTTTGTTCAAGCGCTTAATACGACCTATAATTACGTTTTAAAATTGTCGGCCTCTAGTGCTCCCGTTCAATGCAAACGTTACAGAGGGTTGTTTATTCACAAATAACCCTCTCTGTAAAATCCTAAATTGTAGGATAGTTTGGCCATTAAAACGCTTTATGATTAGATTTCTAGCGAGAAGTATATATTGTACTTTTAGAATCCACATCCAGTCGATATGTAGGATCTATAGTTTGATAGATATTACCAAGATGATTTGAGGTTTCGTCAGGAGAACGTATATATGCAGCAAGCTTCCATGTAAAGTTACAGGTTGAAAACAGTATTTCTGGTCTCGCCGTTTTCATAATAAAACCAATGATCAAATGATTTAACAGTGATATCTGCACTACTCATCCACTAAAAAACATCAGTTTATCCTAGTTAATTATACGACATTAATTGGTTTAAATTGTGTAAAATGCTTTTGTGTTTTTCCCATAGGTTTTTCTATTTCGATTCTGAGAGACACATTTCTGTTTTCAGAGGTTTTGATAGGCTAAAATCACGCCGCAATGCACGTCGGGATATGGTGTTTATGTGATATGAAATCGGAAAACATTAAAAAAAAAAATAATAATACTTTATTCCGAGTGTTCTTGCTTTTCTCTTTGAAAGTCATCACATAACGGCATTGCAATACACGGTTCGGCTGCATTAAATATTACATATCTGCCCTAGATATGTATTTATAGAGCCCTGATCAGAAGACCTTTTGACAAACTGGAAGAGATGCCGCCAAAACTGAATACGTGACGTGGACCATACATATATCAATAATTAAACAACATCTTCCATTTCTTTTCACACAATACGTCTCCTTGCAGTATCAACACTAATTCGGCTGACTTTTATATTTGATCCAATTAGTAGATAGTCTGTATTTACACCATAACGGTGCACAGCTGATAGAAAGGGACTTTTTTGTAGTTTTTAAAGATATTACTGATTTTCTGAACTACCTTTCCAACTCCTCATGCAGTTGACTGTTACAGGTCTATACAAGTTCATGGTACAATGCATAAGCTTCACATCGAGAGACTGAAACTGTATTTTCCTTTAACGTTCTGTTTTAATTTCACAATAAAGTTTATAGTCATATTATGTACGATATTATTATGTTTTATTAACTAGACCACTGGTCTAAACCGCACCTCCTAGTGGTTAAAGCACGTTATTGAATTTAGGTGTTGAATAAGTTATATTTGATGAAAACATTTAAATATTAAGAGTAGCCTACATACAAAATAGGGGTCAATGATAGAAATATAGAATGGAAAATATCAAGTAGATACTGTAGTGATCTCTACAATAAAACAGTTTAGTGCAGGACGTCCAAAGATATTAACAGGAGGATGTGCAAAACAGACAAACTGATAAGGCTGAATTTTACTCAGGTGTAACTAAAGTCTGATTTAAGGGTTGTTTATATTTCACATCATTAATCAGAATCTTCAAAGTAACAAAAATAAATGTAGTAGAGTAAAAATACCAGGTTAACCTCTGAATTGTAAAGGAGTAGAACAAAGTAGTACATGCTGCTGTAACAAAAACATTTCCCAACTTGGGATCAATAAAGTATCTTAACTTAAGATGATCGATGGCTACTGCCATATTTGCTAAATGTGCATCTGAACCTTGACAAGTGCATGTTTCAGGCTTATCAATTAACAACAGGAGGGGTCACAGACATAAGACCAGCTGTTAAATAAAGCTCTTCTGACCTTAGCTGTCATGTGGTATTAATGCTGCCCATTATGGACACAAGCAATTTTCACCCATGTATTAATTATATGTTTTAAATTTGATAACACCAATGTGTTTCGTATCCCCTAAACCTCCAGGGATGTATACAGTTTAATACTGGCAACTTCTAATTGTGGGAAATACGAAAACGTCTTTTAAAACTACATTTCCCAGTAGAGACGTGCCATAGAACATGTTGCGAAACACACAATAGCCAGCAAGTGTAATTCTGGGGGGGAGGGCCGGGCTGGACCCGTCCAAGTCCAGTTTTGGATAGTCTGGCGTGGTTCCATTCCATTTCAAAGAGCTGTTTGACAGCGTAACCTTGTCGCACTGCCACTCCAATATCCAATCACAGAGCTGGAGGGCTAATCACGGGGTTTGTAAAGCAAGGCGGATGTTGTAGTCCCAAACGATAGCTGGGGATTCTGGGTAGTGTAGTGTCTTCGGAAACTCTGTAGTGTCTAAACTCCGAAAAAAACAATTTGTTTCTCCGAATCGAAGGTTAAAAACACAAAAGCATTGTACACAATTTAAACCAATCAATATTGTGTAATTAACAAGGATAAACTGATGTTTTTTAGTGGATGAGTAATGGAGATATCACTGTGTAATCATTTGACAGTGTGGGGAATACTTCCGGTTTTATTATGAAAACTTCGAGACCGGAAATACTGTTTTCACCCATGCTAACTTTACATGGAAGTTGCCCCATATACAGTACACGTTCTCCTGGCGAGACCTCAAATCATCTTCGTATATCTATCAAACTGTAGATCCTACACATCCACTGGACGTAGATTATAAAAGTACAATATACACTTCTTGCTAGAAATCTAATAAAAAAGCATTTTAATGGCCAAACTATTCCACAATTTAGCATTTTCCAGAGAGGGTTATTTGTGAATAAACGACCCTCCGGAGCGTTTGCAATCAACAGGAGCATGTTGTTTCTTACACGACCACTAGAGGTGCTACACTTTAAAACGTGACTCTGGGTCGTATTTAGCTGCTGAACAATCGACCTATATGGTCGTTTTTTGTAGGAGGACAGGCTGTGTAGTACCCCAAGAGTAATGTTTTCTGGTACAGTATGTATTTTATTATAATAAATGGTTTCTTATATCTTGTTCTTTATCCACCAATTAAAAATTAAAATGCAATATAGAAAGAAATCCTGAGTGATGAACTGCGAGAAAAGACTGAAAAGCAATGTTGAACAGCAGAGACACGCTGCTGCATACCTATTGCCTTATTTAGCAGTGCTCACCGCTCTAGAGTAAAATAATAGTTTAATACAGCTGGGATGCATAATTTAGCAAACTTCATGTGCTTCAGGAATGAATATTCCAGCATTATATATGTACCGTATATTCTACAATTAGAATCTGAGGATCAGGTCTGAACATCCCACGTTTTTTCTTTTCTTTTACAAAACAAATTAAATGTGATGATAGAAGTTTCAAATTACCATTAGACTGCAGTGATATTTCCAGAACCGCTACATGCTGCTCCTACATGTCAAATGATCCTTAAAATCAAAACACCCTCAGACATGAACAAATACTGTGTTACCTTGTTAATTTAATTGGTGGTAAATCATTCCAGTTTAATTTATCTTTTGTTGTATGCTCCCTTTCACTCTCTTTCCATCTGCTTCAGCTTCAGTTGATGGTTCATTACATTTCCGGGGATGCCTACTGTATACAACCTCTGGTAAATAAACTGTGGTGGCGTTATGACAAGAAAAAAATAGATGTCTAACCAAAAGTTATCTTAGCCACCAGCTGCCACCTGTGTTTTTGTTATCATTGTATTTAATAATTTTTATAGGTGAGCTTTTTCTGTAACAAATCTTGTTTGTTGTGCTTCAGACCATTGCAAAAATACACATAGATAAGCTAAACGGTCGAAGTGATCAAGTAATCTCAAAGGTGGTTGTAAGATGTATGTTGCCTGGTAACATGCACATATGTCAGCTGACAGAACATCTGGAGGCTACAAGCGCACAATTCTCAAAGCAACTTTTAGATTAGGCCAGCTACTGTATACTGCAATAAGGTTTGAGAAATATGTCAAATAAGACATTGAATCCATGGAGTTTAGCAGAATAAGGAATACAGCTGCCATTTCCCCACTTTGTGTATAGTTAAACTGCTTCTTGTTAAATGTTTATGTTTTTCCTCACTTGTCCACCCATTGAGTCAAAGGTACTCACTGTGCAGTGAAGAGATGTTACGATTTTGTCTTGATGTATTTTTAAAGGATTGATCCTAACCATGTATAACCTTTAGCATATCATATGCCATGAACTGGTTGTCACGGAAGCTGTTTACATGTTTGGTTTAAATGTAAAACTTCAGATCGTAACAGACTGCCTACTTTTATGATACAAGCAACACATGACAGACTGGAACCAAACCCCCTCTGCATGAACACGTTTTTACTCTGTGTAGCAGTAAGAATAGTTTATTAATCCATATTGTAAAGCAAGACAGAGACAACAACACATTAAGAATTTAATAAAGTCAATTTAATGTTATAATCCGCAACATTTGAGTTGATCTCAATTATGTTGATGAGTTGACATTGCACTGCATTTAAATGGCGTGACTGCACTCCTAAAATAGAGCACACGTTTTTGTGTTGTGGTTAAAGGGACTACAAATAACAGAATAGCCGCAGTTCAATGTGCGCTTTACAGTGACTGTGTCTATATATATTGATTTATGTTTAAGATTATACATACTTACATATTTTGTTGGGTTTTGAATCTCAAAGGCTGTAGTGGAAATTCATAATTTACTTTCTCCTTTAATTCTCATATCAACACGTGTTGCTAATAGAAGATTAGTTTTTGTATGGATGTGGGTTTTCAATATAAGAATTTCCTGTTTTCAGGTAATATATGTAAATGTTCAACAATCTGGAAAGGGGTAGACTAGATACAGTATGGAAGGACATTGCCATTACAGGATAAATATCTCATTATAACAAAATCTTAAAGCTTACATGAACAGGTAATTATGGGATGTGGTAGAGGTAACTGCAAGAAAACATTGTCCTTCATAAAAGCAGGTTGCTCCCTAAGGGTTGAATATTTGTTGCTGCATGGAACAAAATTGAGAAATATAAGAAATTGAGATATTTAAAAGTTGCGGATTACTACAGTAAACTGCATTGTTTCAGACAACAGACACAACTATTTTGCTCAGTTTTCAAATAATCCTTTCATTGATTGAATTGGACTACTAACAGCTACATGTATTCATAATCATGTCACTTAATAACACTATTGTTACTATAAAGAAGAGAGATGCAATGAAGCTACAAATAAACAAATACATCATCACTCACCAATGCAGAGCAATGAATCACCTTTCAGACGTCTCAAATTACTGAAATAAATTTCATTTGCCAGCAATAATAATGTAAGAATAATTAGTTTAAAGGACAAACAATAATAAAAGCAGTGACAGTAGTAGTTATGTAAGTTGAACAAGTGAATGTCGTGAAGTTATCACAACGTCAGAATGGTTTTTGTGGTGCTAACAAACAAAAATGTAGGCTCAGGTCGGAATTAACAAATGATCCTTTAACAACACCACAAACAGTATGGTTACTTACTTCTTCACATCAATAGGCACAGATTGTACTGTATATTCATACAAAATACATATTTATACAAAGAACCAAAACATTATATTGATTACCACATACAAATATTCAAATTTCAACTTAAATATAATTATTAGACGACAGCATAAAAATACATCGCACTGAAATGCACAACTTGTTTTTTTTTTCACATTCTTGAGTAAATACTTTCAAGATGTCTTCTAACATTCATAACTGTTGGTTAGAATAATTAAGGACTTTTATAATGTGTCTCGAAATGTATTTTTCAATCTAGAAGATGTAAGCTTTCATTTTCCAAAATCAATGTCTGGAACCCTTTTGCTATTTTTTAACATTATTAACAACTTTAAAATACAAATGACACAACTCCAAATTTAGATTTCACTGCAACTACTAAACTTAAACAAATAATAAAAACATGTGTGTGCTTCTACAGTATGGTTTATATAAACCTGTCACAGTATGGTTCCACTTATATTGTAAACCAAACATGGCACAGGCTAGTGATTGCTCGGTGCAGATTCAACAATTGATGTGCACACAAGCAGGGAGTTGAAAAAAGAGGCAACACCAACAATAACAAAAGGCTTTCTCATTACACATTGTGCGGAGGCATTTAAAAGAACATTATGGAACATTCACATGAAGGTTGCACTTCACTGTGCAGCTTCCTTTATGTTCTCATTCCCTTGGTTGCAAATGTCAATATGAGAGACATTGAACCGCTGGTCTGTAGTTGGTTGGTAGGCTTTCAATCTGCTAATTTAGCAACAGACTGTTTTTATTGAAATGCTGCAAACTGGATTTTGCCTCTGGCTTGTTGCTAGTTACAAGAAACATGTTATTTACAACCGTTACATAACTGGAAGCCAAGCACAATTTCAATGCTTTCAGAGTCAGACTCAAAGCCACTGCTCATTTATGGCTTCAGGGGGACATGAATGCAGAGTGCATCCTTTGCATCACATAACGTTGAGAGTGTAGTTACATGAAAACTTTGACATACTTACATAATTACAATCACCATGGCATATTTTCAGATTATCTCTATTACGTGATGGTTTTACAGTCCTAGCAGTGAAGCTCCAAGCAGAACTGATTGATTCTCTAACAATCATTTAAACCGGGCAGAGAACATTACGAAACAGCAGTGCACTGACTGTGTAACTATGCTAATTTCAATCAGAGCAGAATTAACTCAATGTGTTGCAATGAAACAGATCATTACAGTATTAAATTAAAGCTAGAGTAGGCAATTTTGGAGAAAAAACAGCAAAAATAAGTTGGAAAAATATCCCTTCATGCCTCCATCTAAAGATACAATTCATGAAGACCACCTCTGGAGTTTGAGTTCATGAGAGATTGGGTAGATGAGTGCAGAGCATGTATTCATGTATCCTTGAATCCATTTATTTTATCAAGTTTTGTGAAGCTGTGTGCATATCTCTGTATTCCTGGTTGCAAGATACATTTCCCCTCAGATACAATAAAGTTAAAGTAGAGGTCTAATCAAATTATTTGATGGGCCTGCTCATAAATTATTTAATTTTTTGTCAGAGCATGTGATTGATGGATTGATGTCGGGATGTAAATTTGACTGATAGAACAAAACATGCTTTTGAAACTAATTCCCAACCCTAGCTTTAATGCAGAGGTGATGAGAGAAGAGGCCTTTGTCACCAAACCGCAATTTGCAAAATTAGATTATTTCCTCTCCTGCAGATTTGAAGACGTCTCATTAATCACAACAAACACCCTGTATGAGGATTGAAAGCCCCTAAAACACATTTATCTGGAATTTGCAAAGGACAATAGGCGCGTTCACACTTTTCCCACTTGAGTTCCGATATAGTTCCGAAATGTTGCGTTCACACCAAAAAGAGCCGGAACTATAATTAGTTCATCAGAACCTTGTTCACCACCTTTTCCATCCCTGCTAGAGAGCAGGGACTTTCGTGGGAGAAAAAGGTTCCTATGTCTGATTGGCTGGGCGGAATGCAAACCACCCCCAGTAAAACTCCCAAAAAGTTTTGTGAACCCGCCATTTTATTAACCTTGCATTAGCATTATTAGCATTAGCATTAGCCCAGCGCACAAACGCAGAGAGACTAACTTATGGCAACACAAAAGAAAACATGGGAGCGGTGGAGATGAGGAGGTGTCGGCGTTCTGGCGATTTACTCGGTGTGAACGCGATCTGTACTAAAGAGTTCTCATGAACTAAGTTCTCATGGACCTTTGTGGGAAAAGTACTGCGGTGTGAATGCGTCTAATCCTTTGTGAGATTTGGTGAAACAGGCCCCATTTCCACATCAACCCTCCTCTCCAAACAGGATATAAACATTAGATTATACTTGTTATCTGCTTTTGTATGGAAATCTGCTCTATTTTAACTAGTAGTCCTGCTGACAAACAAAACAAATCAAAACACAACCCAGTTGGCTTAGGCAACAGAACAGGATTATAGACAAAGTCTGTTTGGCATTATGTAGGAACAAATCTAATAGCATATAATACAAAATATTTCAGGTTCACCCTTGATATCGGCTGACACCAATTACTGCAGAATAAGTAGCAAAACACTTTATGGAGACTTGATTGAGCTGTGTAACTGTTAAATAAAAACTGCTTATAACATTCATTTAAAGCTGACCCGCTCAACGATCCATCTATGCTCAAGAGAAGCTTAAACATCAATATTATCCATCGAGGTGCAGTATTAAATACTCTCTTTATCCATGCGGTTAAAGGAGCCGCTTTGATACAATGCTTCTAAGTCTAATCAAGCAATGCGAATTAAGCGAAAATCTCTACACCGTCTGAATGTAAAATGTGTGGAGCATGATGTGTGTACATTTCTTACATGCATTTGTGTGTGTGTTTGTGGGAATACACTTCAAGAGAACTCTTCAGGTTGAGCACTTGGAGCCCCTCCATTTTGCGTTGGCAAACTGCCCCCGTTGCTTGCAGTGATCTCCGTGTGGCGTGCTGTGATGTAGCTTCGCTTCTTGGAAGACAGGGATTGCTTCCTCCCAGAGCCGCCGCCATTTCCCTCGGCAGGGTCGTAAACCACCACCACAGTGGTATCCATTCTGGACAGCGTGTACATGCTGCTCTGGCGGGTCGGGTGCATCCGCGTTGAGCGAAGTTCCAACTCATCGTAGCTGGATACCTTGATGAAAGGGCACCAACGAAATGCATGCTTGAAGCCAGCGCGAAACCTGGTGCCACATAAAGAGGGAGAGGGAAAGGGTTGAAAAACACTGGGCAGAAAAGTGAGTAAATGTGTGAAGTGGGTATTTTGAGATATATACAATTAAATAAGCAACCAGTTGTATATAATATAGTTCAAAAACAATACTGCACAAAAGGTTAGCTGACAAGAGATTCTATTTAAGGTGCCAGTGAAGCTTTTTAGGTAGTAAGTGACCCGTGTCTAAATATTTGGCTCGTTATGAAATACAAGTCTGTGATGTGGAAGTGCAGTATTTATGGTGAGGGTACTCCACAGTAAAGGGACAGTACTTGTGATCCTGGCTTGGAGCTTTTTCAGAAGGCAATTATTCTTTGAGACACAAAAAAAAAATTACATTTTTAAGAGCAATATCATTTCTTAAACCCCTTTTTTAAACTTTCACAACAACTCATTAATACGGCATTTTAATCACTAGAGAGATTCTATGTTTTCCATCCAATGAGATTACCAGAATACCCTTGATCTTACATATAAAGCACTTAATATAACTCAAGAGGAACTTAACTGTATTACCCTCAGTGAAGAAAATGTGTTTTATCAACAAACAAAAATAAATCCCACTGTGGTTGTTTGATGTAGTAGCGCTGTCAGTAGTAGTTTGGTAGTTACTCACCTGCTGTTGAGGCAGCAGTAGATGATGGGGTTGTACATGGTGGAGCTCATTGCCAGCCACAGCACGGAAAGGTAAACCTGCTGGATGTACTTCCACCTGCTCAGACGCTTGTTAAGACCCATCACAATGAAGTAGAAGTGATAGGGCAGCCAGCAGAGGGCAAAAGTCACAACAACAATGATCATCATCTTCACCACCTGCGAGAAGAAGGAGAGAACGAGGATGAGAAACATTCACCAGCTGTCATTGGTAGCTCTGTTTAGGATTCCTGGAAGCATTAAGAGAGACAGAGTGAAGGGGACAGCACTGTGTGGAGGAAATCATAAACCACTGCACTTCCCTGGAACTGAAAACCTTGGTGGAAGAATGTGGAGCATCTAATTTTAGTAGCTTCTGGATTGCAGAATGTTGGCAGGTCCTGGTAATTGTTATGGAAAACAAGAGAGTATGTACTTGTTGTTTGTTTGATCTTGTCAAATGTATGGCATATCGTGCCACCAACCTGGTCTCACCAGAATACGTGACTCCACCACGACTCCTTAACACCGCAGTAAGTGGAGGAGTCAAGAACTTTGCTACATTTACGTGTCTGCACCACGGAAACAACCCCAATGTAAAGTGAATGAGGCTCCTTTGTCGTGGTGCACACACGCATTTCTACAACGTCCAGCAGTGAGCTTTTATTCTATAAAACATTTTTAAAATCTACTTTATAGCTTGTAGTAACTCACGGGAGGCTTCTTTTATTTTATTTAATAATTTTAATTTTTTATCAGAATGTTTTATGGTGCATTAGTTACCAATTTTTGTTCTCAAAAAACAGTGCATTGTGTGTAATACAACTGTGATTTTTATTAAATTAGTTAGTTTTTAAGGAAGGCCAGAGCTTCAGCTGTGTCAAATAGATTGTTCCCTTTAGTTAACGTTATTTAAAAGATAATTATATTCCTATTTGATCATGTCCCCTTTATTGTAGGCCAATATTAGTCATTTAAAAAATATATAATGATGATAATGATGGTGAAAACCACTCCCCCCACATTGGAATGACGATGGCTACTGACTGTATTTCAAATGCTTTTTGTTTAATAGTAACAATAGTCATTTTTATAACAACAATAAACCAGAAGAAGATCCCGCCGTTACCACAGCAACACAGTATCACTCCCTGATAGTCCAATAGAGCTGAGTCTCCTTCAGCTTCATAAACGGACGAAAAGAGCAATGTGAGCGTCCATTTCCATTGCATAACGGAGGATTTTACACCCGGAAGTAAGTATTCTCTACTGTCGATTGATTTTACAGTGATATCTGCACTACTCATCAACTCAAAAACACCAGATTATCCTTGTTAAGTACACAACATTGATTGGTTTAAATTGTGTACAATGCTTTTCTATTTTTCCCCTTCGATTCGGAGAAACAAATGTTTTTTCAGAGTTTAGGATGGCCGAAGACACTACACTACCCAGAATCCTCAGCTATCGTTCCGCTTTGCTCGACAAACCCCGTGATTAGTCCTCAAGCTCTGTGATTGGTTGACCTCCAACTGCATTCCATATGAAAAAAAACGTTTCGTTAAAGATAAAATCATGCTTTATTCAGCAGTTCTTGCTTTACTCTTTGAAAGTCATCACATGAATGCATTGTAATAAATTGTTTGGCTGCATTACATATTACACATCTGTCATAGTTCTTTATTTATCTACAGAAATCGGGGGTTGCGTTCCAATAGTCTATTTAGCTTAGGAACCTTCCTAACCAAGTGAAATGACCCGGAAGTTCTTCAGTGGCAGCCATGATAAGTGCCGTTCCAATTCTCTAAATGAAAGGAAAAGAGGTTTCAAACTTCCTTTATAAGCTCCTTTAGCTTAGGAACCACTGGACCTCCCTAACTGAAAGGAGAGGAGAAAATGCTGCCCCACAATGCATTGCAGCCGCAGCATTTGCGTCACACAACAGTCGGCCGTTCACGGAAACAAACGATTATGACTGAGAAATGATATCATGAAAGTTACGGTGCTTATTAAGCATTTTAAAACGTATGTGGTAAGTGCTTTTTTCTGAACGTTCATCAGTATTATAATCAAAAAGAGAAATATGAATGTTAGTTTTTACTGAAATGATCAAATAAAGTCAACATTTTACAGTCTTTACTGAGCTGTGTGGGGTTAGACTTTTAAAATATGTTTGAATGGTGATATACACAGTGATAGATGTTAAGGACTAACGTTTATAATAAATACATTTGTATTGATTTTAAGATCTTTTCATAGTTCATACAATCATACGTATTGGGATCATTTGTATTAATGTGGACCGGAGGGAGAGGGTGCCGAGCATAGGTTTCACTTTCCTTTTTTATTTCAATTCCAACTTTGGTCATGAAGAATATGTTTCTCTGTTGTCCATGTTAATAAAGCAAAGCAACAGCATCAGAGCACGGTGCAGAGTCTCTAGATGAGTCCGTTGTTCTTATTAAACATCCATGTTGTAGTCCACTGTATAGAAAACTGTAGTTTCCATAGTTTCCCCACAACAGCAGACGCACATTCATGACGTCCGCTGGCGCATCATAAACACGTCGGATAGTGAAAGTGCATTCAGATTCTCTAAAGTACCGCAGTCTCTTCTCCTAAGTCCTTTTTAATTCTCCTATCCACTATCCCTTAACCCTGTGACGTTTCACTCAGAGGTCAAGGAATAGGAGATAGGGTTAGAATTTAGGAGCTGATTTTTGGATTATCGGAACGCAACCCGGGCCTCAGAATAGACCCGAAACTATTATTTTACCGTTCTGTTTTAATTTCACAATAAAGTTAGTAGTAATAATTTGTTTTGATATTATTGTTTTTTATTAACTACTAGACCGCTGGGTCATGTTAAGACCATCTTTTCTGTGTTGCTGTGGGTTTTTTCCATCGCTTTATAAAAACAATAACAAAATATATCCGTCGTAAACTAAACCAGAAACAGCAGTATATTTTATTTTGTTAACACTGTAAACTTGACAGCTTTTTAACCCAAACCACCTACTGGTTGAAGCACGTTATTACACGTTTAGAGTAATTGCAATGCAGGAAGATTGTGTTGCTTTTTAATGACTGCTTTAAAATGCCGAAACAGCACTTTGAAATGGAATGAAACCCATCGACGGCACACTATCCAAAACAGGAATCGAACGTGTCCTACCCCCCCCCCCCCCCCCCCTTAGGTCACATGCTCCTCCAACAGTGCAACACAATAAAACAGATACACAGAAAAAATAGTGCAGGTAAATACAAAAAGAAAAATAGTAAAAAGTGAAATAGTGCAATAAGAGTCAATATACTAGTGATTGGAATATGATATATTAGATAAATAATTTCTAAGTAGCAGCCAGATGAATGTTATGGATGTTGTTTCAAAGTGCAGGTGTTTAATAGTCTTATTGCCTGTGGGATGAAACTGTCCCTGAGTCTGGTGGTTTTAGTCCGGATGCGGTACCGCCTGCCAGACGGCAGCAGACAGAACAGTTTGTGGCTGGGGTGATGGGGGTCTTTTATAATCTTGAGGGCTTTCTTTAAGGTTAACCTGGTATTTTTACTCCACTACATTTATTTTAGTTACTTTACAGATTTGGATTAATGATGTGAAATATAAACAACCCTTAAATCAGACTTTAGTTACACCTGAGTAAAATTCAGTGAAGGTGATTGTCAAGTGCCAACAATCAGGCGAGATATTTGATAGTTGGTGCTTGAGAAGACTAAATATTTATTTGCAGATCTCTATAAAGTATATTCATTACTCGTTATTCTCTACTAATAGTTAATTAAAAACAGTATATAATGGCTATTTTGCACATCCCTTTCAAGATTTCAAGATTTTCTAAGGTTTATTGACATATCATATACACAACTACGGTGTAGTTATGCAATGAATGAAAAACTTGGGTCACAGGTTCCTCAACAGTGCGTTACAAGACATCTATAAATATGTGTGTATACTTTCACCATTAAACTGTCGTATTCTGCACATTTCTTATTCTATCTACATACATCTTATAAGAGTATAATAAATATGTATAATATCGGTTAAAATAAGTGCTTCAACATAGTTAACATTGCAGGAAAGTTGATTGTCAAGTTCCAAAACAAACCATGCAATATATTAGACGTTAAGTACTTTGTCAGGCTTATTATTTATCTGTAGATCTTTTTTCTTATTTAAAAGAAGACCTCAACCTAAAGTATTCTTTAATGTTTAAATAAAGCCTTATTAGTTTGTCTGTTTTGCACATCCTCCTATCAGGCACTAAACTGTTTTATTGTAGAGATTACTTACAGTATCTTCTTGATATTTTCTATTCTATATTTATATCAATAACCTTCTACTTTCCCACTATATTTTGTATGTACTCTTAATATTTAAATGTTTTCATCAAATATAACACATTCAAAAGTGCTTTACAAAAATGAAAGACATTAAGAAAAAGGCATTTTAAAACAGTCATTAAAAAGCAACACAATCTTCCTGCATTGCAATTACTCTAAACGTGCAATAACGTGCTTTAACCAGTAGGAGGTGTGGGTTAAAAAGCTATCAAGTTTACAGTGTTTACAAAATAAAATATACTGCTGTTTCTGTTGAGTGCCACAGTAAAACTCTGTATAGAGTCTATCAAATGCAAATATATTGCATCAAGATAAAACCCTTGAGATGCATCGTTTCGTTTCAAGGGGGTCCCAGAACAAACTCGAAAAACAACACAAATCACATAACACATCAATGTGAAATAAAGAAATAGATAACCTACCCAATAGCAAAAATGAGTTAGAGCCTAAGCACTGCAATTACCATCTTGTGTTGAAAGTTAGCCGTCTGTGATAGAAAGTGATCTTGGTATGAATCTGCAAAACGTATTAATTGTATTACTATATGTTACATTGAGAGGAATAAGAATAATTTTGAAAGATTTTGGATAAATAATGTCAAAGTCCAGACTGCGCCACATGTGCTGGCCAGTCTTACCTTCTTGTTGCATGATAAAGTACACACTTTTACTACGTGCTAATGGTAATAAATTCCTATTCCTAGAATACAGCAGGATAATATTTCTGAAATATATGCTATATAGGGTAAAGAAAGATAAACTGTTCTTTATCTTACAACTTCTATGGCAAATTGTAAAATGGTATTAAACCATTTTCCTAGTAGTTACACACATTATTAAATAAAAAAATTCTCTTATTTTCTATGAATCCTTTAACAACTATAGGAAGTGAAGTTAATGAATGGTTCTGCATTGTCTCTGTGTGATAACTGGGAACACAATCCAATATAGTGCGTGGCTTCTCAAAAGCAGGCAGCACAGGCACACTACCAGAGACAAAACAGACATCATTGCATTCCTCCCAAAAACTAAACAAAAGTCCTGGCACCCCTTGTTCGGAGTGCATGTCTCAAAGAAGTTTACGGCATCCTGTAAACGGTGCTGGAAGGCTGCTAAACAGTGGTAAAGCAGTCAGTCAGTAGTTGTGTTTAATGCCAGTGTGAACATTTAATTAAGACTTCTATTATCTCTATTGTATTTGCTGGGGACTATTTTTAGCAGCATATTAAAACACAATGTGTTACAGTTTTTTTAAAAAGCTGTCCTTTCCTTTTGAATGAAGTTAAGTTTCTCAATATGATTGCTATGTAAATAAACTTGAGGAGGAGAAACATTTGCTAAGGGATCTTGGGTTGAGTTTAAACAGTCCATATTTAGACTGCCTGTGAACTCCATACAACATATATTACCTACACACGGTATTTCATATGAGGCTAGCTTCTTGAATGTGTAAAGAATGTGTCTGCACTGTAAAAGATGGTTGTGAAATCCACAGTTATTTACAGTGTTTGTGCACAGTAAATTACTGTATACTATTTTAGAGTATAATACCTAGTTTCCAACCAAAAATTACAGTACCTCTGGAGTTAATCTAAAAATATCAGTCGTAACATCCCAACTGTATAACATCTCAGTAACCAATAATGTACTGTAGAAGATCACAGTAACCAACAACGTACTGTAGAAGATCACAGTAACCAACAATGTACTGTAGATAATCACAGTAACCAACAATGGACTGTAGATATTCACAGTAACCAATAATGTACTGTAGATATTCACAGTAACCAACAATGTACTGTAGAAGATCACAGTAACCAAAAAAGAAAGAACCAACCAAAACCCCCCATTTCTAGAATAGCTAAAATATCTAAAATATCTTAAATAAACCAACATCTTTTTCTTAATATACATAATCTTGATGCAGTGTAATTACTAGTTTGGCTATACTAGATATATATTTTTAAGACCCTATGTCTTTGGAAACCGGAAAAACTGTATAGCGTAAGGTGACCAGATTTTCAATATTAAAACTGGGGACATTTTGAGTTTTGCGGTCAATATATCATTAACATATCCAATTTTCTTCACTGTTAAAGAAAAAACGGGGACAATTCTGGCTCAATGTAATTTGAACATTTTAACTGTTGGATACAAACAAGGACGATAGCCCATATATGAGATTTCATAAGTATTTTATTTTGAAACTCTACATCAGAATGTCCTGATTTTCTTTGATTGACTAGATGGGGTGTCCTGCTATCACCCTGAAGTGAAATAAGTATTTCATTTACTTCGAATGACTCTTTGTTTATGGACAGTTTCCAATAAATTATAATCAACATATAGATAGACAATAGATTTAATTTGAGATTTTAAACAGCATACATTTTAAATTGTGTTGTGAGATGGTGTCAACATCAATTGAAATTAGTCACCCAGTGGAAATGTCAGATATGTCTACTTACATTTTACATTCACTCAGTTATAATGTGGTAGTTATATGTAGTTTGTTTTAAATTATTATAGATCACATTATATAGTACATATTTTTTAATTTAAGCTCCAGTATATATGAATATGTTTGGTGTGTTTTTTAGGTATATTTGTTATTGACCGAGTAAACGCTTTTATTTTGAAGGCAGTTTTTACAGGCCTCTACCGTAATGCATAGGATATTCGCACACCGCAATACAACGTGCGTTTCCGAAGTGGGGGCTGGCTTGACCACAGTCTGTGTTTACGCAGTGTTTCCTGACATGAAACGTTTTATTTCACCTTGCTATGTGAACGTATATTAAAAAACGGGGACATTTCCGGGGACAGTTCAACCGGGGAAAGGCCAATACAAACGGGGGTTGCGGTCGGATAATCCAAAAATCAGCTCCTAACGTCTACCCTATTCCTTGACCTCTGAGTGAAACGTCACAGGGTTAAGGGATAGTGGATAGGAGAATTCAAAAGGATTTAGGAGAAGAGACTGCGGTACTTTAGAAAATCCGACTGCACTTTCACTATCCGACGTGTTTATGATGCGCCAGTGGACGTCATAAATGTGCATCTGCTGCTGTGGGGAAACTATGGAAACTACAGTTCTATTTCGTCCCTAATGACCGCCAGAGGCGGTGCTTTTAGCACTGGATATGTCCATCGCACGCATGCGCAGTTCGAGTACCAAATAACAACAAAGTCACCTGTGACCCACGTGACTACGGCTACATAGGCCGGCGTCATTAGTGGATCGGTTCCTTTTCATCTTCTCGCTTCGCGAGAGTACCGTGGTTGCATTTTTGTAACCTACAAACATTCGTTGGAACGTTGGATCTAAGGATTTCCCCGCTTACAGCCGGCTGAGTGCAGTTTCGCGACTATTCCAGTCGGGGCTACGGGCTACCCGTCCCCCAGGAGCTGTGGCCGGCTACGCGGAAAACTTCGACGGACAGGTTGGTGTCGGCTTGGTCGGTGATGGCAGTGTTTCCGCTCCCTCTCCCAGCCAAGCTGTCCTGATTTCTGTCTTGCTTACTACTTGGCTTTAACTTTTTCGGTGACGGCAGATTTTCCGCTCCCTCTCCCAGGAGTTGCCTTGCTGTCCTATTTCGTATCTCTGCTGATTCTCGGCATTGTACCAAGCTATTATTAGCATTTGAGTTTCCAGCTTTAGCTGTGTTTCTTTGTTAATTAGTTAGCAGTAGCATCGCTCAGTCTAACTGTGTCCTGGCGCGCAGCGTTGGCTGACGCCGGGATTACCCGTGCTATCTTGTTTACTATTTTGCTTAACTTTTTTTCTTGGTGACGGCAGCGGTTCCGCTCCCTCTCCCAGGAGTTGCACTTGTTGTGCTATTTTGTACTGCCGAGCTATTATTGGCATATTTGAGTTAACAGTTTAGCTCTGTTTCCTCGGTTAGCTAGTTAGCAGTAGCGGGGCCAGCAGTAGCGGGGCCAGCAGCAACCGCTTGCTAAGCCGGCCTGTTGAGCTTCTGTTTTGTATTATTCAGCTAGGTGAAGGCAGTGCTCTCACTCCCGCTCCCTTTGCTGGTGACTTGGGTGTAGGAAAGTTACATTATGTGTATTTCTGTCGAAAGTACTGGCTTGAAACTATATGCCAGTCTTTATTTCATGCAAAAATACCCAATAAACACGGACATACGATGATATAAAGTTAATACAGATATATTTCAGAAGTATGAATAATGGAAGCACATATTTTAATATCTTCGCCGTATTTTATCATTTTACGAAACGGAAAATACTGGAAACTGTAGATTCTGCTCAACAGGATGTATTTACCAGGGAGGGGGTGAGGTAATCAGGTAAACGGAGTGATACGAAACGAGACGAAGGGGGACGGCGGGAAATGGAGAGAGACGAAGATATACGAAGACAGGCGGCGGGAGATGAAGAGAGGCGGCGGGAGATGAAGAGAGGCTGCGGGAGACTGCGATTGAAGTAAAGTGACAGACAAACATTGAGAATTTAGATATAGTTAGATAGATTTAGAGTTTTGAAGACTCAACTATGATGAAGAGAACTCTGAACGTGAGTCAAGCTTTAAGCTTGTTTTTTGACATGGAGGAGGAGGAATCTGTGATGTTGCCCTCTGTGTCGTAGTTGACAGAAACCGCTTTGAAGCGTGGCACAGATAAAGACAGAAAAAACAGATTTTTGTACATAATGTGTATATATATATATATTTGTATTATATTTATAATAACACTTTTGCCTTATCAGAATGAAATCCCATGCTACCTCAATCAAACTTTCACATTATCATAGTCACATCCCATGTATATATTTCCAGCTTTTAAATGGTTTCGTTGTGTATGTTGGTGTTGTGAAAAATAAAATCATTTTCAAAATCTGTTTTTACGTTTTTGTTGTGATTTTGGGTCCAAAATGTTCATATAGTAGAAGATCACCTACATCCAAACGAAATAAATATAATTAATTATGATGAATACGTTAAGTCTTGTTCATTGTTTTTCACTTTTATTAAATGTTTGATATTTCCGGTGGAAATGGTGGACTATCGGACATTCAAAATGCAGCATATTTCCCCCAAGTGTCTGTCAAAATGCATTTTACGTTTCTAACTTGCAATATCAATATTTCAGCTCTCTTCACTCCAGAAAAGCGATCTCCCTGGGGCATGGTCGGCGGTCACTCCTGATGAACCCGCCAGGGCTGTTTCCTCAGAATGAGAGGAACGTTTTTACCAGGACAGCTTTTTTAAGGGACAGCATCGCCCTGAGATCTATGCTGCTAATATGTTCATGGCCATAACGCCATTTGTAACATAGGCTATGGGAGAATGGTGAAAATAACCAACTGGACTGGGACCAATGGGAAAATGCCTCTTCCCCTCAATGTGAAGCAAAAGATTGAGTCCTATGTTTCCAATCGGTTCCCAAATCTGAACATTGACCAGTGGCATAAGATCAGGAGCCGGGTAAACGAGAGACTGAGGAGCCCCAGAAAAACAGATCCCGAAATCGCTCGTCCTGGTTTCCGCAGCAGATAGGCCTACAGCATGAGTCTGTTACTGTATGTCAGTTATTTTAAATAAAACGGTGAAAACTGAACTTGAAAATTGTTTCCTCTTTTTATTTTCTTTATTATTTTCGGGATGGGGAGACGTGTGTGATTAAAAATTCATTCGCAGAAATGTAAAGTGATCTAACTACGGGAAGAGCCGTGTAAATGGGTGGCCATATGCATTTGAAAAGCAATATAAATCACAGTTATTATGCAATAGGCTATAAAAGCACCATCGATTACCTTTCTCCAATTCAAACTCTTGACGGGAAAAAAGGAAGGTGTAAATGGTTGGGCTATACTGTACTGTATACATACAAAGGCCATTCAATAGACGTTCAATATATAGTATTCGTTTATTAGAGTCGGCTTGACTCGGTTTGCATTCATAAAGAATGCACAAATGTTCACATCAGGCATCTTCAAGTTAAACAATACTAAGTAAACAATTAACACAGTAAATTATGTGGATTAAATCACATTTATTTCGTTACAAATAAACGAAATGACTCGGTTTGCATTCATAAAGAATGCACAAACGTGTTTAATCGTTAATGTCAGATATGTACTAAGTAAATAGCCTACATTAGTTCCTGCTCAAGATTAGATTAAACTTTATTGTTATTGCACAGATTACAGGTACTGAGACAACGAAATGCAGTTTAGCTTCTAACCAGGTGCAACAAGCAGTAAAGTGAAAAGTAATGTTCACAATCTACAGAATAAAATATATAATGAATTGAATGATGAATAAACAGTGAGGGGTATGAATACACTAGATATCAGCCTGTGAGCAGTATGAACAGTGTGTTAATCGTTAATGTCAGATATGTACTAAGTAAATAGCCTACATTAATTTCATGATGGATTAAACCACATTTATTTCGTTAAAAATAAACAAAATGATTAAATGTAGGGTGAATTGCCCTAATGTGGAACATTTTTGCATTTCAGACTTCGGGAATATTATTGCGACATGAAGCCGATACAATAAATCAAAATCCAGTAACATTCTGAAATCCCCAGGATGTGTCCTAATCAAACCAAAAGAGAACATGCAGATATTAAACTCATAAAAGAAATGGTAGACATATTAGTACTCTTAGTGCCAAGTTGTCTCAGACAATCTGTTTTTCTAATGTGGGACAGTTCTGTGCAAAATGTGGGACACTGAAAAGTCTATATTAAAAAGCCTCAGTCACCTTCATTCATGTAATAAAAAAATCTCAGGCCAGTAACACTCAAAGCTACAGTAAATGTGCAATACCATGCTATGTTACTATTTATAATGTTATTGTTGTTACAACACTCATATGAAACAGAACTGTTCTTACAATGTGTGTTGGAACTTGGAAGGTATTAAATTACTATGCATATTTTATTGTGTAAACACACAGCTGATCACCTGAGAGCTGCCGTTTCATTCAGAGCGTTTAAAAAAAACGACGGTCTGATTTCAACAACTCAATGTGTGATTATTATAGCAGTAATATTAGACACTAATAATACAGTAAACTATGAACACTGTACATATTATTGTTTGTCCGTGGGATTAGGATGATCGGTAGTGAGAGCCGCTGCATTTTCCTCCGGTCGGATGTGATATAAAAACAAAGCGATTATTGTTGTTGTTGTAAACTCACGTGGATTAAATGTAGTGCATTCATTTCAACTCGCGAACATATGATACATTAAATGAATGCGAGGATGACGATCGAAAATCGTTTGTTTGACCCTGGATGCATTTCCTGATCTAAAAACATAGCGATGGTTTTGTACTTACGCCAATGTGAATTAAACATTATTTTGTTAAATAAAAACATGGCGATGTTTAGTAAATGATTACATGTCTCTTACTTAAGCACAGAATATGATCCTATCCGTGACATATGGATCTTAACAAATATCCGCTATATCAGATAACTGTAGATCAGCTGTTTATTTCACATGAGTTCCAGTGTGGCAGCTTTTCACGGCTCCCCCTGGTGGATCCATGATCCATTGCAGCTGGTTTCATTATAATTAAATGTATTTATCAAGGGGGCGTTTCAAGTCCTGCGGGGGGGTTTTACTTTTCAGCAGGGGCCCACCCCTTGCCGATCACGGACCCGCACGGGTAGGCGTCTGAAACGAAGCGCTACATCTGTAGTGCCTGTATAGCTCCTCTTGAGCCCGAGGACGGCCATGACCGCTGCCTCTCTTGCCTTGGTCTCGAGCATTTGAGGGAGGGTCTCACGCAGAACGCCTGCATGAACTGTAGCTGTATGCCTCGGGCGCTCAGAGTAGCTAGAGTTGCAGAGGTGGAGCATTTGACGGCAGTCAACGAACACCTCTCCTCGTCACATTTTCCCCCAGAGCAGTTTAGCCTTTCCCGGCGACGTGGGGGAACGGCGGCTATGGGGTCACCCCCCAATAGGAGGTCTAGAAATAGGCTGTCCGCTAAAGTGGATCAATTAGCTGCCGACATGGGTACGATGAAGACGCTCCTCTTGGCCCTTCAGCCAGGGGCCGGTATAGGGGCTGCTAGCCAGCCGCCCGGCCCTCCTTCGGTTGTCGCACCTTCACATGACGACGTCATGTCTCTAGTGGCTTCGTCTAACCTCTTCAACAAAGAGGTGGAGGACGAGGCCCTGCTCACTCCCGAGGAGGCTTCCCACTCCTCTGCTCAGGGTTCTCTGCAGGAGGAGGACGCCTCTATGGCGGCCATTATTCGTGCGGCCCTGACACGCTTACAGCTTCCGGTTCCGCAGGCCGATCCGGCTCAGGCTAGCGCCTGTTTCAGGCGTAGCCCTGCCACTGTCCCCCTCACTGTTCCTCCTTCAGAGGAGTACCTGAGGGAGCTCCATGCATGCTGGAGGGACACCAAGGCCCTCTCACACTCTGATGCCCGGACCTTGGCTGCCATGCAGGATTCGGCGAGAGTGGGGCTGGGTCGCATGCCACCCATTGAGCCCACCATCGCCTCCCTGATTCTGGCTCCTGATGAGGCCCTAAGGCCTGATGCCAGGTGCCCTCTGCCTCAGTGCAGGGTCACAGACAAACTGCTCTGTAGGGCCTACGACGCAGCGGCACGCATGGGTCGTATCGGGAACTCCCTCTCCCATTTAATGCTGGCCGTCTCCACCTCTCTGCAGCAGGCTCCGGCTGAGCCTCCTTTGCTGGGCCTCAGTGATGCATCACTACAGGCCTTTGCGTTAATGACTAGGGAACTGGGGCGAGTTATGTCCTTTCTGGTGCAGACTCGCCGCCAGGTGTGGCTGGTGCAGTCTCCTCTAACGGAGACATGTAGGAGAGTCCTCCGTAGCGTGCCAGTCGAGATTACCGGCGCCCCCCAAGGGGCTCCAGAGGCCTGGGGGGCGAGGCCCTGAAGCCCCGGGGCCGGTCGTCGGCTGCTTCTTCCAGCAGCAGCTCAGTTACTGGGCTGCCTGTACTTCCGACCCCTTTGTAGTTTCCATCCTAACCCGGGGATACGAATTGCAGTTCCGACGCCGGCCCCTAGCCTTCAATCGGGTCAGAATGACAGTTGTCAGTGACCCGGCGAAGGCCTTAGCTCTGGCCCAAGAGTTATCCGCCAAGAAAGTTGGCGGATTCCGTCCAGTGCTGGACCTCAGGGGACTCAACAGATTCCTCAAGGTGCTGCCCTTTCATATGCTGACCACAACAGACACCCTTCGTGTTGTCACACAGGGGGAGTGGTTCGCAACCGTGGACTTGAGGGACGCCTACTTCCACGTGCCGATTGCACCCCATCACTATCAGTTCCGGGTGCTTCCCTTCGGTCTCTCCCTCTCTCCAAGGGTGTTCACCAGGGTCGTGGCGGCAGCTCTCGCACCCCTGCAAAAGCAGGGCGTAAAGGTCCTGCCGTATCTAGACGACTGGCTGGTCTGCGCGCCATCCCGGCCTCAAGTGGCCCAGGATACGGTGCGCCTCTTGTCTCACGTAGCCCGGTTGGGCCTGAGAGTGAACATTGAGAAGAGTTGTCTGGACCCTGCTCAACAGGTTATTTACCTTGGGATGGTCCTAGACTCGGTCGCCATGAGGGCCTATCTGACACCTCGTCGTGTGGACGACATTTCCCACCTTCTTCCCACCTTCAGACTGGGCAAGATGGTGCCTTACATCCAGTACCTCCGGCTCCTGGGCACACTGTCGGCTGCCTCAGCCATTGTGCCCTTAGGCCTGCTGTCTTTGCGCCCCATACAGATGTGGCTGAACAGCCTCCACTTGGATGCCAAGTGGCACAGGCACAGGAGAGTCAGGGTGTCACAGCTATGCCTCTGCTCTCTGTCATGCTGGGGGGACAGGGCCTATCTTCTGATGGGTGCGCCCATGGGCGTCGTCCCATCCCGCCGGGAGACTGTCACTGTGGATGCATGTCTCTCTGGGTGGGGTGCAGTGTGGCAGGGCAGAACTGATCAGGGTCAGTGGTCCACCCAGGAGGGGGCGCACCATATCAATGTGCTAGAGCTTCGGGCTGTGCTGCTCGCACTCAAGCACTTTCTACCCCAACTGGCGGGCAGGCATGTGCTTGTTCGTTCGGATAACATGTCCGCCGTTGCCCATATCAACCACCAAGAGGGCACCAGGTCCGTGCAGCTGCTCCGGCTTTCACAGAACCTCTTGTCTTGGGCGTCTCCCCGCTTGACCAGTCTGCGGGCAGCCTTTTTACCAGGAGACCGGAATCAGGTTGCGGATTTCCTCTCTCGGCACAAACCCCCATCAGGGGAGTGGAGGCTTCATCCAGAGGTGGTGGAGACAATGTGGAGCCTTTTTGGCAAGGCCAAGGTGGAACTTTTCGCCTCGGAAGAATCGAGGCACTGCCCCCTCTGGTTCTCCTGGTCGGAGGTGACCAGCCCGATGGGGCATGATGCTCTGGCGCACGACTGGCCAGACAGTCTCCTGTATGCCTTCCTGCCACTACCTCTGATATTGCAGACGCTTTACAGGGTTCTTACTCAGGGGCACAGGCTCCTTCTAGTCGCCCCCTGTTGGCCGGGGAGAGTCTGGTTCCCACTGCTGCGCAGAGCACCATCCACTCGAGTACAGTACGAGTACAAATGGAAGCTCTTCTCCCACTGGTGTTTGGGTAAGGCCGAGAATCCGGAGCGTTGCTCGGTGGCCACCATTTTAGAGTTTCTGCAGTCCCTTCTAGATAGTGGTCGTTCTCACTCCACCTTGAAGGTCTATACGGCTGCTATATCTGCCCGTCATGTGGGAGTGGACGGCGCCACAGTGGGGCGCCACAGGTTATTGTCCCTCTTCCTGAGAGGGGCTTTACGGCAGCGTCCCCCTAGCACCCCGAGGGCTCCAGCTTGGGACTTGCCCCTAGTGCTGGATGCCCTGTCATCTCCTCCCTTCGAGCCCCTAGCCCAGGTGGAGCTTAAGTGGCTGTCCCTGAAGGCAGCATTTCTGCTTGCCATGATCTCAGGGAAACGAGTTGGAGAGCTACATGCCCTCTCTGTGAGTGATACATGCCTGAGGTGGAACTCCGATGGCTCGGGTGTTGCCCTCTGGCCAAACGTGGCGTTCCTGCCCAAAGTGCTTCCACTAGCCCACTCCAATCGGCCTATCCAGCTGGCGCACTTTAATGTCCTACAGGAGAACGGCACAACTGAGTTGCTGTGCCCTGTGCATGCCCTCGAGGTGTATATTGGTGCTACGGCCCATATACGACAGCCAGAGCAGCTCTTCATCTGCCATGGCGGCACGAGAAGGGGCTGTGCTCTCTCCAAACAGCGGCTGTCCCACTGGGTTGTGGATACAATCACACATGCCTATGGGGCCAGTGGCCGCCCCCCGCCATCAGGGGTGAGATGTCACTCTACAAGGAGCATCTCAACGTCTTGGGCTGCCCTGAGAGGGGTGTCCCTGGAGACTATCTGCGCTGCGGCGTTGTGGGCATCGTCTGGCACATTCTCCAGGTTCTACCGGGTCAATGTCGCCACTCCCCATCCTTTGGGCGTGGTCCTGTTGCCGAGCTCCTCTGCTTCCAGCTAGGTAAGCAAGTGTTCGGATTCTTCATGACATGGTTGGTATAGTCATCCAGTGCTAAAAGCACCGCCTCTGGCAGTCATTAGGGACGAAATAGAACGATAGTTACGGCTGTAACTACGGTTATATGAGTCCCGGATGACCGCCAGAGTTTCCGGTCACTCAGAATTCTTGTGTGCTCGCGAGAAGATTCCGGGAACCGATCCACTAATGACGCCGGCCTATGTAGCCGTAGTCACATGGGTCACAGGTGACTTTGTTGTTATTTGGTACTCGAACTGCGCATGCGTGCGATGGACATATCCAGTGCTAAAAGCACCGCCTCTGGCGGTCATCCGGGACTCATAGAACCGTAGTTACAGCCGTAACTATCGTTTTCTATACAGCGGACTACAACATTGATGTATTATAACTAACGACGGACTACTGTAAACTAATCTAGGGACTCTGCACCGTGCTCTGATGCTCTGATGTTGTTTTATGCTTTATGAACGTGGACAACAGAGAAACATATTCTTCATGACCAAAGTTTGAATTGAAATAAAAAAGGAAAGTGAAACATATGCTCGTCACTCTCTCCCTCCGGTCCACATTAATACAAATGATCCCAATACGTATGATTGTATGAACTATGAAAAGATCTTAAAATCAATAAAAATGTATTTATTATAAACGTTAGTCCTTAACATCTATCACTGTGTATATCACCATTCAAACATCTTTTAAAAGTTGAACAACCCCCACACAGCTCAGTAAAGACTGTGAGATGTTGACTTTATTTGATAATTTCAGTGAAAACTAATGTTCATATTTCTCTTTTTGATTATAATACTGATGAACGTTAAAAACGAAGTTTGAGCAGTGTGGGTTTTATATTAACAGAGTTACACATATTTCAAAACGCAAAGTGTAATAACTGCAGTGGCCTTCCTGTCACTGAGAATAACAAAGATCCTCAGTGAAGCACAAGCCCATGTTTCTCACTAAATTGTAAGTACAACTTATTAAAAAGATCAGTTCAATGCAACTAATGTCGTCTTAGTGTTAGTGCATGATATTAAAATTGGTTTGCCATGAATTTAATGATGGATTGTAAACATTTGAAATCTAGCATTTAAGTGTTTCTCAGTTACAAGGTTGTTGTTTTAATAAATCAGACACCGATGGTGCAGCACTGTACTGTACCTCTTTATATAGGCATTTCTTCCCTAACAAATAGTTTTTGCACTGCGGGGGTACTTGGCTGAATTTCTTTTTCAAAGGGGGTACATTATTGAAAAAAGTTTGAGAATCACTGATCGAGAGAATTCGAACGGTGTTACCGAACAAGATGTGGGCCAAACAACTGGTGATATTCTATAACGGTATAGGCAGATGTATCAGGGGCGTGGCCTTTGTCGAATAACCAGGAAATACACATTTTGATCGCTTCTTCTGTCGTTTACATAAATCTTTTGGTATATTTGGCTCCATAGGAACACTTTGATGCACTTTCAGTACCAGTGTGTGAGGTTGTGGTTGCGATGCCGATATGCAGACGCGTACAGCGAGGACTACAAAAAGACACACGAGGTGACTGGAGATGTGTGTTCAAAACATTGCAAGCTTGAATAAATCATTTAAACCATTTATTTTTGCCAGACTTATGAATATTACTGAATATCATGCTTAATGTGATACAAAGTCCATCTGAGACCTGTGTACACCTTCAGACAGCCTCCAAGTGAAGCGTACGTTGTTTACTCACAGTTTGAAAGCAGCGTGGAGAAGTCTTCAGCTGTGGAGCTGTGAGTGACCCGCCCAGGATAAACTGTGATACGACTTCTGTGGCTTGTTCTTGTTGTCAGTCTTATATTTGTATCATTATTAATATGATGTCGAGTTGATTTGAGACCCGTTTATACTTTCATTCATACCGTCTGTTAGTGAAACATACAGTCTGTCTGAGTTGTTTACACGCAGCGTGGAGAGCTGTGGTAAACAGTGATACGCTCAGAATAAAATGTGATACGACTTCTTTGGGTATCAACCAGCGATCATGTTTAATATTAAAGACTACACACATTGATCCCTTATCAAAACGGTATTCTCCATTATCCAGATAAGATGCGACTGTTTACTCGGTTAAATTTCGATACAGCGACACCCAATGACGAGGGTACTCACATAGGCTACGTTGAGAACTAGAAACACATATATTCATACTTTTTCACACTGTTGTTAACATGTTTTCATTTCTAATTTAACGTTTATGTGGTCTTTGTTCTCATGTGTTTTATCTATTTCTGTATAACTTGGTAATATTAATATGAATTCCTTGTTATTGTTGCATTTCCATGACAGGTGATGAATATAGCTACTACATAACGAAACACATGGCCTGATTTGCATATTTGAACTTAATGTGTGCACTAGATTAGAATACATAATGCGTAAAATGACCACTTATCACAACGTAATGTAGGCTCGCAGGCTGATAAACTCGGATATCTGATTTCGGTGGGTCTTAATGATGCTCAGTCAGTATTGTGGTGACCACCTATTTAACCACTGGGACATCATTCAAACTTGGAACTACAGTTGCGGTTATTGTTCCCACACGGACATGTTATGGGTTACCTATAAATAGTGTGCGCCCTCTTGGCTCTCTCTCTTGTCGACCCGGGCTGCGACCCAACAACATGTCTTTTGCAGCTTGTGAATAAATTACTATTCTTGCACCTTCCTTGCACCGCCTCTGACTCCATATCTCTCGGCACTACAGTATACTATTTCAAAGCAAATGACTATAATAGTTATATGATATGGCTTAAAGTGTACATACATTCGCTCACATTATAAAAGATGGTCGGGTTGAATTGCTCTGACTCTTTTAACAATGTTAATGTGAGAAAATAACCTGTGATGAAAACATTCATCGTATTGATCCGTGGCTCACTCATAACGCACATGGCACAAGGGATTTTTGCTATTGGGACTCGGGTTAGAGTCCAGCATGAACTTTTTTGTTATTTTCATGTCGATGGACACTGAATAATATTTTTGAATAGAGGATTCATAATATTGTTTGCCTAGAACAAAATTAACGATCAAGCAGCATTTTAAATTCTAAATATCCCTGCAAATGTAGCAATGACATTTCTGCTTCTATCTTTGCAAAACGAGTAAACAGTCAAATTTGATCTGGATAAGTGCGGCAAAATGCAGAATACCGTTTTGATAAGGGATCAATGTGTGTAGTCTTTAATATTAAACATGATCGCTGGTTGATAGCCACAGAAGTCGTATCACAGTTTAATCTGAGCGGATCACTGTTTACCACAGCTCTCCACGCTGCGTGTAAACAACTCAGACAGACTGTATGTTTCACTAACAGACGGTATGAAAGTATAAACGGGTCTCAAATCAACTCGACATCATATTAATAACGATACATGATACAAATATAAGACTGACAACAAGAACAAGCCACAGAAGTCGTATCACAATTTATCCTGGGCGGAGCTCTCCACAGCTGAAGACTTCTCCACGCTGCTTTCAAACTGTGAGTAAACAATGTGTGCTTCACTTGGAGGCTGTCTGAAGGTATACACAGGTCTCAGATGGACTTGGTATCACATTAAGCATGATATTCAGTAATAAGTCTGGCAACAATAAATGGTTTAAATGATTTATTCAAGCTTGCAATGTTTTGAACACACATCCCCAGTCACCTCGTGTGTCTTTTTGTAGTCCTCGCTGTACGCGTCCGCATATCGGCATCGCAACCTCACACACTGGTACTGAAAGTGCATCAAAGTGTTCCTATGGAGCCAAATATACCAAAAGATTTATGTAAACGACAGAAGAAGCGATCGAAATGTGTATTTCCTGGTTATTCGACAAAGGCCACGCCCCTGATACATCTGCCTATACCGTTATAAAATATCACCAGTTGTTCGGCCCACATCTTGTTCGGTAACAACGGCACTTATCATGGCTGCCACTGAGGGACTTCCGGGTCATTTCACTTCGTTAGAAAGGTTCCTAAGCTAAATGGACTATTCGGCTTCAGCCGGGGACTGTCCCCGGAAAACGGGGACGTCTGGTCACCCTAGTATAGCGTGACTCTAGGGAATTGTAGTTTTTAAATAGTGTTTTTCCTAAAATTGGAAGTTATAAATAGTACTGAATTAAGAATACACTGAGGGTTTAAGGGGATGGTAAACACATGTGTGTAATCAGATTTTAAATATCAAATTGAGAAATGGGTGAAAATACATTTTAACCATATTTGACCCACACTTGACAGTGCCCCCAGTTTTGACTATACTCACATGATAGCTGAGGTCAAGAGCTCTCTATAACAGTATGTCCCATGTCTGTAGTCCCTTTTTTTGCTTAATTATAAGCCTTCAAACATGCACCGAGGTCAAGGTTCAAAGGTCAGTATTTCAAAGCAGGAGCCATTTGGAATCTTCATACTGACATATGTTACTCTCCAGGTCAAGACCTTTCCAACAATGTATTTGGTGTACCTCTACGGCAGGCATCTTCAAATTCCGGACTCCGGTTCGGGTCCTGACCGAACCACAACTGTCTCTGGACTCTGAGCAAATTATACTTTTCATATATTATCTGTATTATCTGTGTTATCTGCGAGACATCGCCACAAAACAACGAGTCAAAATTGTCCGCTATGTCCACTGCAAACAGCGCTCTGCATGTCTGACTGTTCCACTGTCTGTGTGTCTGTCAACGCATTGGTCCAATCACATTCAGCATCCCGTCAGCATTTCCCCCCCCCCACCAACAGTCTGCGAATCAGAGGCACAGTAGGGCGGGTCTTCGCGGAATGCCGGTGGGAAAAAATGCGTGTGTCGTCTCTTTCAACCTGTCTGAGTCAGAGCGAGAGTTAAAAAAAAAAAAAAGTCAGAGCGAGAGGTAACAGCTCATCTAGTTGCATCTGTACTGTAGCTAGTAGCTTATAGTTTCACCTATCGGGGTGGCATGGGGTGGCAACTGCCACCCTAAAAATAGGCCTTGCCACCCCAGTTGGCAGCTTTGTTTTGAAAGAAAAGTTGTGGCTCATCGGACATTTATGAGAGAAAGTCTCTAATTTCCGAGTGCAAGTGAATGCAGTACAAGATGCACGTCTTGTAACCCCTCCCCCGGCCCTGGTGCGAGCGTGGAAATATGATCGACGGCGATTTCATTTGAACGGGACGGTGCAAAACGAGACGCATTCTGACCCAAGTACTGAAGGAATGAGGTATTTGCGGTCTACAATGACAGAGAAGAGACTGTCCAGTGTGCGAAAAAGTACACGTCCCACCGTCCGGGACGTGTTATTTACAATATCGGACAAGTAGATCTTTCAATTGACTTGTCCGGCGGACAAGGGACGTTTTTCGACCTGATTTATTGACAAATTATTGATACATTCAGTTTACAAAAGGCAGAACTCATTCGCAAATTGTACGTGTCCGCCATTGTTCGTTTAGAAGTGTTAGTTTCGGTTCTGCTTGTCGATTCCTAAGGAAATGCATCTCGCCGCTTTCTGTACAGTTAGACGGGGGCGGAGCGGGGCGGGAAGTGTAGCACAGTGGCAGGCTTGGGAAGCAACACTCGGTTCCGAGTAGGAACAAATAACAATTTTTCCGGTACCGGGATTAATAAGAGTTGTGAGGACAGGAGGCGAGGCCGAGCCCCGCGGACTGCAGCTCTCTCTATGCTCCGTATCAGCTGATCGCTGCTCGGTGCGGCTCAGCGTCTCTCTCTCTCTCTCTTTCTACACACAGCGGATCCGCTGCCCGTTTAACAGCCTCATCTTTGTCAAACTTTTTTATGTTCTTTCTCTAACACGTAATGAAGGTTATTAAGCGTTTTAACTCCTGTGTTGTTAATATTAACCACCATTTCCTTTTTGAAGTGAAGCAGCCTCCCTGTCTGTCCTCGCGCTGTCCTCACATCCCCGGACCCCCAGACTCGGAGGAGCACAGGGATGTCAGTATTGTTTATGAAGCAGGGTATAGAAAGTACATTATGGAAATGAAAATACTATTTCTTTACTTTTACAAACAGTGAGCAGCTGCAGCATGTGTATTGCAGGACGTGTGTAAGCGTGCAAGCGTCTTTGCGTTGTAGAAAAGCGCTAGGCCTATAGGCTATAAATATAATGTATTATTATTATTATTAGGTTATGTCCTATGTGTTGGACATGTGTGGTTGGACTCTGTCTCACAGGCAGTGTAACATCAGAGGAGACTGGGCCAATTGTACATTCTCAAACTGCACCACTTAGAACAAACTAAACAATGCAGAGATTATTTTTATATAATTGTATTCAATAACCGTAAGAAATTAAACAGTATGTGATTTGTAAATAGGAATACAGATTTGACTTAATGTTTTCATAAATATATTTTTCTCCCAGTTTGTCATGGGACTTATTTTTACCCTCTCAAAGAACCGGAACCGAAAATAACCGGAATCGAAAAGCAGAACCGGAATCGTTAAAATCCAAACGATACCCAACCCTATGTGTGATCCAGTAAAATCTCACTTCTCACTTACGTTAGCGGTGTCATAAAAACCGTGGGAAAATGTAAAATACGATGACGAAGAAGAAGATTCCAGTGGCCCCAATTTTTGTCCATTCTGGACAAGTGAAAAATGTATTCGGACAAGTACATTTCCAAACTCACTTGTCCATGGACAAGTACTCTCTAAAAACTTTTTCTCACACTGCTGTCAAGTTTGGCTGTACTCAGCATTGAATCAAAACGCACTAAAGCTGTTGATCTTAATAAGTTTGTGAGGCGTTTTGCTGAACAAAATGGTAATCGCTGCATTCAGCTGTAATAGACATGTCAACTTGATGCTCTGCTCATGGATGAGCATACAAAACTGTTAAGATGATGACCTTACATGTGTAAATATATTTTTTTATTTGTGGGGGTCTGCCCCCCAAACAAATGTTTAAGTCCTGAGAAAGTCAAATAAGACGGTGTGTAAAACTACACTGCCCAGCAAAAAAAAGTAACCACTTTGATTTAACTAGGCCAGTAGGTAAGGACTTTCCACTGGATAATAACTGAAGTATAAAATAATGCATGACTGAAGTGATGGAGACCATGTTTGAAGGCAAACAAAAAGAGGAAATAACAGGTCAAATCAAGCAAATCCCCCTCTCAGATTCCACAGCAACCAGAAGAACATAAATACTGGCTGGTGATTTGATTAATCAGCTTTGTGATGGAATACAAAATGCACAGTGCATTTCCTTAGCTGTGGATGAGTCCACTGACACCACTGACAATGCTCAGTTGCTGGTGTTTGTGAGTTTTTATAATGAGGCAAAGGGGGAGTTTGTTGAAGATGTGTTGGGCCTGACTAACCCCAGTGGACACACAAGGGGGCAAGACATTTATAAAGCACTAATGGGAATGCTGAATGAAAGAGGGTGCAGCTGCCTTTATTCATAACTGTGCAGCTCTTACACTGCGACTCTGAGGGATCAAGCACAGACACAATAACAATGAAAACTGCTGCATACAGATTATTTTTGTTTTTGCAACCTTGTGTTAAGAATCTTGTTGCAATTCTTTAAAGGTTTAAATGACCGTAATAAACTGACCGTTGTCTTATTTATTTGTTTGGACCTTTCAGATTTGTATTTCAGTGCCCCTGCTCTACGGCAACGTATTCATTTTCTCATTTCATGGTCAAAAGCCATCCCAGGTGTATAGTTTCAGAGAGCACTTTCAAGGCCCAATATAGAAGCTTTTTTTTTGTTTATTTGTTTTTGTTTTATGGAAATAAAAGAGAGGCTAAGCTTGGCTATAGGCTGTGACAGAGATGTTCACAAGTCTTTTTTTGCAAGTCCAAGTCAAGTCTCAAGTCTTTGGTCACGAGTCCAAGTCAAGTCTCAAGTCTTTGTGGGGTGAGACTTGATCAAGTCTCAAGTCTTTGGTCACGAGTCCAAGTCAAGTCTCTAAGAAAATAAAAGTCTCAGTAGCAGCCTCAAGCAGATTATCTCCGGTTGTGTATTTTCAAATTCTAGCGATCTCGAGCCGGTTTCTCTCAAATTTACCTACCCCACCTTTAATACGCCAAAAATAGAAAACACAATGATTGTTCACGAGTCCCAACACACGAGTCCAAGTCGAGTCTGAAGTCTTTTGGTCACGAGTCCAAGTCAAGTCTGGAGTCTCTGTGTGTGCGACTTAAGTGCGACTCGAGTCCGAGTCGCAGACTCGAGTCCCCATCTCTGGGCTGTGACGCGTTTTCAAAGAGAAAGTCCACACCGAAGTAATATAGTCTGACATTTTGGAAATTGGTCCGTGCGCAAAGCATTGTGGGGATTATAAGACCGCGGAGGATACACATGTGCAGCATCGAAATTTCCCACAACGAAGGACGCTGGCCTCTGTAGGATTCAAAGCATCCTGGACATTGGAACAGTCCTTCGGCGGGACTCGATGACGTATAGCATCCTTGAAATAGTGGCTCTGGAGCAGCCTTCCTCGACCTTGAGAAACTCAATGTTGAGGAAAGCTGCTGACCAATTGTCAGGGACCAAGCAGTAAGGCAACAGGACACAGGAGTGGTTTAAATAGACTGGTTTTTTTTATTTACCCAAAAGACCACAGAAAACATCATAAATCAATAAGTTCTAATAACTAGGCCTACAGTATAAAAGAGGTCAACAGAAAATACCTCAAAGAAACATGGCATCAACTTAACAGGTGTTAACTCAACAAACTAACCTGCTACAATGAAAAACCAAGGAACCTATTTAGTGACTTGGCCAAACCAAGTTGAAACCAAGGGATAATTGATAGTATTTATGAGTCCTCAGCGCTCGGCCACGCCCTTTGCTGAACCAGGAAGTAACCTCCCCCAATGGACATGGTAACTCAAGAGACAAAGATAGTATTTAATACAAACAATTTTGTCAGTTAATTTATGTAACCATAGCCAAAGTTTGACAGTCCGACGTCAGGCCGCTTAGTGAAAAAGCAAGTTAAGCTAACTGTACTCGGCTAGTTTATCAAAATGTCTAATGTGTAAGGTTTGTAAGTTCAGTACAGGGTCCATTCCTGCATTAATTTTGCATATTAAAATTCACAGAAATCTTGCAAACATTAGATTTCAGTGAGGACATGCAGAATGCCCTACTGTATTCAAAGTGTTCTAAAATATTGTGTATTATCTAAGAATAGTGATAATGTATTTGCCAAACAGTGCCTTTTGTTGTGTCTCATCACATGTGTTAGTTATGTTTATGTATTATATCTGTCATTTCATGTTTATTCACGTCATGTCAGGTCTGTCTATTTATGTCATTCATCTCTAGTTAAGTCCCTGTGTTTCATGTCGTGTCTCGTTTTCCATTTCCTGTTTTATTTTGTACTTACCTCTTGTCTCTCATTTCAGGCTCTGTTACTTCCTCCCTTTGTGTGTTTTCCCGCCATCGTCAGCGTCTGCCCCTGATTTTTTTCCACCTGTTCCCACTCCCCTCATGTTTAAATAGTCCTGTCTCCCTCCTGTCCTGTGTCAGTTTGTCTGGTTTGTTCCCACGTGTGGTCGTGCCAGGCCTCTTTTTGCAAGGCCTGATTCGGTGACGTAGCTTTAATGCAAATGAGCTAAAGCTGACCACGCCCCCCTGCAGGAGAGGGGAGCGTGCTCTGAGATCAGCTGCTGGTCTCTCAGAAGAGGGCGAGGAAAAGAGAGGCTCCATCCTCCGTGTATTATTCTTATATGATTATAGAGTCGTTATTCATTTGTTTTAAAGCTCAATAAACAACAAAGAAGACCTCTGACCGGCACTTAATTTTGTCCGGAAGATTTCAACTTTAACGGACATGTTGACCGACGGAAAAAAATCGAACTGAAACTCTGCCGCATGGTCCTCTCGTCCCGTGGAAGAGGCGGAGAGGTGGGTGTTTTTCATCTGCTGGTGGACTACCGGAGAGCAGCAGGAGAAAACGTTTGCCTCGGGGAGGGAGAAAAAGAGCCAGAGCGTCCACAGCGGAGAATAAACATAAGGGCAATCATAGCAACCATGCGCGGGAAGTCTTCTTCGCTGCTTTTGTGGCAGACTACAGCGCCACTTACAGGCCTGGCATATGTACTACAGCATCTCCAGCGCTTTCAAGCGGTCTCGTGTGAACGGACACATCTTGTGTGAACGGACACTATTCCGGGCTGACGTCAGCTCGGATGGAATCTGTATCCGCTCGTTGTAGCCCCGTTTTTAAAAGATTTTTGTACGGAGGAAAAGAGAGAGGGTTTTATTTTCTGACGCTGCGTGAGTTCCCCAACGCACCGGGGACACATATTTATGTATAAAAGACATCACAAAGTGCATTTTGCATGATTGGTCCCCTTTAATTTCTATTTTTGTTACACTTAGTTTTTTCCTCCATGAGCGTTTTTTTTGTTATTCCAGTACTTACTCTGTGAAAGGTAGGGTAGATAAGAATGGAGAAACCAGCTTGAGTGCGCTAGAATTTGAATCTGCCCCTTCCTTCAGACTTCCTTATAGAGCCCCTCCTCTAACACACACAAATGTGCACATGACCAATGAGGGCACAAGATAAGTTTGTGCACAGATGGAAGGCTGACAGGCAGGTATTTTAGCCAGGGCGGTGAAAATAATTGGTCTAGCTTTTTACAGCGCCACGGCTTCCACAGATGACCTTTTTGTATGTATTTATTGTCAAAGCATTTCATATATTCATTGCTATCGGGATGTTAAGAGCATTCCATGGAATATAACAAAAAGTGTTTCTGAAGTGAATTACCTACCCCACCTTTTAAGAGGGATTTTTTGTTCATTGACATTAAAAAGACAATTTGTTACATTCAAGACTGTCTCTGGGTCGTGCATTTGGGTTCTCCAGTTTGTATTGAGGTCGTGACACCTTTTCAACTACAGCACGTCTCTAAAATGGCTTGGCAGAAGAAATGGCTTCATATTTTTTGTGTTTTGTTATCGCCACTGTTTTAAAAATGCAATCTCCATGTTTTTGGATATTAATATCCATTGTTCTATGGATGAAAATATTAAAATGTAGGAAATGCAGCTGTTGGCCGAGGAGGTGGAGTTGCAGCAATCTTTGACTCAAATGTACTTATCAAATACTAAACCAAAATTAAATTATACCTCATTTGAAAGCCTTGTTTTTAGTCTTACGCATCCGACCTGGAAAACTTTGCAGCCAATCTTATTTGTTACAGTGTACCGTCCACCAGGTCCTTATTCAGAATTGTTATCAGAATTCTCTGAGTTTTTATCAACTTTGGTACTTAAAACAGATAAAGTAATTATCGTAGGTGACTTTAATATTCATGTTGACGACGATAAAAATAGCCTTACTGTTGCATTTAACTCTATTAGATTCTATTGGTTTCCGTCAGAGTGTAAACAACTAGGGGTGAGCGATATTAGGTCTCCACGATATGCTTTTTCAGAGATATCGTATCTATCGTGATAAAAAAAAAAAAAAAACTATAAAAAAAAAAAACCTTTCCCTTCAGTTATGCTAAAGTATTTTATTGCACTTCAAGTCTAAAGTTTACATTTTAATTGTTTGGCATTGATGTTTTATGTTTTACATAGTTATGTTTTACCCTCCTTTTCATGTTTATTGATGTTAACTGCTAGTGCTACCTCAGAAAGTTCATTTTTATACTGAGAAACTGTGCCTTGAAGCCATATCAAAATGTTGAATTGTTCATTCAGGGATTCATTTCAGAAATAAAACCAGCTTGAAATGCTATTTTTATCTGTTACTCCTTTTAGTTTTAGTTTCTGTTACCTTGTAGGTGCTTGTACTGTTAAGTAACTTAAAAAATAACCATAATAACCGACATGAAAAAATATTGTGATATATATCGTCTATCGTGATACTGCTTGAAAAATATCGTGATAATATATTTTTCAATAACACCCACCCCTATAAACAACCCACTGTTATAATCACACTCTCGACCTTGTTCTGACTTATGGTATTGAAATTGAGCAACTATTAGTCGAACCGCATAATCCTGCTTTATCCGACCATTTTTTGGTAACTTTTGAAGTACTGTTACTAGACTACAAAGCATTAGTCAAAAGCTCCTGCAGCAGAAACCTATCTGTTAGTGCTATAGCCAAATGTAAGGAAGAGATTCCATCAATACTTAACTCGATAGCATGTCTGCATGTAGGGGAGGAAACTTATACAAAATGTATACCAGCCTAAATTGATCATGTTGTTGATAGTGCTACAGATGCGCTGCGAATAAAATTGGATTCTGTTGCTCCTATGAAAAAGAAGAAAATAAAACAACATAGACTAGCTCCATGGCATAATGCCGAAACCCGCAAAATAAAGCAAAAGTCGAGACAACTTGAAAGGATATGGCGTTCCACTAAACTTGAAGAATCTCGTTTAATTTGGCATATTACTCTCAATGAATATAAGAAAGCACTGCGTAAAGCGAGAGCAGCTTACTACTCTTCATTAATATATGAGAATAAGAATAATGCAAGATTTCTTTTCAGCACTGTAGCCAGGCTGACAGAGAGCCACAGCGCGATTGAGCCTTCTATTCCCATAGCACTCAGTAGCAATGATTTTATGTGCTTTTTTAATGATAAAATTGTTACTCTTAGAAACAAAATCAATGGCCTCTTGCCTTTGACCAGTATAGTGTTATCAACAGCTCCCGGAATTGTAAGCTCTAATATTACACTAGATAGTAAACTAGAATGCTTTTCAGCCATAAACCTTGAACAATTAAATTCAATGATTCTTTCTTCTAAACCATCAACGTGTATCTTAGACCCGATTCCAACTAAGCTGTTAAAGGAAGTTTTCCCATTAATTAGCACTTCTTTATTAAATATTATGAATATGTCTTTATTATCAGGCTATGTTCCACAATCATTTAAAGTTGCAGTAATAAAACCTCTTCTTTAAAAGCACAACCTCGATCCAGAGGTTTTAGCCAATTATAGACCTATTTCTAATCTCTCATTCCTCTCAAAAATTCTTGAGAAAGCGGTCGCAAAACAGTTGTGTGATTACTTAAAAAACAATGATTTATTTGAAGATTTTCAGTCTGGCTTTAGAACAGATCATAGCACAGAGACAGCTCTGGTTAAAGTCACAAATGACCTAATAGCCTCTGACAAGGGACTTGTCTCTATCTGTATCTACTTGTTTTGCTCGATCTCAGTGCTGCATTTGATACTATCGACCATGATATCCTTTTGCAAAGACTAGAGCACTTAGTTGGCATTAAGGGAACTGCTTTAGGCTGGTTTAGGTCCTATCTATCTGAACGCTCTCAGTTTGTGTGTCAACGATAAATCTTCCATGCAAACCAAAGTTAGCCATGGAGTGCCACAGGGCTCAGTGCTTGGACCTATTTTGTTCACACTATATATGCTTCCGCTGGGCAATATTATAAGGAATCATTCTGTAAATTTCCACTCTTATGCGGATGATACTCAACTATATTTATCCATCAAGCCTGATGAAACCAATCACCTAAATAAAATTCAAGACTGCCATAACAAACACCATGTTCGAACATAAGGATGCTCATAAGTGTACGTGGTACCAGAGCACCCTAGGCAGAAGGTCCATGATCGATTTCGTTATCGTATCATCGGACCTGAGGTCGTATGTTTTGGACACTCGGGTAAAGAGAGGGGCGGAGTTGTCAACTGATCACCATCTGGTGGTGAGTTGGGTCGAGTGGCGGGGGAAGCCTCTGGATAGACCTGGTAAGCCCAAACGTGTAGTTCGGGTGAACTGGGAACGTCTGGAGGAGGCCCAAGTTCAGGAGGCCTTCAACTCGCACCTCCGGCGGAGCTTTTCGTGCATTCCTGTGGAGGTTGGGGACATTGAACCAGAGTGGTCGGTGTTCAAAGCCTCTATTGCCGAAGCCGCGGCGGGGAGCTGTGGTCTCAAGGTCCTAGGTGCCTCAAGGGGCGGTAACCCTCGAACCTCCTGGTGGACACCGGTGGTCAGGGAAGCCGTCCGACTGAAGAAGGAGGCCTTCAGGGATTTGTTATCCCGGGGGACTCCCGAGGCAGTTGCAAGGTACCGACGGGCCCGAAGGGCAGCAGCCTCATCCGTGGCCGAGGCAAAGCAGCGGGTGTGGGAGAAGTTCGGAGAAGACATGGAGAAGGACTTTCGGGCAGCACCAAAGTTGTTCTGGAAAACTGTCCGACACCTCAGGAGGGGGAAGCAGGGAACCATCCAAGCTGTGTACAGTAAGGATGGGATGTTGTTGACCTCAACTGATGGAGTGTTGGAGCGTTGGAAGGAACACTTTGAGGAACTCCTGAACCCGACAACTCCGCCCTCTATGTTAGAGGCAGAGCTGGAGTATGACGGGGGATCAACACCAATCTCCCGGGGGGAGGTCACTGAGGTCGTCAAACAACTCCACAGTGGCAAAGCCCCGGGGGTGGATGAGATCTGCCCGGAAATGCTGAAGGCTCTGGGTGTTGAGGGACTGTCATGGTTGACACGTCTCATCAACGTTGCGTGGAAGTCGGAAACAGTACCGAAGGAGTGGCAGACCGGGGTGGTGGTTCCCCTTTTTAAAAAGGGGGATCAGAGGGTGTGTGCCAATTACAGAGGCATCACACTACTCAGCCTCCCCGGGAAAGTTTACTCCAAGGTACTCGAAAGGAGGGTCAGGCCGATTGTCGAACCTCAGATTGAGGAGGAACAATGCGGATTCCGTCCTGGTCGTGGAACGACGGATCAGCTTTTTACTCTCGCAAGGATCCTGGAGGGGGCTTGGAAGTACGCTTATCCGGTCTACATGTGTTTTGTGGACTTGGAGAAGGCGTATGACCGAGTTCCTAGGGAGTTACTGTGGGAGGTGCTGCGGGAGTATGGGGTGAGGGGGTCTCTACTCAGGGCCATCCAATCTCTGTACTCCCAAAGCGAGAGCTGTGTCCGGGTCCTCGGCAGTAAGTCGGACCCATTTCCGGTGAGGGTTGGCCTCCGCCAGGGCTGCGCTTTGTCACCAATCCTGTTTGTAATATACATATATCGGATTTCGAGGCGTAGTCGTGGGGGAGGGGGTCTGCAGTTCGGTGGACTAAGGATTGCACCACTGCTTTTTGCAGATGATGTGGTTCTGATGGCTTCATCGGTCTGCGACCTTCAGCACTCACTGGATCGGTTCGCAACCGAGTGTGAAGCGGCTGGGATGAGGATCAGCACCTCCAAATCTGAGGCCATGGTTCTCAGCAGGAAACCGATGGACTGTCCACTCCAAGTAGGGAATGAGTCCTTACCCAAAGTGAAGGAGTTCAAGTATCTCGGGGTCTTGTTCTCGAGTGAGGGAACAATGGAGCGTGAGATGGGCCGGAGAATCGGAGCAGCGGGAGCGGTACTGCAGTCGCTTTACCGCACCGTTGTGACGAAAAGGGAGCTGAGCCAGAAGGCAAAGCTCTCTGTCTACCGGGCCATTTTCGCTCCTACCCTCACCTATGGTCATGAAGGATGGGTCATGACCGAAAGAACGAGATCGCGGATACAAGCGGCCGAGATGGGTTTCCTCCGCCGGGTGGCTGGTGTCTCCCTTAGGGATAAGGTGAGAAGTTCGGTCATCAGGGAGGGACTCGGAGTTGAGCCGCTCCTCCTTCGCGTCGAAAGAAGCCAGTTGAGGTGGTTCGGGCACCTAGTGAGGATGCCACCTGGCCGCCTCCCTAGGGAGGTGTTCCAGGCACGTCCAGCTGGGAAGAGACCAAGGGGTAGACCTAGGACCAGGTGGAGGGATTATATCTCTTCGCTGGCCTGGGAGCGCCTTGGGATCCCCCAGTCAGAGCTGGTTGATGTCGCCAGGGAAAAGAAAGTTTGGGGCTCTCTGCTGGAACTGCTACCCCCGCGACCCGACCACGGATAAGCGGGAGAAGATGGATGGACTGCCTCAAAGACTTAAAAACATGGATGACCTTAAACTTTTTGATGTTAAACACGGCTAAAACTGAAGTTATTGTACTAGGCCCAAAGAATCTACGAAACAAACTATCTAAAGATATACTAGTTATTGATGGCATTAATTTGGCCTCCAGTGAGACTGTAAGAATCTTGGTGTTATATTTGATCAGGATTTATCCTTTAACGCCCACATAAAATCAATCTCAAGGACCGCCTACTTCCATCTACGCAACATTGTCAAAATTAGGCATATCTTGCCTCAAAACGATGCAGAGAAACTAGTCCATGCATTTGTTACTTCAGGCTGGATTATTGGAACTCTTTATTATCAGAGTGTACCAAGAAGTCAGTTAAGTCGCTTCAGCTGATTCAAAATGCTGCAGCTCGTGTACTAACCAGAGTTAGGAAAAGGGACCACATTACTCCTGTTCTGGCTGCCTTACACTTGCTCCCTATAGAACACAGGATAGAATTTAAAATTCTTCTTCTCGCCTACAAAGCCCTTAATGGGCAGGCGCCATCTTACCTTAAATAACTCATTATACCCTACTGTCCTACTAGGGCATTGCGTTCCAAGAATGCAGGGTTGTTGGTTGTTCCTAGAGTCTCTAAAAGTACAATGGGAGCCAGAGCCTTTTCTTATCAAGCTCCACATTTGTGGAATCAGCTTCCAGTTTGTGTTCGGGCGGCAGACAGACTACCCGTTTTTAAGAGTATGCTTAAGACCTTCCTTTTTGATAAAGCTTATAGTGATAAAATAAAATAATCTAATAAGAGTGCATTGACGTAGATACGTTGTGCCTCTTCACCTATACATTTTAGTTCTTACTCTTTCACTTAAATCCTAAAAACTTAGATCTTATATTTAAAACTTTATCCAAAACCTTTCCCCTCTCTGACCTCTCGAGGTTCTATTAGAGGTTAACAGGTTCCAGAGAAGGCCTAGCCCGGCCAGGGAGTGTGAAACGTAGCAACAGACCTACTCCTTACCACTAACCAATTCAGGTTCCAGTGGGGACCTTTCTGCGTGTGCCTCTGCACCTCTGTTTCCTACTTCTTACTTGCTACCCTTTTCCCTCAACCTATCCTAAGGGAGTGCATGTATGTAGACACGTTAGTTTAGCTGTTATAGGCTTGGACTGTTGGAGGGGGCACCTTACTCTGTCTTCTGTCTGTTTGTACCTGTGTACGCTCATGTTCCAATTAACCCAGCTTCACCCAAATCTCTTTTTTTGCGTCCATATATACGCCGAGATCCTGAGTCGAGGCTAATCCTGTTGCTGTGGTCGTGTGTCCTGGATCCTCTATCCTGAGTACTAGATCTCAGTCCTGGACTTCGAGTCGTGGCTGAACCTGTCTCTGCGGTCCTGCCTGACTCTCACCATACTACTTCCCTGATGGCTCCCACAAGATTGCTGACATCCTCGTGGATTCATATTCTTATTATAGACACATGCATTTCCAAACATTTGGTCTACCTATGTTGTAAATGTATTATTTTTTCGATTTACACACGGCATCTATTGCACGTCTCTCCGTCCTGGGAGAGGGATCCCTCCTCTGTTGCTCTCCCTGAGGTTTCTCCCATTTTCCCCTTTAAACTGTGGGGTTTTCTCTGGAAGTTTTTCCTTGTACGATGTGAGGGTCAAAGGACAGAGGGTGTCGTATTGTCAGGGCCGCCCCTCCCTACAGGCCAATCACGCAGGCTGCATGGGGCCCCGCCTTGCGCAGGGGGCCCCGCCCAGAGGGCCTCAGCTGCTGTGGCAGTTCTCCGCGCACCCTCAGCGAGAGTGAGAGTGATAGGTGACAAGGCGAGCACGTCTGTAACCCGACACCGTTGCAATGAATCGACATCTGACCAATCACGGCTTTGATATGGCCACTAGTGCAGTTGAAGAGATCTCGGTGAAAAGACAGTTTCAGTCCGGCGCAAGCAAGAGGGAAAAAAAAACAAAACATGAAGAAACTAGAGCATCACTCAAAGGTGGGTTATTGTATGAGTCAAAAATGTACAACTTGCGAATGTTGTATTTATAAGTCAAATTACCAATTGCCATATTAGAAGGCAGTCTCTGCATAGCATATACAGGCTAATGGAGATGCAGTTATTTCCAGCATTCTTTATTTAACATTCCTCATGTACAGGAGGAAGAGTGATAAACTCTCTGTCTAGTTGGCTAACATAACAGTTAAAATGTACAGCCTAAAAAACAGAGCATTTTTCCCCCTTTTATTCATTGTCAATTTGCACATTTCATGCCTCTCCCCTTAACTCCTAACAGTCATCATCATGTCAACCACAACACAGAGAAATACTGATAGAAATGTGGGTGTAGTTGTTGATACATTGCTGACAGAGGGAACGATAGTTACGGCTGTAACTACGGTTCTCTGAGTCCCGGATGACCGCCAGAGGCGGTGCTTTAGCACTGGATATGTCCATCGCGCGCATGCGCAGCTCGAGTACCAATAACAACAAAGTCACCTGTGACCCACGTGACACCAGCTATATCAGCCAGTGTCGTCAGAGGATCTGTTCCCAGAATCTTCTCGCGAGCAGACAAGAATTCTGAATGACAGGATACTCTGGCGGTCATCCGGGACTCATAGACCTGTAGTTACAGCCGTAACTATCATTCATTTCATCCCTACTGACCGCCAGAGGCGGTGTTTTAGCACTGGATGACCTATACCAACCATGTCATGAAGAATCCAAGCACTTACTCACCTAGCTGGAAGCAGCGGAGCTTGGCAACAGGACCACACCCAGAGGGTGAGGAGTGGCGACATTGATCCGGTAGAACCTGGAGAATGTGCCAGAAGACGCCCATGATGCGGCGGCGCAGATGGCCTCCAGGGGCACCCCTCTTAGGGCAGCCTACGATGTTGAGATGCTTCTTGTAGAGTGGCATCTGGCCCCTGATGGCGGGGGGCGGCCACTGGCCCCATAGGCATATGTAATGGTATCAACCACCCAGTGGGACAGCCGCTGTTTCGAGAGAGCACGATCCTTCCTAGTGCCGCTATGGCAAACGAAGAGCTGCTCTGACTGCCGTATACAGGCCGTAGCATCAATATACGCCCTCAGGGCACGCACAGGGCACAGCAACTCAGGTGTGCCGCTCTCCTGTGGAATGTTAAAGCATGCCAGCTGGATAGGCCGATTGGAGTGGGCTAGTGGAAGCACCTTGGGCAGGAACGCCACATTCGGCCAGAGGGTAACACCTGAGCCATCGGAGTTCCACCTCAGGCATGTACTGCTTACGGAGAGGGCATGAAGCTCTCCGACTCGCTTCCCTGAGGTTATGGCAAGCAGAAATGCTGCCTTCAGGGACAGCCACTTAAGCCCGACCTGGGCCAGGGGCTCGAAGGGAGGAGATGATAGGGCATCCAGCACTAGGGGCAGGTCCCTTGGGGTGCTAGGGGGACGCTGCCGTAGAGCCCCTCTTAGAAAGAGGGACACCAACCTGTGGCGCCTTACTGTGGCGCCATTGACTCCGACATGTCGGGCAGAGATAGCAGCCATATACACCTTCAAAGTGGAGTGAGAACGTCCACTATCCAGAAGGGACTGCAGGAACTCTAAAATGGTGGCCACGGAGCAATGTCCCGGATTCTCAGCCTTACTCACACACCAGTGGGAGAAGAGCTTCCATTTGCAGTCATTCTGTGCCCGAGTGGATGGAGCTCTGGCATTCAGGATAGTTTCCCTGACAGATGCCGTGACACCGCTCAACAGTGGGTTGGGCCCTGCAGAGGCCAAACCCAGAGCTGAAGGCGGTGAGGGTCGGGATACCAAATCTGACCCTTGAGCTGTGACAGAAGGTCTTTCCTGTCGGGGAGACGCCAAGGTGGGCTGCAGCAGAGACTGCGCAGTAGTGGGAACCAGACTCTCCCCGGCCAGCGGGGGGCGACCAGAAGGAGCCTGTGCCCCTGAGTAAGGACCCTCTGAAGCGTCTGCAGTATCAAAGGCAGCGGTGGGAAGGCATACAGGAGAGTGTCCGGCCAGTCGTGTGCCAGGGCATCCTGACCCACTGGGCTGGTCACCTCCGTCCAGGAGAACCAGAGGGGGCAGTGCCTCGACTCTTCCGAGGAAAAGAGGTCCCCCTCGGCCCTGCCGAAAAGGCTCCCAATTGTCTCCACCACCTCTGGGTGAAGCCTCCACTCCCCCGGTGGAGGCTTGCGCCGTGAGAGGAAATCTGCGACCTGATTCAGGTCTCCTGGCAGAAAGACTGCCCGCAGACTGGCGAGGCGGGGGAGCGCCCAAGGCAAGAGGCTCTGTGAAACGCGGAGCAGTTGTGCGGACCTGGTGCCCCACTGGTGGTTGATTTGGGCAACGGCGGACATGTTGTCCGAACGAACGAGCACATGCCTGCCCGCCAGTTGGGGTAAAAAGTGCATGAGTGCGAGCAACACCGCCCGAAGCTCCAGCACATTGATATGGCATGCACCTTCCTGGGCAGACCACTGACCCTGCACAGTCCTGCACTGCCACACCGCACCCCACCCCGAGAGACACGCATCCACAGTGACAGTCTCCCGGCGGGATGGGATGGTGCCCATGGGCACATCCATCAGAAGATAGGCCCTGTCCCTCCAGCGGGACAGAGAGTGGAGGCACCGCTGAGACACCCTGACTCTCTTGTGCCTGTACCGCTTGGCGTCCAAGTGAAAGTTGTTCAGCCACATCTGCATGGGGCGCAGTGACAGCAGGCCCAAGGGCACAACGGCTGAGGCAGCTGTCAGTCTGCCTAAGAGCCGGAGGAACTGGATGTAAGGCACCCTCTTGCCCAGTCTGAAGATGGTGGGAAATGTCGTCCACACGACGAGGTGTCAAGTAGGCCCTCATGGCGACCGAATCTAGGACCATCCCCAGGTAAGGCGAACCTCAAGAACTTCCGGTGATGGGATGCAATTGGCACGTGGAAGTAGGCGTCCCTCAAGTCCACGGTTGTGAACCTCTCCCCCTGTGCGACAACACGAAGGGTGTCTGCTGTGGTTAGCATATGGAAGGGCAGTACCTTCAGGAATCTGTTGATTCCTCTGAGGTCCAGAACTGGACGGAATCCGCCAACTTTCTTGCTCACAAGAAAGTACACCGAGTAGAACCCCCCGCCCTGAAGCAGGGGGTCCACTGGCTCGATTGCGCCCTTGGCCAAGAGGACGGACAACTCTTGGGGCAGAGCTAAGGCCTTCGCCGGGTCGTTGACAACTGTCATTCTGACCCGGCCGAAGGCTAGGGGCCGGCGTCGGAACTGCAATTCGTAGCCCTGGGTTAGGGTGGAAACCACCCAAGGGTCGGAAGTACAGGCAGCCCAGTAGCTGAGCTGCTGCTGGGAAAAACAGCCGACGACCGGCCCCGGGGACTTCAGGGCCATGCCCCCGGCCCCTGGAGCCCCCTGGGGGGCGCCGGTAAGGCTCTGAAGCACGAGGCCTGGAAGCCAGGCGACCTGGGGCACGAAAGTCATTGGCCGGTTGAGTGGGCCGCTGGGACCTCTGCAGACCACCCCTGTAAGCTGGTGGCTGAGTGCGGCTGCTAGAGCGGCCCCTGGGCCTGCTGGGAGTGGCCACGGGTCTGCGAAGACCCGAGAGCTGCTGCCTGGTCTGCCTAGCTTGGGCAGCGCGCTCCAGCGCCTCCAGGGCAGCTGACCCAAACAGCTCCCCTGGCTCGACTGGCACGCTACGGAGGACTCTCCTACATGTCTCCGTTAGTGGTGACTGGGCCAGCCAAACCTGGCGACGAGTCTGTACCAGAAAGGACATAACTTGTCCCAATTCCCTAGTCATTAGGGCAAAGGCCTGCAGTGATGCATCACTGAGGCCCAGCAAAGAAGGCTCGGCCGTAGCCTGCTGCAGCGAGGTGGAGACGGCCAGCATTAGATGGGAGAGGGACTTCCCGATACGACCCATGCGTGCCGCTGCGTCGTAGGCCCTACAGAGCAGCCCATCTGTGACCCTGCACTGAGGCCGAGGGCACCTGACCTCAGGCCTTAGAGCCTCGTCAGGAGCCAGAATCAGGGAGGCGATGGCAGGCTCAATGGGTGGCATGCCACCCAGCCCCACCCTCGTCGCGTCCTGCATGGCAGCCAAGGTCCGGGCATCAGAGCCAGCGTGGCAGAGGGCCCTGGTGTCCCTCCAGCATGCCTGGAGCTCCCTCAGGTACTCCTCTGAAGGAGGAACGGTGAGGGGGACAGGGGCTGGGCTACGCCTGAAGAAGGCACTAGCCTGAACCAAGTCGGCCTGCGGAACCGGAATCTACAGGTGCGCCAGGGCCGTACGAATAATGGCCGCCATGGAGTCGTCCTCCACGCCCTGCAGAGACCCCTGAGCAGAGGAGAGGGAAGCCTCCTCGAGCGGGACCTCGTCCTCCGTCTCTTCATTGAAGAGGTTAACCGAAACCGCTAGCGACAAGGTGTCCTCATACAGAGGTTCGGCAACAGAAGGAGGGGCGGCAACCGAAGGAGGGGCAGGCGGCACACTAGCAGCCCCTATACCGGGCCCTGGCTGAAGGGCCAAGAGGAGCGACTTCATCGTGTCCATGTCGGTAGCTAGCTGATCCACTTTAAAGGACAGCCTGTTTCTAGCCCTCCTATTGGGGGGTGCACCCATGGCCATCGCTCCCTCAAGTCGCCGGGAACGGCCGAACTGATCTGGAGGAGGATGTGACCAAGAGAGGTGTCCGTTGGCTGCCGCCAGACGTTCCACCTCAGTGATTCTAGCCACTCTGAGTGCCCGGGGCATGCAGCTACAGTTCATGCAGGAACCTACCGTGAGAGCCTCCCTTAGATGCTCGAGGCCGAGGCAAGAGGGGCAGCGGTCATGGCCGTCCTCGGGCTCAAGAGAAGCCATACAGGCGCTACATGAATGAGCCATTCTGTAGGTAGCCAGATGCAGAGTAGCCGGGAGCGGGTGCGGGAACACAGCCTTCACCAGCTACCTGCTTAACGGAAAGAGTAGAGCCGCGCCGCTACTCGTCAATCAGAAAGAGGGATGTAATTACACCCACGTTACCGGCAGAGGGAGCGGGAGCGAGAGGTGTCCGTTGGCTGCCGCCAGACGTTCCACCTCAGTGATTCTAGCCACTCTGAGTGCCCGGGGCATGCAGCTACAGTTCATGCAGGAACCTACCGTGAGAGCCTCCCTTAGATGCTCGAGGCCGAGGCAAGAGGGGCAGCGGTCATGGCCGTCCTCGGGCTCAAGAGAAGCCATACAGGCGCTACATGAATGAGCCATTCTGTAGGTAGCCAGATGCAGAGTAGCCGGGAGCGGGTGCGGGAACACAGCCTTCACCAGCTACCTGCTTAACGGAAAGAGTAGAGCCGCGCCGCTACTCGTCAATCAGAAAGAGGGATGTAATTACACCCACGTTACCGGCAGAGGGAGCGGGAGCGAGAGCACTGCCTTCACCTAACTGGATTAATAAATAAGGCAGTTTACCAGGATTGGGGGCGAGAACACTGCCTTCACTGGTTGAGCTAGAGGCGAGTGCCAGATGCAGCGTAACCGGGAGCGGGTGCGGGAACACAGCCTTCACCAGCTACCTGCTTAACGGGAACCTGGCAGTTTAGCGTCTACCAGGAGCGGGGGCGAGAACACTGCCTTCACTGGTTAAATTAAGATGACTGCCAGATGCAGCATAACCAGGAGCGGGTGCGGGAACACAGCCTTCACCAACTACCTGCTTAACGGAAAAACAAGGCAGTTTAGCGTCTACCAGGAGCGAGGGCGAGAACCACTGCCCTTCACTGGTTAAATTAAAGACGAATGCCAGATGCAGCATAACCGGGAGCGGGTGCGGGAACACAGCCTTCACCAGCTACCTGCTTAACGGAAAAAACAAGGCAGTTTAGCGTCTGCCAGGAGCGGGGCGAGAACACTGCCTTCACTGGTTAAATTAAAGACGAATGCCAGATGCAGCGTAACCGGGAGCGGGTGCGAGAACACAGCCTTCACCAGCTACCTGATTAACGGAATAAACAAGGCAGTTTAGCGTCTACCAGGAGCGGGGGCGAGAACACTGCCTTCACTGGTTAAATTAAAGACGAATGCCAGATGCAGCTTAACCGGGAGCGGGTGCGGGAACACAGCCTTCACCAGCTACCTGCTGAACGGGAAGAGTAGAGCGGTGCTGCTACTCGCCGAACAGAAAAAGGGATGTAGCTACACCCACGTTACCGGCAGAGGGAGCGGGAGCACTGCCTTCACCTAGCTGGGTAAAATCAAGAAGCTTTAACACAAAGCCAAGACCAGAAACTGGCTTCTAAAGAAAAAACAGCACGGGAAACTCCGGTGCTTAACCCGGCGTCAGCCGAGTGGCTGCAGCCGCTACTGCTAACTAGCCAAACAAGAAACACAGCTCAATGCTAATGAAGTTTGGCACAACGCCGCGGCCAGAACAAGTACAAAAGCACAGCAAGGGCAACTCCTGGGAGAGGGAGCGGAAACACCTCCGTCACCAAAAAAGTTCAAGCCCAAAAAGCAAACAGACAGTAATCAGGACAACTAGGCTGGGAGAGGGAGCGGAGACACTGCCATCGCCAACCAAGCCGACACCAACCTGTCCGAACGAAGTCTTTGCGCAGCCAGCCACAGCTCCTGGAGGACGGGTAAGCCCGACTACTATTGATAGTTAACTACTATCTACTATTGATAGTTAAATGTGCCTGAGCAAACTAAGAATGTGCATCTATCCCAAGTTTCTATAGTGTAAAATCCATGGAGGCCAAGATTTTGAGCATGATATGAAGCCATAACCCATATAGGCTTTTGCTCATGCCGTTAAATAAACATTGTTGAAAGAATATCCTGTAAAGCACAGGAGGTTTAGGTTAGCTCATGCTGTGGTTTATTTAAACATTGTTGGACTCTCTACTGGGATGTAGACAATGTCTGTATGGGATGGGGATTAATGAGGATGTGAGAGAACATATTTCAAGCGATGTCTTTTGTTCATATTATATAATAGTCTTGATAGTAAGAGCATGGCTTCGTGTTATAATGTTCTAAGCTGAGCATCGGCATTGTGCAAAAGTTTGAATGAAAGTTGAAGGCCTCACTGGTGCACAAATAGAAAAGAATGACAAAGAAAACAATAGAGTTTCTGTTTTCACGTGTATTGTTTGCAGTATATTTTAAGGGTTATAAAGTGTTTTATAATATTGCAAGGATGAAAGGCACACAAACGTGAGCATTTTAAGATATCAAGACAGGAAAATAGATAAGAACTCTGAATAGAACAATTAACACAAAACAAAATACGGTACAAAACAGTGCTAAAAACATTTCTTTGTACCAAGGGACTTTAAATGTAAGAAGGTCTTCCACTTGAATGTTTAAGAATGTATTACATTTTAAAACGGAGGAAACCAAGCTTTTACAATAACAGAAAGCTGTGCATCATCAGCATAGACGTGTAAATGATTGTGTTTTTACAACATGCGTGGCCTAATGGAAGTAAAAGGGGACACAAATATGTTCCTTGGGGGACCCCACAAGGGCAGGGGTAGCAAATACAGAGGACCATTCAAATTAGAAAAAATGTGAAAACAGAGATATGTAATTTTTTATGTTGTACACGGTTACTATACAGCCGATATACTGAACATGCCCGAGTATATTTTTGAGTGAATGTATTTATGTTCACATTCAGAGACCCTTTGACCGTTTTTTTATTTAAGTTGAAAATCAAACACAAATTGGCCCCGACAGAGCAGAGAGAAGAAGTGAAGAACAAATATAAGACATTTACATATATTAGAGCAAACAGCAAAGGGAGGATGTCTTTTTACCCTTTACCACTTTGATGTTTTATGATTGCTGTACTCCGAAGACCGGTGGAGAAAAATGTCATATAATAAGAATAATAATGGGTGTACCGAAGAGTCCTGAAGTCGGACTACTCATGCTATTGTGCTGAAATACATGCTGGGACGCGAGTTGTTTTGTATTTTGTAGGATTAAATTGACATGTTCTCCGATCCCAGAGTCCAAAGAGAAAGATTATAGACATGAAAATAAAAATAAATTACTAAATGGAACTAACCGGCCAACAAGCTAATCCTAAACTTTAGCATAGCTGAAGTCTGCCTTCACACATGTCGTACAATATAAATATTTACTTTGTAATCATATTTTTGACATGGGTTTGCAACAATAAAAGTAAAGAGTAACTATAAGCACTGTACTCTTTCTCCTTCTGCTACTTGCAAAAGGTTTACCAGATGTGTCCCACTACAGCAAACGAGGTAGCTTTAATGCTACATGGCTTATATTAAAGTATCATGTGGCAGACACTTTGCTCTTGTTGGATTGTATTTTCGGTCTTTACAGCAAAACACATACAAGGTTATGCTTCTCGCATGAGCATACAGTGAATTCATGCAAGTGGTTCACATCAAAAATCCTCACTCATGATGAATGCAACATATCTCTCTCTTCAGCCAACAGCTGCTCCCTGCAGTAAATCCGCAGCCTGTCTTTGAGAATAAACTAGTCAGTTATATTTATTTGAATCTAATCATTTTCATGGCCAACACAATTTTCTTCTAACATTATAGGAAGGCAGCAGGCTAGCGGATGAAAGATACCCAGGGTAGAATATATATTCCACCCAGAGGTCGCATTAACCGAATATTTTCCGTCTATGACGGATTTTTTTTGACAATGACGGACAAATCTGAAAGCAGTCCGTCATTTTGACAGATTAGAACAAACTCGGAACAGCGCCAAAGTTTCCCCGCAGCGAGGCTTCGGTGTTATGCCGTGTTATGCATCATTGAAATGTCTGTGAGTTTTAGATTTACGCTGTGCACGCTCCCGTGAGGTGCAGCAGCATGCATGTGAACTCCCCCCCGTTGACAGTTCACGAGCATGCTTCCCCCCCCCCGTCAGAGTTGTGTAAAGGCCGACGGGTAATTCTGGATTTTGACAGAAGTTTTACGATCCTGTCCGTCAAAAGTTATGGGCAGCGAAAAAGTCTAGCGCAACCTCTGATTCCACCGATGTCTCATAATTGAACATAGGTGGTGTTTTGTTTCCTCGTGTGAGAAGGTACTGATGCTAACCAGGAGAGATTGTAAGCATGTGGCTTGGCCCTGCAGTAACAATGGTGTTACACTCTTCCATCATGTTGAGCGTATAATCAAAAGTGTTTGTATTCACTGAACTTCTGAAGTATGGAGGGTCAATCCACTTGAAAGTAGCCCATAGCAACATGTCTGTGTAATCCAAAGGCAATTTCATCTAAAGTATATGATATGGAAAGGAAGGTGAAGAAGGCAGTGGAATTTTTTTCCACTAAATGGCAAATAGAAAATATATTGTGAGGATGTTCTTAGTCCCTTGTTGGTGGCAAGCAAGGGAGACAAATGAAAATGCCCACAGGCAGAACATGTTTCATTAGGCAAATAGTGTTAATCAAATGTGAGAGTATTAAGTGTCAAGAAGCCACCAAAACTGTACTGAACGCTCAGCAGCTTCAGCTAATACAGTTATAATACATTTAATTCAGCTGACGCTTTTGTCCAATTTGATTTACACAATTGAGTGCATTCAACCATTCAAATTCAGAACAACAATAATCCTGCTACATTATCTTCAAATAAGCCAAACCTTTGTTCCTTTTGCATACAGAAATGGGATTTATATTCTTATTTGTATGGCATAGGTGCAGGTGAAACAGGTGCTGGAGTGTATGGTTTAACCATGTCCTGGATGTAGGAAGGGTCGGATCTAGGGATGTCCCGATCACATTTTTTTGCTCCCGATCCGATTCCGATCATTTGTTTTATAAAAAAATAAAATAATAATTCCGATCCCCGATTTTTGGAAAATCACGTGATCGGCTCCGATCCCCGATCACGTGATCGGATCGGGACATCTCTAGTCGGATCCATTCACAGCACAGTACCAGTGTAATAAACCAGATGTGGGCAGCAACTGAAAGCAAGTGTGGAGTATAGGAGTGTGATAGCACGTGAAGGCTGGCCAGCCAGGACAGAGTTGCATTAATCAAGATGTGAGATGACAAGAGTCTGGGTGGAGAACAGTGGCGGCGCCAGAGATTTTCTCTAGGGGGTGCTGTGGGGTAGCTTGACGTTTCATAGAGGGTGCTCAAACATTAAGGGTTTCCCCATTAATGCACCAGCGCTACAGTTGAATTTTCTACTGCAACACTCCCCACACACACACACACACACAGTGCACCCGCGACTGTAACAATGAAGGCTCGATAATCAGCTCACGGCATATAGGTGTAAGCAGGGGTAAAGTGCTATTTGTACAAGTGGGGAGTGGACCTCACGTCCTCTAGGAGGGTCCTCACCTCCTCTCGTGGGGTCCGGGGGCATGTTTCCCCGGGAAGATTTGTTTTAAATATTGAAGTTAAAAGCATCAATCTGGTGCACTTTGAGAGCAACATTAAGAGATATATGGATACATCTCTCATCACCCATATGAAACAGAATTGTAAACATATTTTCTATTTCTTCATAGACATTTTACAAATCACTCCCCTTTTAAAACAAAACGTTTGAGACCCACTGAGATAACTAGACTAAAGTTAACTATCTAAACACTGAGAGTCCTTTACTTCACCTGAGCTGAGGTTACCTGAGACTCTCCGTCTGACAGGAGAGAGTTCTCCCTCCACCTTGTTGTTGAAAAAGCTCCTTATACCCGTTAGCTTGGCTAGCTCAACGATCTCCGGTAGATACCCACCTGTGCGCGAGCTCTCTCTCGCTCGACACACACAAAATGGCTCGTGCCACACACACACAGAGCAGAGCTTGAATGAAACACAGACACCCAGAAGTAAGCTACTTGTACTCACGAGGCCTATTATGTGCAGAATCCCTCTCGCTTTCAGGTGGTTTTGATTGAGTGTCCACACGTGGACGTTTAAGAACTAAAAAACGATTTGCTGTTAGCAAATCATTTGGCGCTCTGGCTAACAGGAAGTCACTCAAGTGTCACAAAGTAATTTAGCATATGGGTAGGTCAAAAATCGAATGGGTGCTGGCCATTGGCCTAATCATATCACCTGTGTTGGCTTTATGTTTTTGGTCAAACATTTGTTTGTTTCACATGCATTGATGTAATCAATAATTGTTCTAATTTAATTTAATAAAAATAATAATAATAATTTTCGGGGTTGGACTCTATTCTTCTCCGGAGTTGCTCAAGGTGTGAGGCGCCGGGCGGGTGTGGGGATACTCACAAGTCCCCGGTTAGGTGCTTCGTTGTTGGAGTTTACCCCAGTGGACGAGAGGGTCGCCTCCCTACGCCTGCGGGTTATGGGGGGGAAAACTCTGACTGTTGTGTGTGCTTATGCACCCAACAGCAGTTCAGAGTATTCGGCCTTCTTGGAGACCCTGGAAAGAGTCCTGTATGGGGCTCCTGAAGGGGACTCCTTAGTCTTGCTGGGAGACTTCAACGCACATGTGGGCAATGATGGAGACACTTGGAGGGGCGTGATTGGGAGGAACGGCCCCCCTGATCTGAACCGGAGTGGTGGTTTGTTACTGGACTTCTGTGCTAGTCATGGATTGGCCATAACAAACACCATGTTCGAACATAAGGATGCTCATAAGTGTACGTGGTACCAGAGCACCCTAGGCAGAAGGTCCATGATCGATTTCGTTATCGTATCATCGGACCTGAGGCCGTATGTTTTGGACACTCGGGTAAAGAGAGGGGCGGAGTTGTCAACTGATCACCATCTGGTGGTGAGTTGGGTCGAGTGGCGGGGGAAGCCTCTGGATAGACCTGGTAAGCCCAAACGTGTAGTTCGGGTGAACTGGGAACGTCTGGAGGAGGCCCAAGTTCAGGAGGCCTTCAACTCACACCTCCGGCGGAGCTTTTCGGGCATTCCTGTGGAGGTTGGGGACATTGAACCAGAGTGGTCGGTGTTCAAAGCCTCTATTGCCGAAGCCGCGGTGGGGAGCTGTGGTCTCAAGGTCTTAGGTGCCTCAAGGGGCGGTAACCCTCGAACCTCCTGGTGGACACCGGTGGTCAGGGAAGCCGTCCGACTGAAGAAGGAGGCCTTCAGGGATTTGTTATCCCGGGGGACTCCCGAAGCAGTTGCAAGGTACCGACAGGCCCGAAGGGCAGCAGCCTCATCCGTGGCCGAGGCAAAGCAGCGGGTGTGGGAGAAGTTCGGAGAAGACATGGAGAAGGACTTTCGGGCGGCACCAAAGTTGTTCTGGAAAACTGTCCGACACCTCAGGAGGGGGAAGCAGGGAACCATCCAAGCTGTGTACAGTAAGGATGGGACGTTGTTGACCTCAACTGATGGAGTGTTGGGACGTTGGAAGGAACACTTTGAGGAACTCCTGAACCCGACAACTCCGCCCTCTATGTTAGAGGCAGAGCTGGAGTATGACGGGGGATCAACGCCAATCTCCCGGGGGGAGGTCACTGAGGTCGTCAAACAACTCCACAGTGGCAAAGCCCCGGGGGTGGATGAGATCCGCCCGGAAATGCTGAAGGCTCTGGGTGTTGAGGGACTGTCATGGTTGACACGTCTCATCAACGTTGCGTGGAAGTCGGAAACGGTACCGAAGGAGTGGCAGACCGGGGTGGTGGTCCCCCTTTTCAAAAAGGGGGATCAGAGGGTGTGTGCCAATTACAGAGGCATCACACTACTCAGCCTCCCCGGGAAAGTTTACTCCAAGGTACTCGAAAGGAGGGTCAGGCCGATTGTCGAACCTCAGATTGAGGAGGAACAATGCGGATTCCGTCCTGGTCGTGGAACGACGGATCAGCTTTTTACTCTCGCAAGGATCCTGGAGGGGGCCTGGGAGTACGCTTATCCGGTCTACATGTGTTTTGTAGACTTGGAGAAGGCGTATGACCGGGTTCCCAGGGAGTTACTGTGGGAGGTGCTGCGGGAGTATGGGGTGAGGGGGTCTCTACTCAGGGCCATCCAATCTCTGTACTCCCAAAGCGAGAGCTGTGTCCGGGTCCTCGGCAGTAAGTCGGACCCATTTCCGGTGAGGGTTGGCCTCCGCCAGGGCTGCGCTTTGTCACCAATCCTGTTTGTAATATACATGGATCGGATTTCGAGGCGTAGTCGTGGGGGGGGGGGTCTGCAGTTCGGTGGACTAAGGATTGCACCACTGCTTTTTGCAGATGATGTGGTTCTGATGGCTTCATCGGTCTGCGACCTTCAGCACTCACTGGATCGGTTCGCAACCGAGTGTGAAGCGGCTGGGATGAGGATCAGCACCTCCAAATCTGAGGCCATGGTTCTCAGCAGGAAACCGATGGACTGTCCACTCCAAGTAGGGAATGAGTCCTTACCCCAAGTGAAGGAGTTCAAGTATCTCGGGGTCTTGTTCTCGAGTGAGGGATCAATGGAGCATGAGATGGGCCGGAGAATCGGAGCAGCGGGAGCGGTATTGCAGTCGCTTTACCGCACCGTTGTGACGAAAAGGGAGCTGAGCCGGAAGGCAAAGCTCTCTGTCTACCGTGCCATTTTCGTTCCTACCCTCACCTATGGTCATGAAGGATGGGTCATGACCGAAAGAACGAGATCGCGGATACAAGCGGCCGAGATGGGTTTCCTCCGCCGGGTGGCTGGTGTCTCCCTTAGAGATAAGGTGAGAAGTTCGGTCATCAGGGAGGGACTCGGAGTTGAGCCGCTCCTCCTTCGCGTCGAAAGAAGCCAGTTGAGGTGGTTCGGGCACCTAGTTAGGATGCCACCTGGGCGCCTCCCTAGGGAGGTGTTCCAGGCACGTCCAGCTGGGAAGAGACCAAGGGGTAGACCTAGGACCAGGTGGAGGGATTATATCTCTTCGCTGGCCTGGGAGCGCCTTGGGATCCCCCAGTCAGAGCTGGTTGATGTCGCCAGGGAAAAGAAAGTTTGGGGCTCTCTGCTGGAACTGCTACCCCCGCGACCCGACCACGGATAAGCGGGAGAAGATGGATGGATGGATGGGAAAAAAAATATATATATATTTCTTGGGGGTGCTTCGGGCGCCGCCCCTGGTGGAGAACATGCATAGCCTTTTGGGTCAGTAGGAGACAAATATTCCTGATGTTGTCAAGAGTGAATCTAAAGGAGCAGGTTGTTCCATCAATCCAGTGTCACAACCCAATTCAATGCAGTATATATCAGGGAAACATATATCATGGATGGGAGAATTCTCCCATCCATGATATATGTTTTCCTGATAACTTTCCTGGAAGTAAAAACGTCCTGTTCTGTTTAGGTAGAGCTTTAAGTGATGTGAAGAAATCCACTGAGATGTCAGCCAAAAGAGCAGAGATTGTGTAGGACGGTTAAGGTGATTAAGCAAATGAAGCACTTGATAATAAACATAAACTTTACGTATAGAGAAATGTTCACGAGATAATTAGACCACAGTGCTTTACAAAACAAGGGCAAAAAGACAACAAAAGCATAAAGAAAATACACCATATGCTTAAATATAGTTAAAAACCATAATCCACTAAGAGTTAGTCAAAAGTTTTTCCTATAACTAAAAACAAAGTATTCCATGAAACTGTTGAAATGGCTAATGAAAATGAATATTCCACTAATGTTCTTGTTTACATGCAGCCTAGCATACCCCGCATATTACTTTGTTGATCATGACAAAATATGGTAATGTGGAACAGCTTGAGCTGCGTATACTATTATGATTTGTTGCTTTTTGATTGCGTCATCCATATTGTCGGAAAAGGCTGGCTTTTAGACCTTAAAATCAACATAAACAAGCCTTTATCAGAAAAAATTGTACATACTTATAAATAATGTGTATTTGACTGGACATGACCCATAACAAATGTGAAATATTATCATATTCGGAATAATAGTCGACTATTGGAGTGCAAGTAAACTGGTCAATAAGAAGAATTACATACATTTAAAGTCAACATGTATTTGATTGGTTTTCAGCTGCCATATGAAAATGGGCCGAAACTGCATTTCTAACAGGTCTTTACAAGTTCTTGTGCAAATATTTGTTGGTTTTAAAAACCCAGCACGAACACGACACAAAGGCTGTGGCCCCACGAGGACGAATTTGGTCGTTTGCGTTACTGTTTAGTGTCATATAGACCGTTCGGCCACACGAGGACGACCGAATATGGCACTAAACGACTGAGGAAACGACAACGGGTCCCAAGGTGGATAGAAATGCATACGCCACTCTCTGGGGGGTCAAACGGCTCCGTGTGTGCGCCCTATACGGACATTTTCAGATCACTGATAGTGATTGCGCAATAGCCCCGCCTCTCCCCACCTCTTCTGCTCACCTCCGCTTACCCCGCGCCAGTGCTGAAGTGTTTCGCCACCAACAACAACAACAATGGTGGATCGCAGAGTTGCTATCGTGCTCCGGACGCTATTGACCATGCTACAGTTGTTTGTGCAACATCTACAGCAATAATGATGAGGCAATAGCCCCGCCTCTCCCCACCTCTGCTGCTCACCCCCACGTCAAAGTAAACTGCACCCTGAATTCAGATTATTTATCTTTCTCTCGCGAGTGAAGTCTAATCTGACAGGACGGAGACACGCAGCTCTGCTCACCTGCAGCTCCTCCCGCTGCAGCAAAACACACACTTCAAGTCAGATCATCACCCTTAGCTATTTTAATTACCTCTCAAACTCCCTAAACTAGTTATAAATATGTTTATTTTTACAGTCGGCCGGGTCACTGATTACTGGATGAGCTGCTGCATGAGACAGACACTGGTGCTGTCCGAAGAGAGGGAGGAAAAAGAGAGGCTCCGTGTATTTTATCATTATATTATATAGAGTCGTTATTCATTTGTTTTAAAGCTCAATAAATAACAAAGAAGACCTTTGACCGGCACTTTTATAATTTTGTCCGGAAGATTTCAACTTTAATACACGCTGACTGGCGAAAAACTCTGCCCGGTTCCCTCGGCCCCCACCACGGAGAATAAACAGAAGGGCAACCATGACAACCATGCTTCTTCGCTGCTTTTGTGGAGGAAGTTACAGCGCCACGTAGAGGCTCCTGCATATGTACTGCAGCTTCTCCAGCGGTTGGAGCCAAACGGAGCGGTCTCGTGTGGGCAGACACTATCCGGATAATTATTGCATGTGGACGGAAGCCGTTTGCGATTGCGTTTGCGTTAATCCTATGCGTTTAGCCGTTTTCGTCCTCGTGGGGCCGCAGCCAAAGTCGTAGACTGATCCCCAACCATTAAGAGCTTCAAAAACAAGTAAATGAACCTCTTAAATATACTGGGAGCAAATGGAGTTTCAATAAACTGCATTATGTTAGTAATTACTTATGTAAATCTGAAACATTTGATAGTCATACATTTCAAAGAGTTTTATAAGGTCCAACTATTATGAAGTGGTGCTTATTTTGCTACACAGCCAGATGACTAATAAATGAAAAGCAGGAAATAATTAAAAGAAGCCGTAATAAATTATTTATACTGACTCACTGTACCATGCGATCAACATTTTCATAACTACACCATTTCACATTAAAATTCAAATAAGCAGTTGGAAACAAATAGGAGTGGAGGAACAAAACATATTAGTTTGATGATGAACAAAAGTAATGAAAGACGCATGCTAATGAGGTTTATAATGGATAAAATGGAAATTGAGTTAGATTGTACCATGTTTGGAGCTTGCCCCAGGAATGGATTTATGTTTCTTCATTAATCCAGTAAATGAGTACCTATTAGTTAGCTTGAAGCCAGAATGAGTGAGTCCAACCAACAATTTGAAATGTGAAATGATAAGAACAAATCTCAGCTATAGTTGCATTCCTAAATGCCTGAATGAGTTATTAAACAAGTGAGAAACTGATTCAGTAACAAAAAGGTGAAGCTAAAAGAAAGATCAAATCAAAACAGGACAGTGAATTTTCACTTACAAATCAAATCCCAACCGCATCTACTAAAAGTCATGTAAGCAATTTGAGAACATAATATCATATAACGCCACCTCCCCATTTAATCTTTACCAAGTGTCTGCAAAGTTTACCATGTTAAGTGTTATGAATGCCATCTTAACCACATAATGAATTTCAGTATATCTTTAACTGCTATACCGACCAACGTATAAGGTCAAACGGAAACATTATGACTTATAAATACCTTATATCAAATCACATTATCTTTCATGAATTCCCAGCTGTATATAGAAACCATAGTTTCTAATTATACAATTGATTAAAAGTATGTGAGAGACTTGGATAAGTTTCATCCGTTGAATAGATGGATTAATCAATTGAAACTATGAATTCATTTACATTCATTTAAAGTTCCTTTTAAAATTAACATTTGCACATTTTGTGATGATGAGCTGTAGCTAGCAGTAGTGACAGTGTGTGCTGTAGGTCTGTTGGTGCGAAGTCAAACCCCGCAAAAATATTGTGCAGCCTTCTCTGCACACAATACATTGTAGGTGTTTGACATCAGTCTCATAAAAAAACGTGTAATAATTACGTTGGTCCACAACGTAGGACGTAGTATTTCTACAAAAAGGCCTCTGAAATTGTAAAATGCCAGGTTTTTTTTCACCATTCATTCCAATGGCTGGCGTCTATGTCACGTGATCTTCACATTTCACCCTGCAGAAAAAAAAAACATGGCCGACCTTCGTTTTATTCTCGGTGTAAAATGCCTATTTTAAGGTTAGTTTGGCGATTAAAATGCCTTTTGGTGTCATTTGATGCGAGAAATATGAGTTGTTATTTCAGATTATGTGTGCAGTGGATGTACATGATCTTTAGTTTGCTAGTTATTACGAAGATTACTTCAGGAAATGGTGTCTATACAACGTTTTCATTGTTACCAAGGTGGTTGCTAGGGACGCTGCTATCGATATTATTTCTGTTATGTTGTGTAAAATGGTGTTATCTTTATTGCTACTCCCTTCCCCGTCAATGTATAGTATTGGTCCACAGTGCAAACGTATTAGTTTAACAAAATCCGCATCTAAAATGGTGGCATAGTGTGGTGCCGAGAGATGGGAGTCGAAGGCGGGCTATCAAAGGTACAAGCTAGACTTTTATTTAGCATCTCAAAACACATGTAAACAGCTTCATGCCCGGGAAGCGAAGACCGGCGGAGACAGGAAGTCCGGCTCACTAAAATGTCCGTGCAGAACAATACCCTAACCCATAGATCCGTGGGTGAATAATGTCAATCACCACAACAAATACGTTATTTTCCCCTGTGCAATTCTCCATGTACTCAACAATAACACATAATGATCCTTGTGTTTATTTATTTGTTTGATTAATAAACACAAGTTGGAGTCCGTCAGGACCGAGGGTAGGAGCAGCTCATTTGCTTTTGACAATTTTACACCCGGAAGTAAGTATTCTCTCCGCTTCGCTTGACAAACCCTGTGATAGTCCTCAAGCTCTGTGATTGGAGAGTGTGCAGAGCGTCGAACAGCACTTGAAATGGGATGGAACCACGGCAGACTGTCCACAACTGGATTTGAACGGGTCCACCGCGTCCCCCCCTCCCCCACCCCGTCCCCAGAACTACACATGCTGGCTATTCTGTTTCGCAACATGTTCTCTATCTATGGCACGTCTCTGCTGGGAGTTGTAGTTTTAAAAGACGTTTTCGTATTTCCCATAATAAGAAGTTGCCAGTATTAAACTGTGTACATCCCTGGAGGTTTAGGGGATAGGAAACACTCAAATTTAAAACATATAATTAATAAATGGGTGAAAATGGCTTGTGCCCATAATGGGCAGCATTAATATATACACCCACATGCCAGCTAAGGTCAGAAGAGCTTTATTTAACAGCTGGTCTTATGTCTGTGACCCCTCCTGTTGTTCATTGATGAGCCTGAAACATGCACTTGTCAAGGTTCAGAGGCACATTGTGCAAATATGGCAGTAGCCATCGATCATCTTAAGATAAGATATACTTTATTGATCCCAAGTTGGAACATTTGCGTTACATCAGCATGTGTACAGTTGTAAATATGCAGTTGTGTTTATTTGTAAATAATTTAGTATAATCACACAAATTCTGTGTTTTATATTGAACAATTCTGTGTTCTTTATTTATTGATTGTTCAATACCTGACAAGGCCGGAGATGAAATATCTACATACATCTTATAAGAGTATAATACATTATGTATAATATCAGTTAAAATAAGTGCTTCAACATAGTTAACATTGCTGGAGGTATGCACACATATTGATAGATGTCTTGTAATGCACTACTGAGGAACCTGCGACCCAAGTTGTTCAGTCAATGCAGAACTACACCAGAGTTGTGTAGGCCTATATGATATGTCAATGAACCTTAGAAAATCTTGAAATCTTGAAAGGGATGTGCAAAATAGTCATTACATACAGTCTTTAATTAACTATTAGTAGAGAATAACGAGTAATGAATATACTTTATAGGGATCCAATTAATATCTAATAATAAAAATAATGAAATTCAATAACATGCTTTAACCACTAGGTGTCCCTTTATATCAGCTGTGCACCTTTATGGTGTAAATACAGCCTATCTACCAATTGGATCAAATATAAAAGTCAGCCGAATTAGTGTTGATACTGCAAGGAGACGTATTGTGTGAAAAGAAATGTAAGATGTTGTTTAATTGTTGATATATTTATCTCAGCAATCAGGTGTCTATTTAGGCAGCTCTTTCTTTGAGCGTCAGCTTCAGCGTCAGACAGCCGAAGACTGACAAAGACATTAGAGACCTGCGGGAGTCACGAGGGTGGCAAAGAGGAGGCAAATCCTACTCTGATTGAGCTAAGTATCGCTGGTGTTTTATTTTTTAATTTGTTTAGCTTTCTAGCCCCTCATCCTATAATCATGTGTATTTTCTCCATTCCTGTTCATGTGTCTTCTCGCAATTATCACTGGCCTCGTGTATCTCCTAATCGCTATAACCGGCCCGCTCTCGTCTATCCCACGTGCTCCTCTGAGATCCAGCATCTAGTTTCAGGCGGCCTGTGGAACTGCCAGTCAGCTGTTCCTAAGGCTGACTTCATCTCTGGCTACGCCTCCCTGCAGTCCCTGGATTTCCTTGCTCTCACTGAGACCTGGATTACTCCATTCAACACATCCACCCCAGCAGCTCTCTCCACAGCATACTCCTTCTCCCATACACCCAGACCCACTGGCAGAGGAGGTGGCACTGGTCTCCTGTTCTCTCCCACATGGAGCTTTTCCCTCTTCAAGCTACCTAACTTCACTCCTTCCACCTTTGAATTCCATGCCGTCACAGTGACCCATCCTATACAATTAACCATTGTTGTTCTCTACCGTCCACCAGGCGCCTTGGGGGACTTCTTGGAGGAATTAGATCATCTCCTCTCACACATCCCTGAAATCGGCCCTCCCGCTGTACTTCTCGGAGACTTCAACCTCCAGACGGGGAAGATAGACGAACTAACATCTCTGTTAACCGCCTTTGCTTTCTCACTGTCTCCGTCCCCACCAACTCATAAAGCTGGCAATGTCCTTGATCTCATATTCTCAAGGAACTGCGCTACTTCTAACCTCTCTCTAAACCCGCTCCACACCTCCGATCACTTCTTCATTTCATTGTCTCTACCCCTTTCCAAACATAACAAACTAATCTCTTCTCATCCTGCACCTGTCCGCCGTAACCTCCGTCCCTCTCCCCTTCTACCTTCGCCTCCTCGGTGCTCTCAGCCCTCCCTTCCTCTGACTCCTTCCAACTCCTGCCTCCAAACTCTGCTGCAGAAACTCTCCTCTCTACTCTCTCATCCTCTCTGGACTCTCTCTGTCCTCTCACATCTCGGCAGGCTCGTCAGTCCCCTCCTGCTCCCTGGCTAAATGATGCACTGCGTGCTAATAGAACCGTCCTTCGGGCAGCAGAGCGGAAACGGTGGAAATCCAAACATTGCGACGACCTCCTAACCTATCAGGCTCTCCTCTCCTCTTTCTCTTCTTCGATCTCTCAGGCAAAAAGCACTTTCTTTCAAGACAAGATCCAATCTTCCTATTCCAATCCTAAAAAACTATTTTCCATCTTCTCCACCCTCTTGGACCCTCCCAAAGCCCCTCCCCCCTCCTCCCTTCTGTCAAGCGACTTTGTTAACTACTTTGAAAAAAAGGTTGACGATATTCGCTCGTCTTTTTCTGACTCACCTCTACTCACCGCTGGATCACCTGACCGACGGTCAACCGACACACTAACTACTTTTTCCCCTCTCTCGCCAAGTGAGGTTCTTACCCTCATTACCTCTGCCCGCCCTACCACCTGTCCTCTGGACCCTATCCCTTCAAACCTCCTTCAGACTATCGCTCCTGATATTCTACCGTTTCTCACCCATTTCCTCAACACTTCTCTAACTTCTGGTCACTTTCCAAACAGTCTCAAGGAGGCAAGAGTAAACCCTCTCCTGAAGAAACCCACTCTCAACCCGTCTGATGTTATAAACTACAGGCCTGTCTCTCTCCTCCCGTTCCTGTCTAAAACACTTGAACGCGCTGTCTTTAAACAACTCTCCTGTTATCTCCATCAGAACAACCTTCTGGGAACTTCCGGTGACGTCATGGGAGAAGCAGCAACTTAGAAGTGGAGCTCCGCCAGACTATACACAAAAATAGAGACAACTAGTAATATAAGACGTTTTAAAAAATAAGAAAGAGCACTCCTGCATGATGAGCTCGTCAACCAGAAACAAAGCCCCCAACAAACAAGATATCTCAAAGGAAAAAAACGATAAACAACGGAGACCGGCCAGCCCAGCTAGCGCTAGCTTGACAACAGATAGCAACATGTGCGAGTCGGACCATGAAGTTACGTTGATGGGTGAGCTGGGGAAACTCCGCGAGGAAAATCAAGAGGGGCATAATCAAACAAAAATGTCTCTGGATCGACTGGAACAGACGGTGCTAGATATAAAAGTTCAAATGGGCGAACATGAAGGGAGGATTGGAAAGTTGGAGGACAGAGTCGGAATGGCCGAGGACGTAGCGGTGCGGCATCAGAGGGCGCTCCGATACCTGATCCACCGTGATATTGCCCTCTCAGCCACCTGCGACGACTTGCAGAATAGACTGAGAAGAAATAATGTGAGAATCTTTCAGGTACCAGAGGGGAGTGAGGGAGGAAACATGGCAGAATTTATTAAAGAACTGTTACACAAGGTGCTTAAAATACCATCACTAACGGATATTAAGATAGAGAGAGCACACCGCTCACCCCCGTTTACGCCACATAGAGACCCGACAGCCCCTCCAAGACACATCATCGTGAGATTTTTGGACGCAGCGGTTAAAGATCTGGTGATACGACAGGCATGGAGTCAGGGACAGGTCTCTTTCCAAGATAAAAGGATATTTTTTGATCAAGATTACTCTCCCGAGTTACACAAGAAGCGGGCAAAGGTGCACGAAGTCATCAAGCAGCTAAAAAAGAAGGACATACTGGCGAGGTGTATATACCCAGCGCAGTTAAAACTCAAGCTGGGCACGGGGGAGAAGACCTACACCACACTGTCCAGCGCTGCAGAGGTGCTGAAAGGCCTGGGAGTTGACGTGCGCTGCGGAGAAAGAGAACGCACGGAGGATGAGTTAAAGGACGGATGGAGGAGCAGCGGGAAGAAGAAAAGAGACACGGTACTGTCAGCATCGGATCTCAGGACATTCCTGCAAGAAGAAGCTTAAATCGTCTCCCGATGCCGTTTAAAAAACCAAAGTGACTGAAACCGGTTGGGAGTTGGCTCTGTTCTGCACACAGTAACGGTAACACATTGACAGTGGAAAAAGGTTATAAGTGGTTGTTACTTGTGCAAATACTACAAATTAGTTGTTCTCATAAGATATTCTAATATTTTATTTACCAATTCTAGGCTCTGGCGGAGCCCGTTTTCTTAGTTCGGAATGAGTGAATTACACTCACTTAGACCTTTTTTACATGTTAGTGTATTATTGGTCAGGTTAGCACTCTATGTGCTTTTTCCCACAGAGAGGGCTGGTCACACCTCTCTGCCCCAGCACCAGCATGGCCGTATCTACCATTGAGGTCACCGAGGTCCGGACCTCGGTAATATTTTTCGAGTTGTGTATATAACAAAACTTGTTAAATAATTGCACTAAACCGGGTTGTTTGTAGTACTTCCATTTACTGACGATGGGGGCGCTGCATAACTACGTAGCCTCGATTAAAGCAAACAGAAGAAGACGACATGTATCAACTCAACAAACCTCCGCAGCCCGGACTTGAACCGGAGCAGCGAAGGAGTGATGAGGTATCTAGAGATCTGAGTCCAGCGGGCTGCTTGTGTTTCTGTTCATCAGGACATCATATGACCAGCAGATCCTGTGTGAATGCTCTACGTTAGTCTGTGGACGTCCGACAACATGCACACTAACTTATATTGCAGCAGCTATAGTATAGGCTATACTTTGGGTTAAATTGCGTGAATAAACTAGCTAGAGAGCTATAGTTAATTACATTCATCCAATGTCAGAAGGATTACCTTTTTAACAAACGTTGTAATGCTTTTCTTTCATTTCAATTTGAATAAAACATTGAAGATATAACATTGTATTGTTTTCTTTTTACACTGACTCAGATATAATGAAAAGACTTCGTCAGTCGAAGCTCAGTTTTGGTAAGGAAGAGACAGGACAGGCAGAGAGAGAGAGAGAGAAAGTGATGGAAGTCAGGGAGGAATTGCAGGTACAGTCACACAAAAGAATGTAGGCTTAATAACCCCATCTATCTATCTATGTATCTATATATAACAATAGTCTTCATTTACAATAGGCATAATTTTTAAACAACATACATCTATTGCAGTTATGATGTCATAATAACATACAATTGTATAAAACACCATTTGCTTACATCTTTGTTCTCTTTTGAGAATCAAACAAAACAGATGTAAATAAAAAAAGAATGCAAACAAACGAGTGAAATTAAGCCCACTGACTTGGTTTGAAATCAATATATTATCCAATGTGTGACCCCCCACAGGACTTAAAAAGCACCTAACTAGATCATGAAAATCCCCAAAATCTCGGGGGGTACCACCCGAACCCCCCTAACATGTTTGGACCTCGGTATATAGGAAATCCTGGATACGGCCCTGAGCACCAGTGGGGATCTGTCACAGCTATAGTTCGTTTGCTGTGGCTGATTGGACAGGTGGAAGTTCAGTTTTATGTTTTAAGTGTTTTTTGTATGTTTCTCCTGACATATGTTGCGTTCTACAGTTTGTTTTTGTTTATGCGATTTAGGCAACGTTTTTTCATGTGTCTTCAAGCAGGCAGGGCTATTTACTCTAATGCTAAACAGAGATTATGGCTTACTTAAATATTGTTAGCTATAATGTAAGGGGAATTAACAACCCGATTAAAAGGAAAAAGATTCTGGGACAATTAAAGAAAATGGAATGCTCGGTAGCTCTGATTCAAGAAACTCACTTATCTGAAATAGAACATTTAAAATTAAAGAGAGAATGGGTGGATCAAATCTATAGTGCATCATGTGGGAAGAGTAAAAAACGAGGAGTAGCTATTTTAATTAACAAATCAGTATACTATAACAATGAGAAAGTCCTCCAGGATATTGAGGGTCGTTATGTTATGGTAATTGGAACAATAGCTGGCCTAAAAATAACTATCTTAAATGTGTATGCACCAAATGAAGACTGCGATTTATTTTTTAAAAAGATTGCAGCCCTAGTGGCAGATAATGGAGAGGGAATAATAATCATAGGGGGGGACTTCAATTGCACATTGAACAACAAAATGGATAGATTACCCGTAACAATAAGACCCCTGCCTAAAATGTCCAGAAATGTCTTAAACATGATGAAGGAGCTGGGATTAGTTGATATCTGGCGACACCTACACCCAAGTGACAAAGACTTCACGTTCATGTCCCATGTACATGGAAGTTATTCAAGAATAGATTACTTTTTGGTGTCGAAAAAGGATACACACCGGATAAAAGATAGTGTAATTGAACCAATAACAATCTCAGACCACAGTCATGTCTCTATGAAAATTAATCTGGGGTTAGATAAATGGTTTAAGTACTGGAGATTTAACGTCTCACTATTGGCAGATAACCGGATAAAACAGGAAATACGTTCTGCAATATCTGAATACTTTGCCTTGAATGATAATGGTGAGGTCTCCCCCTCGGTGCTATGGGATGCTGGTAAGGCCACGATTAGGGGCAAAATTATTTCTATAGGATCTAAATTAAAGAAACAAAGACTGGCGAAACAACAAGAACTGGAAACAGAAATTAAAAGATTAGAGAGGGAACATAAGACATCTAGAAAAGAGGAAGTACTCAAAAAGTTGAAGGAAGTTAGAATTAAGCTAGATGCAGAATTAACTTACAAAGCAGAGGGAGCCCTCAGGTTCATAAATAGAAAATATTACGAAATGGGAAATAAGGCTAGCAGATTATTGGCATTTCAACTTAGAAAAGCCCAGTCCAGCCGCATTATCGCCAAAATTAAACATCCTGAAACTAACCAGGCAGAAACAGATCCTAGGAAAATATCAGATGCTTTTGCAAAATATTATGCGCAACTGTATAAAAGCGAAGATCAGGAATTTAAGGAAGAAAGAATTAGTGAATTTTTAAAGCCCCTCAATATGAATAAACTGGCAACTGACGAAGCATCTAAATTAGTAGAGCCTATCAGAGAGGAGGAAATTAAGGAAACTATTACTAAACTAAAAAACAACAAATCACCGGGAGTAGATGGGTTTGCAGGTGAATATTATAGAGCCTTCATAAATGATCTTTCCCCTATATTATGTAGAGTATATAATTATGTATTAAATACAGGAGACCCCCCAAAATCGTGGTCAGAAGCTATCATCACAGTCCTGCATAAAGAGGGAAAGGACCCCATACAGTGCACTAGTTATCGCCCCATAAGTCTTCTATGCGTTGATTACAAAATACTAACTTCAATCTTAGCAACCAGAGTACAACATATTTTAAAGAAGTTGATAAAACCGGACCAGACAGGATTTATTTCAGGTCGTCAAGGGACAAATAATGTGAGGAGAGCTTTAAACCTTCAATCAATAGCGGCAAAAGATAAACAACCTTCAATGCTTCTCAGCCTAGATGCTGAGAAAGCATTTGATAGAGTGGACTGGCTATTTCTTAAACAAACATTATTGGAAATGGGTTTTGGAGAAACATTTACTACATGGATTAGTTTGCTTTATAAGGATCCTAAATCAATAATCAGAGTAAATGGGCATTGTTCGGATTTTTTTAAAGTAGAGAGAGGGGTGAGGCAGGGCGACTCAATATCACCTCTTCTTTTCACACTCAGTATTGAACCCTTAGCGGAGGCTATACGCCAAAATAAACAGATTCAAGGAATAGCGGACGAGGGAGGGTCAATACATAAAATATCCTTATTTGCAGATGACATTTTACTCTTTATAAAACACCCCCTATCTTCTATTCCAGCTCTTATGCAGTGCTTGTCTAAGTATGGGGCCATTTCGGGATACAAAATTAATCCAATTAAATCAGAAGCAATGATGATAACAGGGAGTTGGCCTACACAATTAAACAAGGATGTTTCTTACCGTTGGTCCAAGCAGGGGTTTAGATATCTAGGGATTATCATTACTCACCACCCAATGCATTTATTTGAGGCTAACTATAATACATTAATAAAGCAAATAAAGAATGACATGATACGGTGGGAAATTCTCCCCCTGTCGCTATTCGGAAGGGTAGAAACTGTAAGAATGAACCTACTCCCTCGATTACTCTTCCTATTTCAATCCCTTCCCGTGGGAATTCCAGCCTCCATCTTCAACATGTTAAATAGACTTATATCTAAGTTTATTTGGCAGAATAAGAGACCCAGAGTAAGACTTAAAACTCTTTTTCTACCAAAAGAGAAGGGAGGCTTAAGCCTGCCAAATTTGAAATATTATTATTGGGCTGCTCAGTTAACGGCTATAGTGGCCTGGATTAGAAAGGACGAGGAAACAGGATGGGCACAGATTGAGCAGAGTGCAACTAAGGGTGTGTCGTTATCAATTTTGCCTTTTATTGATATAAAATCTGTCAAGAAAGTTAAGATTGAGAACGAATGGATAGGGCATACCCTGAAGTTGTGGACGGCAGTTAAAAAAATGTTCAGGAGCCCAGAATCAATATCAAGAGCCATGCCAATTATAGGCAATATAGAGTTTCTTCCATCTGTAAGGGATGGAGGTTTTAAAAGATGGGCCGATAAAGGTCTTATCACAATTAACCAAATGTTTGATGGAACAGATGTCAAATCCTTCTCCCAACTTCAAGAACAATATGGGCTCCCGTCAAATGATTTATATAGGTACTTCCAGATAAGACACTATATTACAAGCCACAAGGAAAGAGAAGCAATCCAAAAAAATCCAAACATTATAGAAGCATATTTTATTAGTATTGCAGAAAAAGGCTTCCCAAATAAGAAACATGTCTCTCACTTATATAAGAGGCTTATGGCAGATGACTCCCAAAACACCTGGAATGTTAGAGATAAATGGGAATTGGAACTAAACATTATAATCGAAGATGCAGTCTGGGAAAGCTTATGTGTGGGCAGCCATAAAGGAATTAATAGTCAGTTATGGAAAGAGTTTGATTGGAAGCTGAAAATCAGATTTTTTAACACTCCTTTTTTAATTTCTAAATATGTACAAGGACCATCAGTCGCATTATGTTGGAGGAAATGCGGAAAAATAGGGGATCATACACATATCTTTTGGGATTGCCCAGTAATTGAAGGATTTTGGAAATCTGTTAAAGAGGAGATTGGAAACATCCTGGAAATGACTGTTCCTCTGGAGCCCATGTTGTTCTTGCTCGGAGCTATACCTACAGACACTTACGATTCAGACCAGAGGTACATATTACGGATACTGTTATTAATTGCCAAAAAGATTATAACTGTGAACTGGAAAAATACAAAATCTCCGACAATCATTCAGTGGAAGCACAGACTTAAACAAGTCTACACGATGGAAAGAATGACGGCGAGCCTGCAGATAAAAATGGACTCTTTTACCCAAAGATGGAACTGTGTTAAAATATATCTGGATGTATCAATGGTTGAAGAGGGTTGTTGAAACTGAACTGAACTTAAGATGAATACTAGGGGGAAAAATCCCTGTGTAACTGATCCTGCTGTGCCAAAGATATCAGTCCCTATGTAAAATGCTTTCATTAATATGTATTTGATTTGATTTTATTTATTTTTATATCCCAGTTTGTATTTACTTATATTATTTACTTAATTATTTCAATTTATAATGGATTTGCTTTATTTCAATATTAACTATACTTTGCTTTGTCATGTAATCATCTGCCATTTGAATGAAAACGTCCTATGTCAGGATATGTCTTGTCTTGTTTTGTTAAGAGGAAAATAAACAGTTCAAAAAAAAAAAGAACAACCTTCTGGATCCGCACCAGTCTGGTTTCAAGGCAGGTCACTCCACAGAAACTGCCCTCATTGCTGTCACTGAGGAACTGCACACTGCGAACGCAGCCTCCCTCTCCTCTGTCATCATCCTGTTGGACCTGTCTGCTGCATTCGACACGGTGAACCATCAGATCCTCCTTCGCACTCTCCAAGAACTTGGAGTATCAGGCTCTGCACTTTCCCTCCTCACCTCATACCTCAAAGACCGCACCTACAGGGTACCTTGGAGAGGGTCCGAGTCCGACCCTTGTCAATTAACTACAGGGGTCCCTCAGGGCTCTGTTCTTGGTCCCCCAAAAAAAACGCATTTTAATGGCCAAAGTAACTTTAAATAGGCATTTTACACCGAGAATAAAACGAAGTTCGGCCATTTTTTTTTTTTCAGCAGGGAGAAATTTGAAGATCACGTGACATAGACGCCAGCCATTGGAATGAATGGTGAAAAAAACGTAGGGATCTTACAATTTCAGTAGTAGAAATACTACGTCCTACGTTGTGGACCAACGTAGTTATTACACGTTTTTTTGTGAGACTGGGTTGGACATCCTGTCAAAGACTAAGACTAAAGACTGTCATAACACTGTCATAACAATAACATGGCACCTGCCATGGACATGAAGGAGTCATTATGAGTGTTGACTTTTATAGTCATTCGACCCATTTAGTGCAACGTTGACATTGCTTGTAATGTCTCTGTCGTGACAACCTAATATTTATCAAGACAACATATCCTGTTGATGTTTTGATTATGACAAAATACAATTAAGCAAAAACACAAGCTTTCATGATAGGCCTAACCATCTCACAATAAAGAAAAAGTGCCTAATGTGTAAACATTAAATTGCATGTGGCCGATTTTGACATAACCTTTCATGAGACAATTATACATTTTTCATGAATGCTTAATTTGACAGCAGTGCAATTTGGACATGTCGTTAAGATGTAATTGAGCTAGTAGATTAGTTAGCTGCCAAAAGCTAAACCCCGGAAAAACAGACCCTAAGTGTTAGTGCACACACTGTACACACAAACACAAAGCAGTATACACACTTGGGGAACCTTAAGGCTCATATCTGATTGCGCACCATGAAACCAAAAGAGTCCCCTCAATTATGGTCAGAGCGGTACTCAAGACATTCCTTCCCCCTCACACCCTCACCCCCTGTCCTTATTTTTCACTCCAGGACCAAAGTTTCCACCTTATCTGGAAGCCACCTCTGTGACTCATTTAGTTGAAACTGTTGCACGTCATTAAAATCCTTCTCTCTAGGTTTTGAGAAGTAGGAAAAAGAAGGGGAAAAAAATCACACACACACACACACACACACACAGACTTTTAAAGGTGGGGTAGGTAATTTTGGAGTAACCAGCTCGAGTGCGCTAGAATTTGAAAATACACAACCGTAATAAATCTGCCACTTCCTTACAGAGCCCCTCCTCCAACACACACGAATGCGCACATGACCAATGAGGGCACGAGATAAGTGTGTGCACAGATGGAAGGCTGACAGGCAGGTAGGCCATCCAGTTATTTTAGCCGGGTCGGCTAAAATTGGTCGTGCTTTTTACAGCGCTACGGCTTCACAGATGAAATTTGTTTATGTATTTATTGTCAAGGCATTTCATGTATTCTTTGGTATCGGGATAAGAGCATTCCATGGAATATAACAAAAAGTGTTTCTGAAATAAATTACATACCCCACCTTTAAAGCTGTATTCCGTCATCAAAATGGCATTGGTTAGTCACAGAGGCTGCGGTCAGAGCCAGACTGCTGTTGGCGTGTGTTAACTATAATCAATATCCCCGACTTTCACTCCAAAGCTTCCTGGTTTAACATGAAACACTTTAACACGCAGAATCAAATATAACTGTTATCAAATTCATGGAAACTTGCTCCTAGGGAATACAGCCCGACACCTGGACGTTGATCTCCAGAGCCGCATTTCTCTCTTCCCACCAGTCAATTTTATAATCAGGAGGTTGAATAAAAAACTAAAGATAGCCTCTCTCAGCCAATTTTGTGTCTTAAACGATTCAACCATAATTCCTTTGACAAAACTGACAAAGCCTCAAAGACTTAGACCTATTTCTCGAACATCTGTGGTCATGAAAGCGTGGGAGGGGGAGGTGCCACATTGCTTTTCTTCCCGACTGCAACGCTGGTCCAAGCCAAGCCCCCAGGAAGTGCGCCGGACTCAGATGAAAATATTCGTGGTGGCCAAACGGCAGTACTACACTTCCGTTTAGTTGCCAGGCCCAGAAACACTTTTTCCCATTGACTTACATGGGGAAAGAGTGGTCTCTAAATCGTTGGATAATTTTTTTTAAACTAAATAAACTACCCAGTATGAACACTTGTATAGCCCTTATTAAAAACATTCGTTCCTCAAGTTGTAAAAATGTGCTGATAACATTATTCTGAGAGTTATTTCCCTCTGCATTATGAACGCGCATCTAACCCACGGGCCTGCCGCCCGCTTGTGGCCGACCACACTTCCACGCTCACCGACAGGCACCGACTGGCCATCGGGAGGACCGGGACTAGGGTGTGTGTGTATGTGTGGCCCGAGCGAGCAAGAGAGAGACCTTACGTGCATTGTTGTTGTTAGCATCTGGTGCTAGCTAGCTGCGCTAACGGATATAAGGAGCTGTTTAAATGAAAACAGAGGAGCGCTCTATCCACACAACTGCGCCGAGCACTTGACTTTATGCAGGCAGCCAGACAGTGGGACATTGTACGAAAAGTCAGCACATTCAGCACGGATAGTGCAACATGATTGCAGCGTCCAGGCAGCTCCCGTTCGAGCATATGCCCTGCGTTGCACATAGCTCCAACGATCCATCACACACACACACACACACACACACACACACACACACACACACACACACACACACACACACACACACACACACACACACACACACACACACACACACACACACACACACACACACACACACACACACACACACACACACACACACACACACCAACATGTTCTCACTCCCATCCCGTCATATATTGACGGACGGTCAGGGCCCCTCCCCGTCGCTATATTACGTACAGGGTACCCCTTGCCCATCAGGCTTCTATGGGCAGGGCGTCCCATAGACCTTCATTGCGGACAGCGGACCCCTTGACCGTCAGGCTTCTACGGGCAGGGCGTCCCATAGACCTTCATAATGCCTATTTTAAGGTTCATTTGACCATTAAAAATGCGTTTTGATGTCATTTTATGCGAGTAATGAGTTTTTATTACTGATTATTTGTGCAGTACATGTACATGATGTTTAGTTTGCTAGTTATGACGAAGATTACTTCATGAATGTGTACACATTCATGGTTGCTAACGTGGTTGCTATGGACGCTGCAACAGCTCCCAGACCACGTGATCAACAACAATGGCCGACCTTCGTGTTATTCTCGGTGGAAAATGCCTATTTTAAGGTTCATTTAGCCATTAAAATGCGTTTTGATGTCATTTTATGCGAGTAATGAATTTTTATTTCTGATTATTTGTGCAGTACATGTACATGATGTTTAGTTTGCTAGTTATGACGAAGATTACTTCATGAATGTGTACACATTCATGGTTGCTAACGTGGTTGCTATGGACGCTGCAACAGCTCCCAGACCACGTGATCAACAACAATGGCCGACCTTCGTGTTATTCTCGGTGGAAAATGCCTATTTTAAGGTTCATTTAGCCATTAAAATGCGTTTTGATGTCATTTTATGCGAGTAATGAATTTTTATTTCTGATTATTTGTGCAGTACATGTACATGATGTTTAGTTTGCTAGTTATGACTAAGATTACTTCATGAATGCTAACGTTTTTTTGGTGGAAATGTGTTTTTTCACAGCAAAGTCACCCTCTGTACTTGGCCTTATTGGGAGAATCTAAAGGCAAAAACATCCCAAATATTCATTTAGGTCTTTATTTGAAACCTTTAGTGTTGCCGTCTGTGAGGAAAATACATGGGGCTCAGAGCCTCGTATTTTTAAAATCTTTTTTTCCTTCTAATTTGTTATTCTTTTCAAAATAACACACTGTTATTTACTCACCAATAACACACAATTATCCTTGCTTTTATTTATTGGTTTAATTCCATAATCTCTGTCTTTTTTGGCGTTCGTCAGGAACTGAATTTCAAAATAAAAATAACCGGAAACAGACGTAGGCATATAAGGGACATTTCAAGCATCACTGCGATTGTCAACATTTCTGAGTTTAGGATGGCCGAAGACACTACACTACCCATAATCCCCAGCTATCGTTTAGGACTACAGTCCCCGTAAGGTTACGCAGAGCGTCAAACAGCTGTGTGAAATGGAACGAAACCACGCCAGACTATCCAAAACTGGAATTGAACGCCCCCCCAGAACTACACACTACACTATTGTGTTTCGCAAAATGTTCTATGGGACGTCTCTACTGAACGTTTTCGTTTTTCCCACAATTAGAAGTTGCCAGTATTAAACACATTGGTAAAACATATAATTAATAAATGGGTGAAAATCGCTGTCCATAATGCGCAGCATCAATATATAGCATTAATATACCCACATGACAGCTCATTGATACTTTGTAATTCTACTCCACTACAATTCAGAGGTTAACCTGGTATTTTTACTCCACTACACTTATTTGAGTTACTTTGCAGATTCTGATTAATGATGTGAAATATAAACAACCCTTAAATCAGACTTTAGTTACACCTGAGTAAAATTCAGGGAAGGTGATTGTCAAGTGCCAACAATCAGGAGAGATATTTGATAGTTGGTGCTTGAGAAGACTAAACATGTATCTGCAATTGACATTAATGGAAACGAGTAATAAAGTATATTAATTACTCGTTATTCTCTACTAATAGTTAATTAAAGACTGTATATTATGGCTATTTTGCACATCCCTTTCAAGATTTCAAGATTTTAAAGATGTATTGACATATCATATACACAACTACAGTGTAGTTATGCAATGAATGAAAAACTTGGGTCACAGTTCCCTCAACAGTGCATTACAAGACATCTATCAATATGTGTGTACCTCCACCATTAAACTGTCATATTCTGCACATTTCTTATTCTATCTACATACATAAGAGTATAATCCATATGTATAATATCAGTTAAAATAAGTGCTTCAACATAGTTAACATTGCAGGAAAGCAATATATTAGACGTTAAGTACTTTGTCAGGCTTAATATTTATCTGTAGATAGATACCCCCAAAGATTTTTTACTTATTTAAAAGAAGACCTTAATCTGTTATTTAATGTTTAAATAAAGGTTAATTCGTTTTTCTGTTTTTCACCTCCTCCTATTAATATCTTTGTACATCCTGCACTAAACTGTTTTATTGTAGAGATCACTTATAGTATCTTCTTGATTTTTTTATATGCTATATTTCTATCACAGACCTTCTACTTTCCCCCTATGAAAGTATATGTACTCTTAATATTTTTTTAATCAAATATAACACATAAAAACAATAATTCAATAACGTGCTTTAACCACTAGGCGGTGCACACAAGGTACACACAGACACTTGTATGTACAACATCTGAAGATGTGTAGTTTTATTCATGCTTTAACATAATTTTACAGCATATTGCTATACTAGTTCAGACTCAGTATTTACATTCTTATATTCAAAATTCAATCCAATTCAAATCAGTAATATCTTTCAAAAACTACAAGTCCTTTTATATCAGCTGTGCACCGTTATGGTGTAAATATAACCTATCTATGAATTATATCAAATGTAAAAGTCAGCCGAATTAGTGTTGATACTGCAAGGAGACGTATTGTGTGAAGAGAAATTGAAGATGTTTTTTAATTGTTGATATATTTATGATCCACGTCAAGTATTCAGTTTCGGCGGCATTTCTTCAGTTTGTCCAAAGGTCTTCTCATCAGGGCTCTATTACATAAAGAACTACGGCAGATCTGTAATATTTAATGCAGCCAAACCGTGTATTACAATGCCGTTATGTGATGACTTTCAAAGAGAAAAGCAAGAGCACTCGGAATTAAGTATTATTTTATTCTTTTAAAATGTTTTCCGGATTTCATATAATATAAACACCAAATCCCAGCATGCATTGCGGCTAAAACATCCAATCAGCGTAGCTGAGGATCTTGGGTAATCGCTCGAAATGCCTACGTCTGTTTCCGGTTATTTTTATTTTGAAATTCAGTTCCTGACGAACGCCAAAAAAGACCGAGATTATGGAATTAAACCAATAAATAAAAGCAAGGATAATTGTGTGTTATTGGTGAGTAAATAAAAGTGTGTTATTTTGAAAAGAATAACAAATTAGAAGGAAAAAAAGATTTTAAAAATACGAGGCTCTGAGCCCCATGTATTTTCCTCACAGACGGCAACACTAAAGGTCTAAAATAAAGACCTAAATGAATATTTGGGATGTTCTTGCCTTTAGATTCTCCCAATAAGTCCAAGTACAGAGGGTGACTTTGCTGTGAAAAAACACATTTCCACCAAAAAAACTTTAGCATTCATGAAGTAATCTTCGTCATAACTAGCAAACTAAACATCATGTACATGTACTGCACAAATAATCAGAAATAAAAACTCATTACTTGCATAAAATGACATCAAAACGCATTTTAATGGCCAAATGAACCTTAAAATAGGCATTTTCCACTGAGAATAACACGAAGGGTCGGCCATTGTTGTTGATCACGTGGTCTGGGAGCTGTTGCAGCGTCCATAGCAACCACCTTAGCAACCATGAATGTGTACACATTCATGAAGTAATCTTCGTCATAACTAGCAAACTAAACATCATGTACATGTACTGCACAAATAATCAGAAATAAAAACTCATTACTCGCATAAAATGACATCAAAACGCATTTTAATGGCCAAATGAACCTTAAAATAGGCATTTTCCACCGAGAATAACACGAAGGTCGGCCATCGTTGTTGATCACGTGGTCTATGAAGGTCTATGGGACGCCCTGCCCGTAGAAGCCTGACGGTCAA